>NW_022436973.1:6598349-6729863 GCF_009761245.1 Sapajus apella | reverse complement strand
GAGGGACCTATGCCAGACATGGTGACTCATGCCTATAATCCCAACACTTTGAGACGCTGAGGAAGGAAGATCACTTGAGCCCAGGAGTTCAAGACCAGCCTGGGCAATGTAGAGAAATCTTACCTCTACAAATTTTTTTTTGTTTGTTTGCATTAGCCAGGTGTGGTGGCTTACACCTGTAGTTCCAGCTACTAAGTAGGAGGCTGAGGCAGGAAAATGACTTGAGTCCAGGAGGTAGAGGCTGCAGTCAGCTGTGATGGTGCCACTGTGCTCCCCTACTGGGGCGACAAAGTGGGGCCCTGTTTTAAAAATAACAAAATAAAATGGAGTGACCTGAAATAACTTCTGCCAAATCCAGGGTTTAGCACATGAAGCATAGTGCCAGGCACAAAGGAAATGGTCATCAAATACAAAAGTTTCTACTTCCGAAACTTGCACAGGTACAAAGGTCACAGCAGAACTAGAGTGTATGCCACCAATAAGTAATGTGATAGCCTGTTGCATGAGGTCACTTTAGACCCATGAATGAATGGACTGGCCCAGCCCTCAGGAAGGCAGGAAGGTAACCTGCCTGACCTGAGATGCTCCTGAGGAGTGGTGCACCAGAACCAGGAGTGCCATTGTAAGGCTACTTCTAACACACATCACACACACACACACACACACACACACACACACACACACACAGAGAGAGAGAGAGTAGAGAGTGGGGGGGGAGGGGGGGAGAGAGAGAGAGAGAGAGCGAGCGAGCGAGCACGGGCGCGCGAGCGCATGCGCAAGCTCCAGAACAGCAATGGCCTTTTCTATAAAAGGAAACCTCTATTTAAAAAGAAACGATACCATGAAAATGTAAGATACCCAAGACTTACCCTGCAATTCCCAAGAAACCTCGTAATGGTAAAACTCCCCAAATGACACCCAGGACCACAGCAATGATCTGTCGGAACCAGTAGATCACATCTAAAAATTCATCCTGCAGAAAAGACAGAAAATGCAACAATTATCTAGGGTGGGTGCCACAGGACAGCCAGTGTGGGAAATATTAAATCTTTCTGCTAAACACATCCAGGGAATTTCTTTCCCCCAAAGGCAACAGTATGTGCTTCCTGCTTCACCTCTTATTTCTACTAACATGTCCTAGAAAATGATACATTTAGACATCAAGTGATCATTTCCAGAACCTGTGCTCTAAATCAAAATTCTAGAGCTGCATAATGATGTGAAGCAGCCTGTAATGAAATGATTGTGATAGTAATTGTGCTACTGGCCATACATACAGATTAGAAGAAAAATGCTGGAGGCAGGTGCCAGCATATTTAAGTTTCATGGAAGCACACAGAAGACGACTCAGGTTTCTGATCTGCCCTAGATTGCAGAAACCAGTCCTTATACAAAGAAAGAAAGAAATGACACAGCAGATTAGAGACTGCAGGTTTTGTAAGAGCTGGGCAGGGATGGTGGCAGAACAAGGGCACCTTCAGGAAGTGCCTCCCATCCCCCCTTACAGGAACTTCGGGAAGGAAAACCCAATTCGGCAGTCCAGAAAACTAAAGAAATGACTGCAAATAAAATATTCTTTTCAAGCTACCTGAAATCAAGCTGCTTGTGATGGCCCCTTCCAGATCATGGAGCAGAAGCAACCTCCGAATGGAACGAGTTAAGAACATCCTGGAGTCCCAACCATTTCTCGCACATATTTGGTGGCGTTTCTCCACCCCAAAATCTCACACACACCCACGGGGTGGTCTTAAGTCTCCCGTCTGGACTCACGCTTATCAAAGTATTCCGTTCTTTCATTCAACAAGCAACAGCAGCTCAAGATCAGAGAGCCTCATTATGTTCAAAACTCTTTAATGCACCAGAGTACCCCACTTCAGAGTTAATTCTGAGAATTAATTAAGATTCCGCATGGAAAACACCTAGCACGTAGAAATCAGTAGAAGTCTGTTACCGTACTGTTTATGCCAACGACTGTGCTAGGTAGTTAATTCGAAAGAGACAAGTAACTTAAGACCCTACTGCACATAAAAGGCGGAGGCTGAATCGAATTCAGCTCCCTTTCCCCGGTCAGGCACACGCCCTGCCCGCGGATGACAACGCCTCTCCCCGTTCCTCGCAGCTCCCTCATGACCAGGAAGCTTCCTTGAGCCACCCTTCGGGGAGCTCCCAAGCCCAGCTGTCCGCCCTGTGCCCGCCAAGTTCGCTCTGACACTCTTGGGCCACCCGCTCGATCGCGCCGGAAAGGGGACGAGGGCAGGCCCGGGTCCGTCTTCCGTTCCCCGAGTCCCAGCTGGCTCCTCGCACCCGCGAGCCGTTCAGGCTCCACCGTACCTTGTCCTCCCAGGCCGCATCGCTCCGCAGCACCTTGCTCCAGACGGAGACTTTGAGGGCCCCGTTGGCCAGCTGCGGCTGAGGCGGCTCCTCCTTCCGCCGCCCGCCGCTCATCCTCCCGTCGCGCCGCCCGGGCTGGGCCTGGGGCGCGCGGGCTGAGCCAAAAGGAGTCGGGATCTAGGGTCGCGGGTCACGGCGCCGGGCGGCTGCAGGATCAGCGGTCCCGTCCTGCGATACGCTGCGGATCCTCCCACCTGGCCAAGCTGCCGGCTCCACTGGCTCCACAGAGCAGGTTCCACGGAGGGAGGGGCGGTGCAGTGTCGCGCGTCCTCCCGCCGACGTGCCACGCAGCCAATCGGCTGCCGCGCATCCTTCCGCGTGAAAGAGCGACCGTCGCCTTGGCGCAAGCGCGCTACGCGTGACGGAAATGACGTTAGCCTCCCCCAGGCTCGCGGTAGAGTGTGAGGGAAGGGACAATATTGGGAGAACGGCGACATGGACGCCAGGAGGCACTGTGGAGACCGAGGAGGTAGCGGAAAACCGAGGGTAGACGTGAGCGTCGCCCAGTTGGCCACGACTCCCCTTCGAGCACCAGTGCAGGAGCGGCTCTACCTTTCCTGAGGCAGCCTTGCGACCTGCTCGCCTGAGCCCAGACCTTGCTCCAGGGTATCCCCAAGCTGCCCAGCAGAATTGAGCCTGCTCGTTTTCTCCCCTAACCCTGCGAGTTCTGTAGGGACTTGTTCAAGATGTTAACTCTTCTTTAGTAACTAAGCATCTCATCTTGCCCAGCACCCTCTTTTGACACACGAGATCCCTGAGACACCAAAAGGGGAAATGAGGGTTTTTAATTTTTAATTTTTTTTTTTTTTGAGACGGAGTCTGGCTCTGTTGCCCAGGCTGGAGTGCAGTGGCGCAGTCTCAGCTCACTGCAACCTCCCCCTCCAGGGTTCAAGCGATTCTCCTGCCTCAGCCTCCCAAGTAGCTGGGGTTACAGGCAGGCGTCACCACGCCTAATTTTTGTATTTTCAGTAGAGATGTAGTTTTGCCATATTGGCCAGGCTGGTCTCGAACTCCTGACCTCAGGTGATCCACCCACTTCGGCCTTCCAAAGTGCTAGGATTACAGGAAGGAGCCACAGCGCCTGGCCCTTTTAATTGTTTTTAATTATTATTTTTTGAGACAGGATTTCACTCTGTTGCCTATGCTAGTGTGCGGTGGCACAACCTAGGCTCACTGCAACCTCTACCACCTGGGCTCAAGCCATCCTCCATCTCCTGACCTCGTGAGCCACCCACTTCAGCCCTGAAAGTGTTGGGATTGTAGACATAAGCCACCGCGCCTGGCCTTTTTTTTTTTTGGAGGGAGACAAGAGTTTCACTTTGCTGCCCATGCTGGAGTGCAGTGGCAGTGCCTCCACTCACTACAACCTCTGCCTCCAGGGTTCAAGTAATTCTCGTGCTTCAGCCTCCTGAGTAGCTGGGATTACAGGCACCACCACCATGCCCGGCCCATTTTTTTTGTATTTTAGTAGAGATGGGGTTTCACCACGTTGCCAAGGCTGGTCTCAAACTCCTGAGCTCAGGCAATCCGCCCATCTCAGCCTCCCAGAGTGCTAGGATTACAGGTATAAGCCATTGCATCTGGCCTCTGGACAGTGAATTTTTAGAGGCAAGTAACATGTCTAGAATCACTCACCTGGTACCTGGGTTTGTCTGACTCTAAAATCTGTGCTGTTATTTTTTATTTTTTTAAATAAAAATGGGGTTTCACCATATTGGTCAGGCTGGTCTTGAACTCCCAACCTCAGGTGATCTGCCCCGCCTTGGCCTCCAAAGTGCTTGGATTACAGGTGTGAGCCACCACGCCCGGCCAAATCTGTGCTCTTAACCATTAAACTTTAAATCTTAGAGTATCAATGGGTCAGGGCATTTTTTGCATACCTTTCAACATTCACCTGTAGTTCTTCACTTTTCGGGAACAATATAACCTCCTAGGGAGGCTGGGCGCCATGGCTCAGGCCTGTAATCCCAGCACTTTGGAAGGCTGAGGGGGGTGGATCACTTGAGGTCAGGAGTTCAAGACCTGCCTGGCCAACATGATTGAAAACCCCATCTCTACTAAAAATGCCAAAAAATTAGCTGGGTGTGGTGGTGGGTACCTGTAATCCCAACTTCTCAGGAGGCTCAAGGCACAAGAATCATTTGAACCTAGGAGGTGGAGGCTGCATTGAGCCAAGACGGTGCCATTGCACTCCAGGCTGGGCAACAGAGCAAGACTTCATCTGAAAAAAAAAAAAAAAAAAGAAAAAAAGAACCTCCTGGGGAGCTTTTTCAGAATACCATAGCTGATGTTTTCCACCCCAAGCCCACTCTGACATTATTTTAGTAGATTAAGAGGGGCTGGACCCCTAAGGTGAAACACACTGCGATCACATTACTGTCTGGAGCTGGTGGAAGGGCTGTATACATTATATGGGTGCACACCTTTTGTCCTGTTTCCCATGGGTCTTGTTCTTTTCAGTCCTGCCTCTTTTCTGATCCAGTTTCCCTCCCATATGCAATGGTAAAGCTTAGCCAGTTGAAGGAAATAAAAATATTTCACCCCAAAATATGGCTCCCTAGTATAATGACTAGTTTAGTTTAGTTTTTGAGACAGGGTCTCACTCTGTTGCCCATGCTCAAATGCAGTGGCATGACAGAGCTCACTGCAGATTGCTTTTTTTTTTCTTTTTGAGACAGAGTTTTGCTCTTGTTGCCCAGGCTGGAGTGCAATGGTATGATCTCAGCTCACCACAACCTCCACCTCCTAGGTTCAAGCAATTCTCCTGCTTCAGCCTCCTGAGTAGCTGGGATTACAGGCATGCACCACCATGCCCAGCTAATTTTGTATTTTTAGTAGAGACGGCGTTTTTCCATGTTTGTCAGGCTTTTCTCGAACTCCCAACCTCAGGTGATCCGCCCACCTCGGCCTCCCAAAGTGCTGGGATTACAGGCATGAGCCACCGAACCCGGCCTCACTGCAACTTTGATCTCCTGGGTTCAAATCATCTTCCCACCTCAGCCTTCCAAGTAGCTGAAGCTGCAGGCACAGGCATATGCCACCACACCTGGCTACATTTTTCCTTTTTTGGGAGAGTCTCACTCTGTCGCCCAAGCTGGAGTCCAGTGGCGTCATCTCCACTCACTGCAACCTCCACTTCCCAGGTTCAACCAGTTCTCTTGCTTCAGTCTCCCCAGTAGCTAGGATTACAGGCGTGCACCACCATGCCTGGCTAATTTTTGTATTTTTCAGTAAAGTCGGGGTTTTGCCATCTTGTCCCAGCTGGTCTCAAATTCCTGACCTCAAGTGATCCACATGCCTCAGCCACCCAAAGTGCTGGGATTACAGGTGTGAGCCACAATACCCTGCCTTTTTTTTTTTTTTTTTCATAGGAACATGGTCTGACCATGTTGCCCAGGCTGATCTTGAACTCCTGGGCTCAAGCAATCCTCCCGCCTCGGCCTCCCAATTTGTTGAGATTATAGGTATGAGCCACTGTGCCTAACATAATAACTGAAATTGAAAACCTTTAGAGATCAAGGTGCTGGAAGAGACTTTTCCCCTGTCTACATAAAGATATGACTGACCCACCAAGAAGAGTTCTTGTTCCTCTCCTAGTTATCTCACTTTCTATTGCAGAAGAGAACAGTGTAACCACACGTGAACAGACCATTTTTCAAGGTAATAACTGTCTCCAAGAATCATTTAAATTCCAAATATAACTATTTACAATTTCTGATCCCCATCTAGTCATTCTTCCTAGTAATCGTTTGTTGTCCCTCAATAAAATTCCTCTGCTTCCCCTTCCCATAACCTATTCTACCAGGATCCAAGCCCCCATTCTTTCCGTAACCTCAAAATGGTATAGAAGCGTGTGTACCTGGCTGGGCATGTTGGCTCATGCCTATAATCCCAGCACTTTAGGAGGCCAAGGTGGGAGGATCATCTGAGACCAGCCTGGCTAACATGGTGAAACCCCATTTCTACTAAAATACAAAAAATTAGCCAGTTGTGGTGGTGCACGCCTGTAATCCCAGCTACTTGGGAGGCTGAGGCAGGAGAATTGCTTGAACCTGGGAGACAGAAGTTGCAGTGAGCCAAGATTGCACCATTGCACTCCAGCTTGGGCCAAAAAAAAAAGAAGCTTCTGTACCTTATTGGGGATCTGGGTCTTCATTCTGAAGACTCCTGGGTATAGACATTAAATAAAATTTGTATGCCTTTTTTCATGTTAATCAATCTGCCTCATGTCAGATTTTCAGGGAAACTTCAGGGGGCCAAGAGCTTCCAAACTCACTTGTTTGGAAATATACCATTATTACAAAACCTCTTTTACAGACTCCTTGCTGGCATGTAGTTCAGAAGACAAACTGGTGAATCTGTCATAGAATGTTGGAAGAATGACTAGCCCTTCGCCTACAGAAAGGTAAATTTTCACTCTGCCAGGTCTCCTCCTGGTGAAGATGTATAATGGGGAACCTGATCTGGGGGAATTAGGGAAGACTAAACTCTGAAGGAAGAAATTAGAAGGAGAAGAGGGAGGTGGAGGTGGGAGAGAACCTTTAGGGAAATGAAACCATGTGGGCTAATGGTAAGGAATGAAGCCACCAGAGGGGAAGGACGCAAGAATCATACTGAAGAGTTTGCTTCTTATCCCAGAGGCAGGGGAAGCCATCAGGTTTGCATCTTAGAAGGATCATGGTAGCTGCTATTTGGGGGACTGGATCAGAATGGAGGACTAGTTAAAAGGCTATTGAAGTCATTTAGGTGAGAGTTGGTGAGGGCATTGAAGATGGATAAAACTAGATTCAAAAATATTTTTAAAATTAAACATGTTATTTATTTATCTATTAATTTATTTATTTTGGAGACAAGGTCTTGCTCTGTTGCCCAGGCTGTAGTGCAGTGGTTCCATCTCAGCTCACTACAGCCTCTGCCTCCCAAGTGATTCTCGTGCCTCAGCCTCTGGAGTAGCTGGGATTACAGGCATGCACCACCACACCGGCTAATTTTTTGTATTTTAGTAGAGATAGGGTTTCACTGTGTTGCCCAGGGTGGTCTTGAATTACTGAGCTCAGGCAGTCTGCCTACCTCAGCCTCCCAAAGTGCTGGAATTACAGGCATGAGCTACCATGACTGGCCAAATTAATTTTTCTTTTTTTTTTTTTTTTGAGACGGAGTTTCACTCTTGTTACCCAGGCTGGAGTGCAATGGTGCGATCTCGGCTCACCGCAACCTCCGCCTCCTGGGTTCGGGCAATTCTCCTGCCTCAGCCTCCTGAGTAGCTGGGATTACAGGCACGCGCCACCATGCCCAGCTAATTTTTTGTATTTTTAGTAGAGACGGGGTTTCACCATGTTGACCAGGATGGTTTCGATCTCTTGACCTTGTGATCCACCCGCCTCGGCCTCCCTAAGTACTGGGATTACAGGCTTGAGCCACCGCGCCCGGCCTAATTTTTCTTTTTTTTGAGACAGAGTTTTACTCCTTTTGTCCAAGCTGGAGTATAATGGCATGATCTCGGCTCACCGCAACCTCTGCCTCCCGGGTTTAAGTGATTCTCCTGACTCAGCCTCCCGAGTAGCTGAGATTATAGGCCATGCACCACCACGCCCAGCTAATTTTGTATTTTTAGTAGAGTTGGAGTTTCTCCATGTTGGTCAGGCTGGTCATGAACTCCTGACCTCAGGTGATCCACCTGCCTCGGCCTCCCAAAGTGCTGGGATTACAGGAGTGAGCCACTGCACCCAGCAAATTAATTTTTTTTTTTTTTGAGATAATGTCTCTCTCTGTTGCCAGGCTGGAGTGCAATGGTGTGATCTCAGCTCACTGCAACCTCCAACTCCCTGGTTCAAGTGATTTTCCTGCCTCAGCCTCCCGAGTAGCTGGGATTACAGGCATGCACCACCACGCCCGATTAATTTTGTATTTTTAGTAGAGATGGGGTTTCTCCATGTTGGCCAGGATGGTCTCGATCCCCTGATCTCGTGATCTGCCTGCCTCGGCCTCCCAAAGTGCTGGGATAACAGATGTGAGCCACCGCGCCCAGCTGGGAATTAAAAATATTTTTAAGGGCCTGGCTTGGTGGGTTCATGCCTGTAATCCCAGCACTTTGGGAGGCTGAGGCAGGAGGATCGCTTGAGCCCAGGGTTTCAAGGCTAGCCTGGGCAACACAGGGAGACTCCATCTCTGCAAAACAAACAAACAAACAAAAATTAGCCAGGCATGGTGATGCACACCTGTTGTCTCATCTATTTGGAAGGCTGAGATGGGAGGCTCGCTTAAGCTCAGGAGATCGAGGCTGCGGGTGAGCTGTGATCATCGCACCACTGCAGTCCAGCCTGGGTGACAGAGTGAGAAACCCTGTCTCAAGATAAAATAAAATAAAAAATTGTTTTTTAAAATTTTACTAAAATATATTTAGCAAAGTTTATTATTTTACGAGTTATTAAGTACATAGTTGGCTGGGTACGGTGGCTCATGCCTGTAATCCCAGCACTTTGGGAGGCCGGGCGAATCACCTGAGGTCAGGAGTTTGAGACCAGCCTGACCAACATGGTGAAACTCCGTCTCTACTAAAAATACAAAATTAGCCGGTGTAGTGGTGCATGCCTGTAATCCCAGCTACTTGGGAGGCTGAGGCAGGAGAATTGCTTGAACCCAGGAGGCAGAGGTTCTGGTGAGCTGAGATTGTGCCATTGCACTCCAGTCTGGGCAACAAGAGCAAGACTCCATCTCAAAAGAAAGAAAAAAAAGGAAGTATATGGTTGAGTGGCATTAAGTGGATTCCCCTTGTTGTGTAGCCTTCACCACCATCCATTTTGAGAACTTTGTCATCTTGTAAAACTGAAACTCTGTAGGTATTAAAAATAACTCCTCATTCTTCCATTTCCCCAGTCTCTGGAAACTAGTTCCATTCTACTTTCTCTGTAGGAATTTGAGTATTCTAATGAGTACCTGATAAGTACAGTATTTGTCCTTTTGTCACTGGTTTGTTTCAGTTAGCATTACGCCCTCAAGTTTCACCCATGTTGTAGCATGTGGTAGACTTTTCTTCCTTTTAAAAGCTCTTGTATGTACAGACATTTTGCCTACCCACTGATAGACATTTGGGTTGCTTACACTTTGACTATTCTGAATAATGCTTCTACAGATGTGGAGTGTAAAAGTATCTGTTCGTGTCCCTGCTTTGTTATTTCTCAGAAGAGGAATATTCTCAGAAGTGAAATTGCTAGATCATATTGTAATCCAATTTTTAATTTTTTGAGGAACTGTTGTTTTCCACAGCAGCTGCAGCATTTTGCATTTCCAGCAGTGCACAAGGGTTCTGAGAATTTTTTTTTTTTTGAGACCCGTCTTCGCTTCCCAAAGTGCTGGGATTACAGGTGTGAGTCACCACGCCCAGACTTTTTTTTTTTCTTTTTTTTGAGACAGAGTCTTGCTCTGTCACCCAGGCTAGAGTGCAGTGTAGTGGCGTGATCTTGGCCCACTGCAAACTCTGCCTCCCAGGTTCAAGCGATTCTCCTGCCTCGGCCTCCCGAGTACCTGTTACAGGCCTGTGTCACCATGCCCAGCTAATTTTATATTTTTAGTAGAGATGGGGTGTCTCCATGTTGGTCAGGCTAGTTTCAAACTCCCAACCTCAGGTGATCCGCCTGCCTTGGCCTCCCAAAGTACTGGGATTACAGATGTGAGCCACTGCTCCCGGCCCAGAGATAATTTTTTTTTTTCTGTTGTTAATAATCTTCCTACTAAGTGCAAAGTAGTATTTTTTGTGTGGTTTTGATTTGTACTTCCATAATGATTAGTGATGGTTGAGCATTTCATTAGGCATTATTATTTTCATCTCCCCTCTCCTCCCCACCCCTCCCCTCCCCTCCCTTTCCCTTCATTTCTTCTTTCTTCTGAGACAGGGTCTCCCTGTCTCACCTGGACTGGAGTGCAATGGTGCCACCTCCCAGGTTTAAGCGATTCTTCTCAGCCTCCTGATTAGCTGAGATTACAGGTGCCCGCCACCACACCCAGCTGATTTTTGTATTTTTAGTAGAGATGGAGTTTCACCATGTTGACCAGGCTGCTCTCCAATTCCTGAACTCAAGTGATCTGCCCGCCTCAGCCTCCCAAAGTGCTGGGATTACAGGCATGAGCCACCACGCCCAACTCTAGGTCATATGTATATTACATTGTGAAGCTCTGACCAAGAGTCATTATATTAGCATGGGATTGGGAGAGGTCACAGAAAATTCTAGTTGGAAGGGTCCTCAAATCCTGCAGTGTAGCCCAAGGTTATACAGCAAGTTAGAAGTTCAACAGGCATCTGAAACCTGATCCCTGTTCCTTCTCTTTCTAGGAGCAGCCGAAGCTAAGCTGGCAGCCAGAGTGGAAGCCCTTGCCTAGAAGGTATTTATTGGACTCAAACTTGTTCCCTTTTTGCTTTCACCCAAGGCTTTCCTTATCTTAGGAAGCGGGGATCTGGCTGAATCTCAGTGAATCCATCTGGTTAAAATAAACATCTTGGGTGGTCTGAGATAGAAAAGAACTTGATGAAGGGTCAGATTTGGAAGTGGGAGAGACAGATTTGGAAGTAGGACAAATTTTGTCTTTGTGAGTCTGTAGCTTTTTAGCACTAGTTGAACACATGAGCTCAGCCTTAAAGCTATTTCCTTGCAGCTGAATGCCTTGATAGCATTGCCAGCTGCTTGTAGTGGGGTTTGGAAAGGAAGGTATGTTCTGAGGGGTAACTGGCCCCTCTCAGGCACTGATGGATCACAGGTATCAGAAATCCTGGGGGGAACCACCAGTCATGGAAAGAACGTCAGTTGTTGAAATGGAGGTCTGAAATTGCATCCTGGTCTTTTTTTTTTTGGCCTACAATAAATGTCATACTAGCACTTAATGAGCCTTTGCTAGGTACCAGTTACTTTGCTAAATGTTTCACATTCGTTTTGTTTTGTTTTTGAGACAGTCTCTGTCACCCAGGCTGCAGTGCAGTGGTGCGATCTTGACTCACTGCAGCCTCCACCTCCCGGCTTCAAGCAATTCTCCTGTCTTAGCCTCCCTAGTTGCTGGAACTCAGGCACCCACCACCTCACTCAGCTAATTTTTGTATCTTTAGTAGAGACGGGGATTTTGCCATGTTTGCCAGGCTGGTCCTGAACTCCTGACCTTGGGTGATCCACCCACCTCGGCTTCCCAAAGTGCTGGGATTACAGGCATGAGCCACCATGCCCAGTACATTCATTTTCATCCAAAACATGGTTGGGCTTTTAACCATTATACTAAACTCTTCCCTTTTTGTACCTTTACTTGCAATTTCTCTACATTGAGTATGGATTACTTCGGTAATTAAAATGGTAGGTTACACTAGACCTTCAAGTTAACATGGCCTCTCCAAAGCAAAGTCAGATGGCCCAGAGACCCTTCTGGTAACTTTGAAAGACAAAGAGTTGCGACTTTCCCAGCCTACCAGTTTCCTGGGGATAAGTCCTGATAATGACGAAGGTCTCTGGAGCAAGAGCATCAGAATCTCCTGTGGCAGGAATGCAGATTCCTACCCAGACCCTCTGGGCATGAGGTCTGGGAATATGCATTTTTGTAAGCTTTCCTGATGATACTGATGCATATTTAGGCTTGAGAATCACTTTTCTGGGTAATTAGGGCCAATTCTGCCACTTAAAAGCTGTATGGTATAGGGTGAGTTGTTTTACGGGTTGCTTTTCCCTCAGCTGTGTGCTGAGCAAGGATGGATAGTAACATATAGATTACCCTATTTCATCCTCCCAAGAGGTGAGTGTTACTATTCCCATTTTATTGATGATGAAAACTGAAGCTTGGAGTAGTGAACTGACTTGCCTATGGTCATAACAGCTATTCAGTGACAGACCAAGAATTTGAATCCAGGCTTGGGTTATAGAGAAATGCCTTTGAAATCAATAACATTGACAGCAGTGATGGTTATTTCTGCATCCTTCTTGAGTGCCAGACCTTGTCCTCTGCAGCTCTAGTGCCTAAAATAACAAGGATATAGCCACACAAGACAGACCTGGCCTCTGCCCTGTGGGAGTCTTCATGTACCAGCTTTCCAGCTAGATAGTACTTTTAAAATCCAGAGTCAAGTCTTATCCCAGAATGATGCTTATTCATAGGGCTGAATTGGGGCCAAAAAAAGTTTCCCAGTGGTTCTAAGCCTGGGGGCCATGGAGAAACTACCATTCGAAAACAGCAGAAAGGGGCCGGGCGTAGTGGCTCATGCCTGTAATCCCAGCACTTTGGGAGGCTAAGGCCCATGGATCACAAGGTCAAGAGATTGAGACCATCCTGGCCAACATGGTGAAATCCCATCTCTACTAAAAATACAAAAATTAGCTGGGTGTGGTGGTGTGTACTTTAGTCCCAGCTACTCAGGAGGTTGAGGCAGGAGAATTGCTTGAACTCAGGGGGCAGAGGTTGTAGTGAGCTGAGACTGCACTACTGCACTCCAGCCTGGTGGCAGAGCGAGACTCTGTCTCAAAAAAAAAAAACAGTGGAAAGGAGGAGGACTTCCCTGACCACCAGTCTAGAGGATGGCATACCCCCTCCCCACCAATCACTACCACTACCTTTATTTCTGAGATGGAGTCTCGCTCTGTGGGCCAGGGTGGAGTGCAGTGGCGATCTCTTTTATCCAGGGTGACAGAGTGAGACTCCATCTCAAACAAAACAAAACAAAAAACAAAAAAAGCAAGGGTATAGAGAGGTAGTCAGGCAATACACAGGCAGCCCAGACAACAGGTATTCACAACCAGAGGCTGATGCATTTAAAAGCTGTTTCCTGAATGAGGCTATAATAAGAAAGGTAGATGTCCTTAGATCACATGTTCCCAGCTTCAGAAGGGCCCTAGCCACATTATCCCGAAGTTCACTTTCGTTATCTAAAGTGCTTGCTCACTCCAGGGCTCAGTGGAAGCTTGATGCAGAAGATACTTTTTGTTTCAGTTCTTTGAAAAATATTTGTCAGAAGCCATCACTCCCTAGGGGATTGAACAATCCAAATTACTTCCCCTTTTCAGGGAATATTAGTATTTTCTAGATATAAATTGCATTTTTCTTTTGAGACGGAATCTCACTCTGTCGCCTAGGCTCATGTGTAGTGGTGCGATCTCGGCTCACTGCAACCTCCACCTCTGGGGTCCAAGCGTTTCTCCTGCCTCAACCCCGAGTAGCTGGGATTACAGGGGTGTGCCACCATGCCCTGCTAAATTTTGTATTTTTGGTAGAGACGGGGTTTCACCATGTTGGCCAGGTTGGTCTCAAACTCCTGACCTCAAAAGTGATCCGCTCGCCTTGGCATCTCAAAATGCTGGGATTACAAGTATGAGCTACTACACTCGGCTGATGTGAATTGAGTATTAAACTTATTTTGAAAAGCCCTAACAGCATGTGCCTGTTTTGCTGAGCCCCAGGGCCAAGTGTGCAGTTTGAGATACTGAGAGAGAAGTGGGGGAAAATCAGGACCTTGGGTGAATGGCTAAGGGAATTGAGGCTCTGTAATCTGGGAAACTTGAGTGGGGAGGCTCTCCAAATTCCTAAAGGAGAGTGACCTGCAGGAGAGATAAGACATCCTCCATCCAGGTGACTGGGATTAAATCACCAAGATTTCATTCTTAGAAGAAACTTCTTGTGCTTAGCCCATGGCACCGTTTTAAATAGCTAGATGATTCTACATTAGTGGCCACTATATAAGTGCCCACTATATTAGTTCAGGTAGGTTCTGAGCAGACCTGAGTGACCCTGAGGCAAAACAGACTTGAATTCAAATTCTAGCTCCATATTTATATGGGCCATATAAGTTCAGGCAAGTATCTTTTTTTTTTTTTTGAGACGGAGTTTCGCTCTTGTTACCCAGGCTGGAGTGCAATGGCGCGATCTCGGCTCACCGCAACCTCCGCCTCCTGGGTTCACGCATTTCTCCTGCCTCAGCTTCCTGAGTAGCTGGGATTACAGGCACACGCCACCATGCCCAGCTAATTTTTTGTATTTTCAGTAGAGACGAGGTTTCACCATGTTGACCAGGATGGTCTCGATCTCTTGACCTCGTGATCCACCCGCCTCGGCCTCCCAAAGTGCTGGGATTACAGGCGCGAGCCACCGCGCCCGGCCCAGGCAAGTATCTTAATACCTACTTTTTTTTTTTTTGAGACAAGGTTTCATGATGTTAGCCAGGCTGGTCTTGAACTCCTGACCTTGGGTAATCCACCTGCCTCCGCCTCCCAAAGTGCTGGGATTACAGGTGTGAGCCACCGTGGTGCCTGGCCCCTTAAAAAAAAAAAAAGGGGGTCTCATTCTGTCACCCAGGTTGGAGTGCAGTGGCCCAATCACAGCTCACTGTAGCCTCAAACTCCTGGGCTTAAGTGATCCTCCAGCCTTAGACTTGGAGTAGCTGGGATTACAGGCACAAGCCACAGCCCACTCAGTTTCTTTACCTAGGGCATCTCACTTTCATGTGTGTGTATACAAAAATTAAGAGATTGGGGCTGGGCATGGTGGCTCATGCCTGTAATCCTAGCACTTTGGGAGGCTGAGGCAGGCAGATCACAAAGTCAGGACATCGAGACCATCCTGGCCAACATGGTGAAACCCCGTCTCTGCTAAAAAATACAAAAAATTGCTTGGGCATAGTGGTACACGCTTGTAGTTCCAGCTACTCAGGAGGCTGAGGCAGGGGAATCGCTTGAACCTGGGAGACAGAGGTTGTAGTGAGCCGAGATTGTGCCACTGCACTCCAGCCTGGTGACAGAATAAGACTCTGCCTAAACAAAGAAAAAAAAAAAAAAAAAAAAAAAACACCAAAAAGAGATTGAATATAGCACAGACCCAGGCACACTCAGCCAAACTTGGTTTCCCACTGTTGCAGACCTTGAAGTTTGGTCTGCGGTTAGTGTACTGTCATTTCAGTATGGCAGAAATGTATTAACAGCTAGTTTAAGCAAAAGGGGGAATTTATTAGCTTACGTAATAGGGAAGTCTAGAGGTGGTCCTGGTTTCAGACATGATTGGAGCTACCATCTCATATAGCTGCTTCTCTGTGCTGGGTTCACACTGCAGTCATGTTCTTTCCTCAGAGAGAGGGGGAGGACAAAGTTGCCAGTTCCTCAAGGTTACATTCTGGCCACTTAGCAACTCCAAAGCTTAACTGTTGATCCCAGGGAAGACTGGCCTAGTGTGGGATGCAAAGGCCCCCTTCACCCTGAGTTGAATGGGATACAGAATGGAGTTGGTGAAAGGGACAGGGGTGCAGCGTGCACAGAACTCACAGTTGGCTACTAGAGGGAGAGTGAAAAATGTAAGGCAAAGAAACTAGTGACTGCTTTGTCTTCAAGCCTGGCCCCAAGCCCTGATGGATCAAACATCAAGAACCCTGTTTCTGCTTAAAAAAACAAAAACAAAAACAATTTTATTTGACAAAAGACAAAAAAGTTATTTACAGTAGTTTTTGCTCAAATAATCCAATGGGACAACTGTGCTTCTCCTCCAGCTTTATCTTACAACCAAACCCAAGCAGAGTCTGCCCTACCCCAACACCCCATTTTACACAAGGGGGGAATGCCAACCAGAATTCAGCAGCATGGCTCCCTCACCCCTCACCACCCTCCATTGCTCAGTGCACTGTGGGGAGGGAAAATCCCCCTTCAGCCCAATATACTTCCAAAGTTCTCTACTACAGAAATCCTGCAACAGTTGCATCAGACCTGGGCTCACTGACAGGGCTGGAATGGAAGAGGCTGGGCAAATGGTAGCTTCAGTTAACCTGGAGGCAGCCATGTTCATTCTTTACCACTGGGCCTCAGGAGGGTGAGGATCCCTGATCCCCCTGGGGCACACGGGGAGAGGACAAGGGAGAAAGAAGCCAAAAGGAGGCAACACAGAGAGCCCAGGAAACTTGCCCACCTGGAAAGAGCAAAACTCCCTCTCCTTAAGCAATCCATTCCCACTCCCTCAGCAAGAGATGGGTGACTCAGAAGTTGGTGAGCCTCTGTGATGGCTTCAGGGATCGTCCCAAAAAGTAAAGAACATGTTACTATCTTTCTCCTGGCTAGGCCCACCCACGTTAGTCAATATCCAGGAACCCCTTCTCCTTGTGCCTGAGCTGGTGATTTCAGGAAACTAAAGGCTGGGAGTCCTGATCTATCTTTTGGCCCAGTAACGACGTTATTCAGGACAAACATATTTCAGCTAATAATAACCTAGAATTAGTGTTTCTTAGCATATATAAAGATGGGGCATATTGCTGTTCAACACTATCAGCAATGAAACAGCAAAACAGACTAGATGTGGTGGCCCACACCTGTAATCCCAGCTCTCTGGGAGGCTAAGGCAAGTGGATCACAAGATCAGGAGTTCAAGACCAGCCTGACCAAGATGGTGAAACCCCATCTCTACTAAAAATACAAAATTAGCTGGGCGTGGTGACAGGCACCTGTAATCCCAGCTACTTGGGCGGCTGAGGCAGAGAATTGCTTGAACCGGGAGGCAGAGGTTGCAGTGGGCCAAGATCACACCGCCGTACTCCAGCCTGGGTGACAGTGAGGCTCCGTCTAAAAAAAAAAGAGCAAAACAAAAATGGGGGAGAGGGAGAAGCAGACAACCAATTGTGATCTGTTTCACTGGGAAGTTCAGGTCAGGGGCCCCTACAACTCTAGTTTAAGAGAAAGATGAAACAAAGACACTCCCAGCTAGCAGGCTTCTAACCCTTTTCCAGCCCCAGCCTCCTCTCAGGGCAGCTCCTCGGCAGAACACTATTCCTGATTTCCCCAAGTTGCCACCATTGTGGGAAGAGCTGCCCGTTTGGAGGACTTCCTGACCAGCAGATGGCTCACTTCTCTCCAAGTAGGAGGTGCTGGGAGCTTCCAACATTCGAGCCCCTCTAATCCAAGTTCCTAAAGGAATTCAAAACTCAGGGTACAGGGCAAAAGTGTTCAAGAACAAAGGGAAAAATATTAAAGAAAAAAAAATCCATCGCCTCAGTCTAGTTTACTTCCCCCACCCCCCAAAAAACTACAATACAAATTAAAAGAAAAAGCAAACACCTTTTGATTTTATCCTTCTCTGCTCGGTGCTTAGGTTTAGTCAGTCACATTCTGCTGGACTGCCCCCTGCTGTGGCTTTCTACCCTTCTGTGCCTGTGGCAGAAAGGCCAATGCACTCATACAGTTGTTTTTTCTGCCTTTTTTTGGTAAACCAAAACAACCATTTGAAATTTCACACTACTGCAGAGACTTAGCTGGTCCCCCAAATAAAAATACTCCTTTCTTGCAAAACAATCCCCAGTTACAGTGGTGGGTCCTTCCCAGTTCACCAGAACTCTTATCATGCAGTGCACTCTTTTTCCCCACACCTGGGCTAACTACTGCCGTGAATGTAAACCACAGCAAAAAAGGGAAAAATAAAACAGTTTAGCAAAAATCTAACATTCAACTGGAGTCGGTTCCGGTACATCCACTGGGTTCCTCTTCTTTTGTTCATGCATATGAACTTGGAATGTCCACACCTGGCTTGACAGAAACAGCACAGGGGTAGCTTGGACCCAACATAGGACTGAACTTGGCAGCTTTCCTGAGCCCAGCCCAGGAAACCAGGCTGGAACAAAGGTGTCCCAGGGATTCTCTGGAGCAGCAGCAGCAGCAGCAGCAGCACCGTGTTTGTCTCCGATCTCTTGGTCTCATCACTGAGGGGAGGCCTGGAGAAACGGCAGTCAGCAGAGGAGAGGTCCCCCATCACAGTGCAGTGGTGCCAACTGGCATCTTCCTGCTGAAGACCTCTGCACAGAGGAGATGATCCCAATGTTTGGCAGTGATCCATAGAAAACCCTCTGCATGAAAGGGAACCAAAACGGAAACCCAGGACAGCTGGCTTGAGCCTTGAGCACCCCTCTTGGCAGATGGCTACTGGGGATTTTCAGAGACTAAAGGGATGGGAGTGTGCAGTAATGGAAGTGATGGGTCCTGCTGCTTCTGAAGCTCCATCTCAGCAGCCCTCTGTAGCGCCACCTCCACCAGCAGCTGGAAGCTGCTGAAGTCCTCTTTGTCCTGCTCTGGGGGTGTGGGTGGTGGCGTGTTGAAGAGTCCACCTGTGGGGCTTCCGGCCTCAGCCCTGGTCAGCAGGGTGAGTGTGCTACCAGGGGTCACCAGGGGCTTGGGGGATTCCAGCTCCCCTCGTGGGAATGGGGCTGCTGGCTTTTCCCCCTGGCCTGAGTGGAGCGGCATGGAGCACACAGACAGGGAGAGCACATTGGTGGGGGCTGGGACAGACACAGCCAGCACTGAGGGGCTGCCGCCACGGGGAAGGGCCACATCTGAGGCCTTACCCCCGCGGCGGGAAATGGTAAACTGATTAGGGTCTTTCCCGTCCTTCCGAAGCATGTCTGGGAGAAGCCGCCGCCGGGCATTGATGAACCAGTTACATATCTGGAATAAATATATAAGACTGATCAGTTTGCTCAATCAAAAACAGCTATGGGCTGGGTGCAGTGGCTTATACCTGTAATCCCAACATTTTGGGAGGCCAAGAAGGGAGGATTGCTTAAGTCCAGGAGTTCAAGACCAGCCTGGGCAACACAGGGGACCCTGTTTCTACAAAAGAAATTAGCCAGGTATAGTGGTGCATTCCTGTGGTCCCAACTACTCAGGAGGCTGAGGTGCGAAGATCACTTGAACCCAAGAGGTGGAGGCTGCAATGAGCTATGATCACACCACTGGATTCCAGATTGGGCAACAGAACAAGACCCTGTTTCAAAATAAGGCAAAACAAACAGCTATGAAGTACTTACTATTGCCAGGACCCAGGAACACAGCAGAAAACAACACAGAGGTTCATGGTGCACAGAGAGAGTTAAATAAGAACATACACCAGCCTGGCCAACATGGTGAAACCCTGTCTCTATTAAAAATATAAAAATTAGGCCGGGCGCGGTGGCTTAAGCCTGTAATCCCAGCACTTTGGGAGGCCAAGGCGGGTGGATCACGAGGTCAAGAGATCGAGACCATCCCGGTCAACATGGTGAAACCCCGTCTCTACTAAAACTACAAAAAATTAGCTGGGCATGGTGGCGCGTGTCTGTAGTCCCAGCTACTCAGGAGGCTGAGGCAGGAGAATTGCCTGAACCCAGGAGGCGGAGGTTGCGGTGAGCCGAGATCGCGCCATTGCACTCCAGCCTGGGTAACAAGAGCGAAACTCCGTCTCAAAAAAAAAAAAAAAAAATTAGCTAGGTGTGGTGGCAGGCGCCTGTAATCCCAGCTACTCAGGAGGCTGAGGCAGGAGAATAGCTTGAACCCAAGACGAGGAGGTTGCAGTGAGCCTAGATTACGCCACTGCATTCCAGCCTGGATGACAAAGCAAGTCTCAAAAAAGCAAGCAAAGAAACAAAAAAACCCCATGTGGCTGGAGCTTAGAGTGGTAACTGAAGGTTACCTCTTTGGGGGAGGATTTGCTTCTTCTTTTTTTTTTTTTTTTTTTTGAGACTGAGTCTTACTCTGTTGCCAGGCTAGAGGGCAGTGGCCCAAAGTGCTGAGATTATAGGCCTGAGCCACCGTGCCTGGCTTGGAAGAAAGTCTTTGTTTCTGAGCAGTACCAGGACTAGCAGCCTCAGTAGAACATGTATTCAACCAACATCCTCGTCTTTTTTTCTACATGCTGCTGAGAAAGCTACAACTAACTCTGACCCCATTCCCATCTAGGTGATTGTTTAGAAGCATAAAATTTCCCACCATTAAGCGGTATGCATGTGGTTTGAGGGACACCTCTAGCACCATGCCCCCATCTCTGAACTCCTGCATAGCCCCTAGCTTCGCAGCTCTCCAGTCTGACCTCTTTACTGGTTGTCAGTTCTCTTTTGAAAATGCCACAGCTGTCATTCCTGTTCTAGAAAACTGCCATTTGTTTCTTACTGTCTACAGAATCAAATCCAGACTCCAGAACCTAGACAATAAGACCCATCCCTGGCTGGGCACAGTGGCTCACACCAGTAATTCCAGCACTTTGGGAGGCCAAGGTGGGCAGATCACTTGAGCCCAGGGTTTGAGACCAGCCTGGGCAACATGGTGAAACTGTATCTCTACAAAAATACAATTAGCTCTTGTGATAATGTGTGTCTTATAGTCCCAGCTACCTAGGAGGCTGAGGTGGGAGCATCAGCTGAGACCAGGGAGGCCGAGGCTGCAGTGAGCCATCATCATGCCAGTGCATTGAGTCAGGCTGGGTGCTGTGGCTCACGCCTGCAGTCCCAGTACTTTGGGAGGCCAAGGTGGGTGGATGGTTTTTGCCCAAGAGTTCTATATCAGCCTGGGCAACATGGGAAATTCCTGTCTCTACAAAAAGTATGAAAATTAGCTAGGTATGGTGATGCATGTCTGTAGACCCAGCTACTTGGGAGGCTGAGGTGAGAGGATAAATTGAGCCCAGGAGGATGAGGCTGCAGTGAGCTGTGACTGTGCCACTATACTCCAGCTTGAGAACTTGTCTAAAAAAAAAAAAAAAGAAGCCGGGCGCGGTGGCTCAAGCCTGTAATCCCAGCACTTTGGGAGGCCGAGGCGGGTGGATCACAAGGTCAAGAGATCGAGACCATCCTGGTCAACATGGTGAAACCCTGTCTCTACTAAAAATACAAAAAATCAGCTGGGCATGGTGGCATGTGCCTGTAATCCCAGCTACTCAGGAGGCTGAGGCAGGAGAATTGCCTGAACCCAGGAGGCGGAGGTTGCGGTGAACCGAGATTGCGCCATTGCACTCCAGCCTGGGTAACAAGAGCGAAACTTCGTCTTAAAAAAAAAAAAAAAAAAAAAAAAAAAAGCCAGCCAGGCTCGGTGGCTCATGCCTGTAATCCGAGCACTTTGGGAGACTGAGATGGGCGGATCACGAGGTCAGGAGTTTGAGACCAGCCTGGCCAACACAGTGAAACACTGTCATTGCCACTAAAGCCACAAAAATTGGCCTGGTGTGGCGGCCGGCACCTGTAGCTACTCGGGAGGCTCAGGCAGGAGTTCGAACCCGGGAGACAGAGGTTGCAGCGAGCCGAGACCACGCCATTGCACTCCAGCCTGGGTGACAGAGTGAGACTCCTCTCAAAAAAAAATAAAAAGTCAAGTTAGTTAGAGCTTTTCACCTTCCTGCTGCTCTCCCTTTCAAGGCTTCTTGCTCTTTCAAATATTATTTGAGTGCCTGCCTGCTATGTTGGGCCCAGTTCTTGGTGCAGGTATGCCTTTGTGAACTAAACAGACATGCACTCTACCCTATGGAGCTTACAGTGCACCTAGTCATGGAGACTGACGATCAACAGCTAGGTGAATAACCACCAGTAAGCACCAGAAACGAAATAGGAATAAAGGGGGATGGGAGGGGTTTATAAAGATAAACTCCCATAGCTAAGGGTTCTGGAAGGCTAAGACGTAAGGATAAGGAAGAGCCATACAGAAAGCTAAGAACATTCTAGACAATTCCAAGGAAAGGCCCTGGCCGTGGAGTTCTCATCTGCACTTTTTCACCTCTATGATCCTCCAATGCAGCTGAATGAAGGGAGGAAAGAGTTGGCTTAAGGAACCAACAGCAGCAGGGAATGGTAGCTGATGAGCTCAGAGGTGGGCAGGGCTGATTACCAGGCCAGAGCACCATGGAAAACCACTTAGTGGTCTATACGGTGGCATGATTGAAATTTCACACTCTAGGTCTTTCTGGCCCCATGTCTTTTCTCCCAGCCTAGCTAACTACAGCTGGCATCTATTCCACAGGTGACTCAAAGACAGCACCAGGCCTTTGTCCTGTCAGGCTGCAAGGCTCCTAAGCAGGGCAGAACCATAGGCTTCTGCACACACACGCCAGGAGGCCTCAGTGGATGCTGGCTGAACCAAATACTGACTAGAGCTGCAGGAAAACCCTAAAGAGAGCAAGGGCTAGCCAGGCGCGGTGGCTCAAGCCTGTAATCCCAGCACTTTGGGAGGCCGAGGCGGGTGGATCACGAGGTCAAGAGATCGAGACCATCCTGGTCAACATGGTGAAACCCTGTCTCTACTAAAAATACAAAAATTCAGCTGGGCATGGTGGTGTGTGCCTGTAATCCCAGCTACTCAGGAGGCTGAGGCAGGAGAATTGCCTGAACCCAGGAGGCGGAGGTTGCGGTGAGCCGAGATCGCGCAATTGCACTCCAGCCTGGGTAACAAGAGTGAAACTCCGTCTCAAAAAAACAAAACAAAACAAAACAAAACTGTCACCCTTCCCCCACCACCACGCCTGGCTGATTTTTGTATTTTTAGCAGAGATGGGGTTTCGCTATGTTGGCCAGGCTGGTCTCAAACTCCTTACCCCTGACCTAAGGTGAGCTACTCACCTCAGCCTCCCAAAATGGTAGGATTAAAGGCATGAGCCACAGAGCCCAGCCAGCTGGGACTTTAGATGAATGCCACCAGGTATGGCTATTTTTTTTTTGGTAGAGACAATGCATTGCTCTGTTGCCCAAGTTGGTCTCGAACTCCCAGGCTCAAGCAGTCCTACCTTGGCCTCCCAAAGTGCTGGGATTACAGGTGTGGGCCGCCATGCCTGGCCTCAGTTTTTCATGTTCTTTTTTTTACCCCTACTCCAGCAAGTTCATCTCTTTGTTTACATATATGCTGTGTAGTTTTCTCTCTCATTTACAAAATAGAGATTTTGCCTACTTTTTTTTTTTTTTTTTTTTTTTTTTTGAGACAATGTCTTAGTCACTCCAGCCTGGGCTGGAGTACAGTGGCATGCTCACAGCTCCTTGTAGCCTCGACCTCCCTGGGCTTAGGCGATCCTCCCACCTTAGCTGCCTCCTGAGTATCTGGGACTTTAGGCATGCATCATCACACCTGACTAATTTTTGTATTTTTTGTAAAGATGAGGTTTCCCTATGTTGCCCAAGTTGGTCTCGATCTCCTGGGCTTAAATGATCCTCCCATCTCAGCCTCCCAGAGTGCAGGGATTTAGACCTGGTATAGACCTGTACTCATGAGCCACCACACTCCATCACTGCCCACCCTTCAAGCTCAGTTAAAACCCTTCCATCCCTTTCCTGACCCTTTGCTTTGAACATCAGGCATTAGATTTGAACTTTTTTGTTTCAGTGACCTTCAGTCTCTACTTACTGTGTAGTCCTTGGAAGGCAGGGCCTATGTCAGCCCCTTTCTCAGTCTTTCTCTCTCCCTGTCATCCGGGTTGCCTGAGTCTCCAGTCGTTCTCCAGCCCTAGCTTATTTATTTGTTTATTTATTTATTTTTGAGACGGAGTTTCACTCTTGTTACCCAGGCTGGAGTGCAATGGCGCCATCTCGGCTCACCGCAACCTCCGTCTCCTGGGTTCAGGCAATTCTCCTGCCTCAGCCTCCTGAGTCGCTGGGATTACAGGCACGCGCCACCATGCCCAGCTAATGTTTTGTATTTTTAGTAGAGACGGGGTTTCACCATGTTGACCAGGATGGTCTCGATCTCTTGACATTGTGATCCACCCGCCTCGGCCTCCCAAAGTGCTGGGATTACAGGCTTGAGCCACCGCGCCCGGCCCCAGCCTTAGCTTATTATGTGCCTCAGAGTGACACTTCCAACTGCTATTAGTCATCTCCATCCAGAGCCACTAAGTCAGCCTGTCCAAAATGAAACTCCTATCAGAGGAAGGTGGCCAGATTTGGTTAGGTGCCAAGATTTCTGACAGAAGATAAGTATGTGGTGGCAACATGGTCAAACTAAGGACTATATTTCTTTCTTCTTGACTCCCTATTTCTGTTCCTGCAGCCATTGTACTCAGAGGCCCTTAGGCTTATAGCTTTGGGTCTTCTTACCCCTTCCCCATTCAGACACTTGTCTGGTGTGCTTCCGTGTCTTAAAACATGAGTACAGGTCTAAACCAGTTAGCCATCTTTTTTTTCTTTCTGTTTGAGACAGAGTTTCGCTCTTGTTGCCCAGGCTGGAATGCAACCTCTGCCTCCCAGGTTCAGGTGACTCTCCTGCCTCAGCCTCCCGAGTAGGTAGGATTACAGGTGCCCACCACAATGCCCAGCTAATTTTTGAACTTTTAGTAGAGATGGGGTTTTACTATGTTGTCCAGGCTTGTCTTGAACCCCTGACCTCAGGTGATCCATCCACCTCGGCCTCCCAAAGTGCTGGGATTACTGGCATGAGCCACTGCCCCCCACCTAGCCATCCTGTTTCTTCTACTTGTGAGAAAGCCCATATTCTTACTGCTCACCAGACTCCTGAAGTATGAAGTATGAGCATCCTACCCCATCCCCACCTTGCTCACATAGCCTCAGAGTCTCCCTGTACTCCTCCCCTGCTGATTTATACTCTGCACCACTGCACTGCCCTCCCCTACACCAGCCCACACTTCATCCATTGAGAGGAATCAGTTCTTGCATTTTTCTACCTCAACCTTCAGAAGAGATGTGGCCCGAAATACACAGTCCCCATTAGATTAGATACAATAACTGGAAAGGGCCAGGCCCATTAGTTCATGGTCTCTTCCAAAAATACAAAAAATTATCTGGACATAGTGGCGTACGGCTGTAGTCTCAGCTACTCACGAGGCTGAGACACAAGAATTGCTTGAACCTGGGAGGCAGAGGTTGCAAAGAGCCAAGATCGCACCATAGCAAGACTGTGTCTCTAATAAGTGAATGAATGAATGCAAAGATTACAGAAGTCTTGATCACTCTATGAAAACAAGAGATCAGGAGGACAAGGATATATCACTGCTTACTGCATTCCTGCATTGTCTGTGCTCCCTTCATTCCAACTCTTACACCAGCTAAATATATTATGTGGGTCAAAGACGTTGGGGGGTACTCACAAACTGCTGGTTTCAATTCCACTCTCATTGCTGGTTGTTTTTTGTTTTTTTTTGAGATGGAGTTTTGCACTGTTGCCTGGGCTGGAGTGCAATGGTGCAATCTCAGCTCTCTGTATCCCCATCTCCCAGGTTCAAGCAATTCTCCTGCCTCAGCCTCCTGAGTAGCTGGGATTACAGGCACCCACCACCACACCCAGCTAAATTTTTATTTTTTTTTTGTATTTTTAGTAGAGACAGGGCTTTACTATGTTGGCCAGGCTGGTCTTGAACTCCTGACCTCATGATCCACCCGCCTCAGCCTCTCAAAGTGCTGGGATTACAGGCGTGAGCCACTGCACCCGGCTCATTGCTGTTCTTAGTTCCCTAATTGATGGTGTGCTGAGGGCAGGAACGGTCATCTTCACTTCTGCATCCAGTAGCAGTAATAGACGGTGGACATCCAGAAATGGTCTCCCATTGGGAGTTATACAGGGGAAATGCTATTGCCTGCTCAACTAGGCCGTGAAGCAGCAGCTTCACATGTGTTTCTCTAATAGCCACCCCCTAGCTGGAGCTATCTGGAGTCCCATGTCAGGTTCTGTTTGGTCCTGTTTGGGATGGCTCAGCAGCCATTCTGTCTTACTTCAAGAGGCTTGGGAGTATTACTTACTCTCTGTATATACTATGTATTATATATAGAGTTTTCACTCTGTTGCCCAGGCTGGAGTGCAGTGGAGCAATCTTGGCTCACTGCAACCTCTCCACCTCCAGATTCAAGCGATTCTCCTGCCTCAGCCTTCTGAATAGCTGGGATTACAGGCACCCATCACAATGCCTGGCTAGTTTTTGTATTTTTAGTAGAGATGGGGTTTCACCATGTTGTCCAGCCTGGTCTAAACTCCTGACCTCAAGTGATCTACCCACCTCAGCCTCCCAAAGTGCTGGAATTACAGGCGTGAGCCACCAAACCTGGTCCTAAGTTTTGACTGTTCTAAGCTTAGCGTTTATGTTTGGTACTTGTTCTCTCTCACTCCAGATTCTGCCTGATCAATGCAGGAGTCCTGTACCTCTACTTCAGCAATTACCTACAGATTGATGAGGAAGAATATGGTGGCACGTGGGAGCTCACGAAGGAAGGGTTTATGACCTCTTTTGCCTTGTTCATGGTATGTGTAGCTGATAGTTTTACAACAAGTACTGTTCATTTCATGAGGTGTCACTAACAAGAAGGGACTTCACTGATTGAGTTACACTATGCGATCAGGGTGCAATTTTTCTAAAGGCTTCTGAGGCTCAGGGCCATGGCCTGTGTTGAACCATATTCCAGAAGATGTGGTGTGATACACTGTACAGTTCTTTAATGTGTAAATCCAGGGCCCATCGTTAGCTTCTACATCTGATTCTCAACCCTGGCTCCATATTAGAAACTAAGAGAGCCGGCCAGGTGCGATGACTCAGGCCTGTAATCCCAGCACTTTGGGAGGCCAAGACGGGTGGATCACAAGGTCAGGAGATGGAGACCATCCCAGCTAACATGGTGAAACCCTGTCTCTACTAAGAATACAGAAAATTAGCCGAGCACACGCCTATAGTCCCAGCTACTCCAGAGGCTAAGGCAGGAGAATCGCTTGAACTGGGAGGCAGAGGTTGCAATGAGCTGAGATCTTGCCACTGCACTCCAGCCTGGGCGACAGAGCAAGACTCCGTCTCAGGAAAAAAAAAAAAAAAACTAGGAGAGCCTGGCATGGTGGCTCACGCCTGTAATCCCAGCACTTTGGGAGGCCAAAGCGGGTGGATCACCTGAGGTCAGGAGTTCAAGACCAGTCTGGCCAACATGGTGAAACCCTGTCTCTAAAAATACAAAAAAAATTAGCTGGGCTAGCTGGCATGGTGGCAGGCACCTGTAATCCCAGCGGGGGAGGCTGAGGCAGGAGAATTGCTTGAACCCGGGAGGTGGAGGTTGCAGTGAGCCGAGATCATGCCCTTGGCACTCCAGCCTGGACAACAAGAGTAAAACTCCAACTGAAAAAAAAAGAAACTAGGAAATAGTTTTCATAATAGCTAAAAAGTACAAACAATCCAAATGGCCATCACTGATGAATGGATAAATAAGTACTATATATCCATACAGTAGGATGTTATTTGGCCTTAAAAGGGAATGAAGTACTGATAAGTGCTATATAACACGGATGAACCTTGAAACATTATGCTAAGTGGAAGAATCCAGACACAAAAGGCCACATATTGTGTGATGCCATATTCAAAATGTCCACAGTGAGCAAATCTATAGAGGCAAAAAGTAGATTAGTGGTTGCCAGTGGCTGGGAAGAAGAGTAGCTGATAAAGGAAACAGGCTCTTTTTGGAGTAATGTTTTGGAATCAGTGGCGATGTTTGCACAACCGTGTCCACACAGAAAACCTCTGAAATGTGCACTTTATTTGACCCAAGGTCTCACTCTTTCACCCAGGTTGGAGTGCAGTGGCGCTATCTTGGCTCTCTGCAACCTCTGCCTCCCAGGTTTAAGCAAGTCTCCTGCCTCAGGCCTCCTGAGTAGCTGGGACTACAGATGCAAGCCACCATGCCCAGCTAATTTTTTTTTTTTTTTTTTTTTTTTTTAGTAGAGATGAGGTTTCACCATGTTGCCCAAGCTGATCTTGAACTCTTGACCTCAAGTGATCCACTTACTTCAGTCTCCCAACGTGCTGGGACTACAGGCATGAGCCACCATGCCTGGCTTTTTTTTTTTTTTTTTCCCGTATTTTTAGTTGAAACGAGGTTTCACCATGTTGGCCAGGCTGGTCTTGAATTCCTGACCTCAAGTGATCTGCCTGCTTCTGCCTACCAAAGTGCTGGGATTACAGGTGTGAGCCACCGCATCTGACTCATTTTTCTTTTCTTAATTATACTTATGGCCTGGCATGGTGGCTCATGCCTGTAATTACAGCACTTCAGGAGGCTGAGGCAGACAGACTGCTTGAGTCCAGGAGTTTGAGACCAGCCTGGGCAACACGGTGAAACTCATTTCTACAGGAAAAAAAAAATTAGTCAGGTGTGGTGGTATGCACCTGCTGAATCCCAGCAGGACTCAAAAAGAAAAAAAAAAAAAGACACCTTATGTGTCCAGACTCTAACCTAAGCCAATAAAATCTTTCACACTGGTAGCTGTAGCACCTGCTAGCAGTGTAGTGTGCTTTACTTGAACCACTTCCACATCTGAACCTCAACTCCCTGGGCCTGGGGTTGCCATTTGGTAGGGGAGGAGCTTATCCTCTGCAAGTGCAGGTGGGCAGTCCTGGCCTCTGTTAGTGACAGCTTGATTTCATTGAAATAATTTAAACCCCTCAAGCAGATTGTGCAGTGAATAGCCCCTGGAGAGTGCCCTGTGAATACATTCTCATCTGGCATTTTTGTTTTGTGGAATCGGCCTGTGTTAACCCAGGTGACCTATGAACCATCCTTGTCTCCTCACTAGGTCATTTGGATCATCTTTTACACTGCCATCCATTATGACTGATGGTGTACAGCTCCCACCTGCTCCCTGTCCAGTCCAAAGGACCCTCTTGATAACAGCACAGAAACTTGATCACTGGGGAACCCCAGCCCCTTGGAACTTGGAAGACCCGTGTTTCCTGGACCGCGAATCAGTGTATTGGGTGTCAGTGTTTTCTGCAAGGGTTGTGACCTGAAACTTTTTAAAAAACCACCCACCTTTGGGGAAGCATTTCTGAATTTATCCATCACCATTTCTTCTTGGATACCATCAAGTAACAGCTGTTTGCCGAGTGGAGCTGTCATTTAATTTGATGCATCTCCGGATTCAGATGAAACATTAAATTGTCTTCCTCGATTCTCCATCAGCTGTACAGTTTTTAAACTATCAGTGGCATTTCAAGTCTTCTGAAACAGCATGGCTGTATGTGCATGGTCCATAGCACAGTACAGGCAGCATCTAACAACAGTTTTCATTGTAGAATGTTTTCAGATACTTGAATAAATCAGATCTTTAATTGAGAACCTGTTGATGATAACTGAAAAAGCCTTTTCTATCCTGCCTGTAGCTTGGGAACCCAGTAGGAGCACTAGAGGTGGTGCCTCTTACCCTTGTCCCTCTTTCTTCCTCTCCCTGTTCCCTTAGCAGATCCAGCAGACCTCTTGCTCTTTATGGGAGCAGTAGGAAAATCAAGGGCTGCGTTTGGTGTAGGCTATGGCCTCAGTCTTGGCATTGTGGAGAGAGGTCTTAGCATCTTCTGATGCCCCTGCCCAGCACTGAGAAAGGTGGCCTCTCTGCAGTGTGCTAGACCTAAGAGGTGTTATTTTGTATTTGGCCACAAGATGGCAAGGCCAGTGTGTTAGGGAATGGTAAGCCACAAAATGAAATACAGATCTGATGCCGGGCGCGGTGGCTCA
The DNA here is from genome assembly GCF_009761245.1 of Sapajus apella. NCBI lineage: Eukaryota > Metazoa > Chordata > Mammalia > Primates > Cebidae > Sapajus > Sapajus apella. Next base: position 6,700,282 of record NW_022436973.1, on the reverse strand, counting down.
CGCCTGTAATCCCAGCACTTTGGGAGGCCGAAGCGGGTGGATCACGAGGTCAAGAGATCGAGACCATCCTGGTCAACATGGTGAAACCCCGTCTCTACTAAAAATACAGAAAATCAGCTGGGCATGGTGGCGCATGCCTGTAATCCCAGCTACTCAGGAGGCTGAGGCAGGAGAATTGCCTGAACCCAGGATGCAGAGGTTGCGGTGAGCCGAGATCGCGCCATTGCACTCCAGCCTGGGCAAGGAGAGCGAAACTCCGTCTCAAAAAAAAAAAAAAAAAAAAAAAATACAAATCTGAGAGCTAAACTGGGTGCAGTGGCTCACACCTATAATCCCAGCACTTGAGGAGGCCAAGGTGGACAGCTCAGTTGAAGTCAGGAGTTTGAAACCATTGTGGCCAACATGGTGAAAACCTGTCTCTACTAAAAATACAAAAAAATTAGCTAGGCATGGTGGCGTGGGCCTATAATCCCAGCTACTCAGGAGGCTGAGGCAGGAGAATTGCTTGAACCCAGGAGGCAGAGGTTGCAGTCAGCCAGGATCACGCCATTGCATTCTAGCCTGGGCAACAGAGCAAGACTTTGTCTCAAAAAAAAAAAAAAAAAAAACTGAGTGCTGGGGCTGTTGTCCTCAGTGGGGGACATTTGAAGACCTAGACTGTCAGAAGTCTTTCCCTTTGCTCTGGGGGTCACGCAGAGGCTGGACCACCCAAGGTCTGCTGCTATGGTAAGACATCATCTCAGCTTTCCCTTCTAGGCCACGGTCCGACCTGCTGCAGTGTGGTGGTGGTCTCAACGGCACTTGTAAATTTTCTGAAAATGATTTTCTCATTGATGCTAGGGTTTGTTTCTACTTTGCGGGTGGGGCCTGCTTAACGGTGGGGATGTGGAATGGGACTCAACATCCAGATGGTTCTGGCAACCCCAAACTCAAGAACTGGCCGGGCACGGTGGCTCAAGCCTGTGATCCCAGCACTTTGGGAGGCCGAGGCGGGTGGATCACGAGGTCAAGAGATCGAGACCATCCTGGTCAACATGGTGAAACCCCGTCTCTACTAAAAATACAAAAAATTAGCTGGACATGGTGGTGCGTGCCTGTAATCCCAGCTACTCAGGAGGCTGAGGCAGGAGAATTGCCTGAACCCAGGAGGCGGAGGTTGCGGTGAGCCGAGATTGCGCCATTGCACTCCAGCCTGGGTAACATGAGCGAAACTCCGTCTCAAAAAAAAAAAAACTCAAGAACTAGCTGGGTCATACCCCCAGGAGGCTTACTCTCTTTTTGGAACCCTGGCCCTGCTCTCAACTTTTCTGCACTCAGACTAGAGGTTGCAGGTGGGATCACAGCACAGGGAAGAGGAAGGTGACTTCCTAAGGCCAAAGGAGGAAAGAGCAAGGTACAGGTAGGACCCTGGATGCCCCTCTGTGTCCCAGCCCTCCCTCACTTGAGTGCATAGCCTTGCCTCTAGCATGCACAGGAGGTTGGACTGAACTGGGGTTCTAGGTGCTACAGCCTTGGTTTCCCTTTCTGCCTCTCCTTTGGTCCTAGGCATCATCCAAAGAGACGGCCTCCTCAGTCAGGCTGATGTAGGAGCTAAGTGACTCCCGGAGACCCTCACTGAGAAGAGATTCCTCCCCTGTGGCAACTTCAGAAAACAGGAGGGAGCTGTGGACAAAGGAAGAGAACTAGGTCAAGGAGCCATTTTCTCCTTCCTGCATTCACTACACACAAAAGTGCACTGTTCTCAAAACCTCTCACTCCTGCTGAAGACCTCACGGGGCTCCCCTGTTCCCTGTCAGATCAGCTCCCCCAGCCCCACCTGGCGAGCCTGGGCTGGGCTCCAGGAATTAAGTCAGTGCCCTCTGGCTCTGGCTCCCAGGTATCCCTGAATATGACAGGTGCATTCTGGGTTGTGGGTTCCCAGGGGTGGGTCCTTCTAACTCTTGGTCCCACTTTCATGTTTCCAGGAGTTCCCCCACTTTACCTGTCCAGCTCTTTCCAGTTGAGTGGTGTCCTCTGCACAGTCACAGGGAGGGGCATGTCCTTGCCAGGGAGCTGGCTAGCCCTCTGCAGGACACAGGGCTCCTTGAGGAGGCAGCAGATGTCTTCCGCCAGCTCTGAGGAAGAGACCCCCATCCCTGACGTGGCCGACTCACCCTGCTTCTCCTCAACAGCCCTCACCCTGACAGCCCTCTACACGTGGCAGGAGGGGGCACAGCTACCAAAGAGGGACAGGACATGAGCCCCAAGCTGTTGCTTTCATGGAGACAGATAATAGTCAAAGGTCTTTCTGGGCTAATTTTGGGAAACAATCCACTGTATGATTTAGGGTGAGTTAATGGACCTCTTGAGCCCAAGTTCTGGTTAGAAAAGTGCTTTGGGAAGGAAAAAGCTAAGGAATGCCCAGTCTCTACTTCCACTGCCAGTGCCTGCTCCCGCAGGGAGTGACCTACAGAAAATCCCCATGAGTTTGCCCAGGAGTGCTCTTCACTCTCTGTCCCCTGATGCTGTACCTAGTGACTGCATCTTCTGGTGTCTGTAAAAGGACAGGATCAGGAAGTGCTAAGGAGAGTCAGGATCAAATACCACCCAGCCACAGCTCTGGGCCTGGTTCCTGTGGAGAGAACTCCTGCTGCCAGGGGCTCTGAATCGGAACCAGAGTGGTAGGCAAGGTACTGACCCGAGCCTATAGAGGATATCTGTGGCTTTTCTGCCAGGGCATGAAGTAAAGACAGGGCTCCCAGCCTGCATTTCTTGGCACAGGGCCTGGCATGAAAATAGGGGAGGCCTCTCTTCTGTTTGTTTGAATACTCCATAGCAGGTAAAATATACAAGAGCACAACTGCCTGCTCCTCCCCATAGTCTATCCTAGCCTACTCCTGGAGGCAGAGAAAGGCCATACCAGAGTAATGGTCCACCAGGGCCTGGAGTGAGGGGAAGGTGAGGCGCGGTGAGATGTACAGCCAGCCATTGTCAAGGCACTGGATCCTGTAGTGTCTGATCCGGTCCCAGGAAGCAGGGCGGCTGAGGCGGACTGACAGGGAGTAACAGCCTGAGGAGAGAGGGGTCCACGGTGACACCAAGGCCCTGCTGGGACTCAACACCACCCAGGTTGGGTAACAAAGATAGGAAACATGGCCACAGGGCCCCAGCAGAAAGGAAGTGTCTGGGGCAGAAGCAGGATAAAAGACTTGCTCTCTTGGTCATCAATAACGCGTTCATAATAGATGGGGATCTTGTGAGGCTGAAATCATACACACAGAGCCCTCAGCACAGAGTCTGGCACCGTGTACTTGAACATTCAGTGTTGGCTATTCTTACAAAGACTCAGGTGGCAGAAGTGTTAGGATGTGAAAACATTGTCAGTAGATGCCGGCAAGGAAGTGGAGAAGTAGGAGCTCCCAGCCTGCTGGTGGAAGAGATTCGCACAAGCCACCTTGGAGATAGTTTGGCATTAACTAGATGAGCTGAACATGCACGCACCCTACAACCCAGCAGTTCTACCCAGGCACATTACCTTAGAGGCACACGAACAAGGATGTTCATGGCAGCATTGTTTGTAAAAGTCAAAATGGCAAACAGCCCATTTGAGCTCAAGAGTAGAATAAATTATGGACTATAGAGTGTAATACTATACAGCAGTAAAAATAACTGCTACATACATAGGCACAAGTAAATCTTGGAAATAATAAGCAGAACAACATTACAGAACATACATTCGGCTGGATTCTATTTAAAGTTCAAAGACAGCCAAGATGACATATGTTTTACAGGGACACACGGCAAAGCTCTGAAGAAAAGCAACTGAATGATTAACACAGTGAAATATGAGAGGGGGCTACAAAGCGTTTGTTAGGCAATTTCCACTGGCAAGTGGGCACGTGGATGTTATTTTTATTTTTATTTTATTTATTTATTTTTTGAGATGAAGTCTTGCTTTGTTGCCAGGCTGGAGTGCAATGGCGTGATCTCTGCTCACTGCAACCTCTGCCTCCTGGCTTCAAGTGATTCCCCTGCCTCAGCCTCCTGAGTAGCTAGGATTATAGGCATGTGCCACCACACCCAGCTAATGTTTTGTGTTTTAGTACAGATGGGGTTTCACCATGTTGGCCAGGATGGTCTATATCTCCTGACCTCATGATCCATCCGCCTCAGCCTCCCAAAGTGCTGGGATTACAGGCATGAGCCATTGTGCCCACCCTACTTTTATTATTGTTTTTATTTTTATTATTAATTTTAGCAATTATAGTGAACAATAGCAATCAAATTATAGACCCATGAAAGGGGCAGTTTTGGTAGAAGAAGCTTGAGCAGTCCCTCTGGTGGTGCCTATGGATCTGGTGTTGAAAGTGGTAGCTACAGGCCAGGCGTGGTGGCTCACGCCTGTAATCCCAACATTTTGGGAGGCGGAGGTGGGTGGATCACGAGGTCAGGAGTTTGAGACCAGCCTGGCCAAGGTGGTAAAACCCTGTCTCTACTAAAAATACAAAAATTAGCTGGGTGCAGTGGCAAGTGCCTGTAGACCCAGCTACTTGGGAGACTGAGGCAGGAGAATCGCTTGAACCTGTGAGGCAAAGGTTTCAGTGAACTGAGACTGTGCCACTGCACTCTAACCTGGGTGACAGAGTGAGACTCCATCTCAAAAACAAAAAACAAACAAAAAAAAACTGAACATCACTTGATTAATGATAAGGATATATAAAATTAAAATTTATTTTAAAAATAAGAACTGGGCCAGGTGCGGTGGCTCACACGTGTAATCCCAGCACTTTGGGAGGCCGAGGCTGGTGGATCACCTGAGGTTGGGAGTTCAAGACCAGCCTGACTAACATGGAGAAACCTCATCTCTACTAAAAATATAAAATTAGCCAGGCCTGGTGATGTATGCCTATAATCCCAGCTACTTGGGAGGCTGAGGCAGGAGAATCACTTGAACCCGGGAGGTGGATGTTGCAGTGAGCTGAGATCACACCACTGCACTCCAGCCTGGGCAACAGAGTGAGATTCTGTCTCAAACAACAACAACAACAAAAAAAACCATGATCGCCTGAAAAAAATGCAGAAAAATCATTTGAAAAAATTCAACACCCCTCATGATTAAAAAAACAAAAGCAGAAAACGATGAATAGAGTGTGTTAGTTTCCTATTGCTGCTGTAATAAGTTACCATCAATTTAGCAGCTTAAAATAACACGCAGTATTCTTTTACAGTTCTGGAGGTTAGAAGTCTGAAAAGAGAGGCCGGGCGCGGTGGCTCACGCCTGTAATCCCAGCACTTTGGGAGGCCGAGGCGGGTGGATCACGAGGTCAACAGATCGAGACCATCCTGGTCAACATGGTGAAACCCCGTCTCTACTAAAACTACAAAAAATCAGCTGGGCATGGTGGCGCGTGCCTGTAATCCCAGCTACTCAGGAGGCTGAGGCAGGAGAATTGCCTGAACCCAGGAGGCGAGGTTGCGGTGAGCCGAGATCGCGCCATTGCACTCCAGCCTGGGTAACAAGAGCGAAACTCTGTCTCAAAAAAAAAAAAAAAAAAAGCAGAGAAATATAAATAGAGTTTCTCTGGACAAAAATCAAGTGATTTTTGTCCAAAAATCAAAAATCAAGATGTCAGCGGGGCAGTGTTCCTTTTGCAGGCTCTAGAGAAGAATCCATTTTCTTTTCTTTTTGTTTCTAGAAGCCATAGGCATCCCTCTGCTCATGGCTCCTTCCTCAGTCTCCACAGCCAGTAGCATCTTCCTGCCTCTAACTCTAACCTTCCTGCCTCCCTCTCATAAGCATCCTGGTGATTCTACTGGGTCCAACTGGACAATCCAAAATAATCTTCCCACCTCAAAATCCTTAATCACATCTGCAAACTCTTTTTGCAATGTAAGGTAACATATTCACAGGTACTGCGGATTAGGACCTGAACATTCTTGGGGGATGATTATTCTGTCTACCACGGAAGAATACCTGATATACAGCATCTGTGAAAAATCTACAACTAAGGCCAGGTGCAGTGGCTCACCCCTCTCATCCCAACACTTTGAGAGGCTGAGGCAGGCAGATCACCTGAGGCCAGGAGTTGGAGACCAGCCTGGCCAACATGGTAAAACCCCATCTCTACAAAAACAGAAAAATTAGCTGGGCATGATGGTGTGCACTTATAATCTCAGCTACTTAGGAGGCTGAGGCAGGAGTATTGTTTGAACCCAGGAGGCAGAGGTTGCAGTGAGCTGAGATTGGGCCATTGCACTCCAGCCTGGGAGACAGAGCAACACTATGTCTAAAGCAGAACAAAACAAATCTACAACTCACATACTTAATGGGAAAGATTGATTATTTTCCTTCTAAGATTGGGAACAAAGCAATAATGTTCTTACCATTCGTACTCAATGTTGTACTAAAGGTTCTAACAAGTGCAAGAAAAAGAAAAGAAAAAGAAACTAAAAGTATATGGACTGGAAAAGACACAATACAACTGCCTTTACTTACAGATAATACAATCATATGTAGATAATCCTAAGGAATCTGTCAAAAAGCTACTAGAACTAAAAAGTTAATTTAACAAGGTGACCTAGAGTCAATATGCTTTGAGAAGATATTGACACCAGTAGGGTCTCTGCTTCCTTTTGTTATTTTTGCCTGATTGGGAGCCCTTTGACCTTTGAACTTTTTTTTTTTTTGCAACACAGTTTCGCTCTTGCTGCCCAGGCTGGAGTGCAATGGCGCAAACACGGCTCACCACAACCTCCACTTCCTGGGTTCAAATGATTCTCCTGCCTCAGCCTCCTGAGTAGCTGGGATTATAGGCACCCGCCACCAAACCTGGCTAATTTTATATTTTTAGTAGACAGGGTTTCTCGTTGGTCAGGATGGTCTTGAACTCCCAACCTCGGGTGATCCGCCCACCTCCGCCTCCCAAAGTGCTGGGATTATAGGCGTGTGCCACCGTGCCCGGACTTTTTTTTTTTTTTTTTTTAGACAGAGTTTCGCTCTTGTTACCCAGGCTGGAGTGCAATGGCACGATCTCGGCTCACCGCAACCTCCTCCTCCTGGGTTCAGGCAATTCTCCTGCCTCAGCCTCCTGAGTAGCTGGGATTACAGGCACGTGCCACCATGCCCAGCTGATTTTTTGTAGTTTTAGTAGAGACGGGGTTTCACCATGTTGACCAGGATGGTCTCGATCTCTTGACCTCGTGATCCACCCTCCTCGGCCTCCCACAGTGCTGGGATTACAGGCTTGAGCCACTGCGCCCGGCCGTGCCCGGACTTTTAAAAAATTTTTTTAGAGACAGTTTGACTATTGCTCAGGCAGGCCTCAAAATCCTGGGCTCAAGTGATCCTGTTGCCTCAGCCTCCCAAGTAGCTGGGACATAGGTGTACACTACAATGCCGGCTTGTATTCTATACGTTTGAGAAGAGTCTCTTCTTGAGCTGTGCTGTAACCTTGAAAAAACGCTGGTTGGGAATGGGCTAAATATTTGAAAATAGGCCCAGAAGGCCAACCAACCCAGCTGAACTAGTGACCAAGACCTTATATCTTTTTTTTTTTTTTTTTGGGACGGAGTTTCGCTCTTGTTACCCAGGCTGGAGTGCAATGGCGCGATCTCAGCTCACCGCAGCCTCCGCCTCCTGGGTTCAGGCAATTCTCCTGCCTCAGCCTCCTGAGTAGCTGGGATTACAGGCACACGCCACCATGCCCAGCTAATTTTTTGTATTTTTAGTAGAGACGGGGTTTCACCGTGTTGACCAGGATGGTCTCGATCTTTTGACCTCGTGATCCACCCGCCTCGGCCTCCCACAGTGCTGGGATTACAGGCTTAAGCCACCGCGCCCGGCCCAAGACCTTATATCTTTTGCAAGGTTCTTCAACCACCCTACCCTGGCCACTGTCACAACATTATTAGAATCAGAATGGGTAGCTACACTTGGGATCTGGTTGTTGATCTCAGGGATAAGAGGTCCTCGGGATAAGAGGTCCATCCCTGATTGGTTCCTTTCTCTCAGCCTCACATCCAACCCAACAAAAAGCCCTATTTGGTATGGTCACAACAGAGCCAAGAGCCCACCACTTCTCACCTGGACAGAGCCTGCTACTGCTTCCTGCGAGGCTTCCTCTCTTTGTAGCAGGTCAGGGGTCAGGTCGTCTCGCTCCCCTACTCAGAATTCTCCCCGTCACACTTAAAATCAATCCCAAGTCCTCTCCCTGGAAAGGCTCTGTGTGACCTGACTCCCAACACCCCCCTCCCCTCGTCCCATCTCCCATAGTTTCCTGCTGAGGACGTGCCTCCCTAAGGCCTGTGCTCACACACTCACACCCTGGCACTCCGTGTCCTCCAAACACTGCTTTATTTCCTCTTGGCACTTATCACTCTCACACTCTTTCTTATTTATTCACTGTCCACCTTGCCAACTAGATTGTGGGCAGGAATCTTGCTTTTCATACTGCAAAGTCTCTAGTGTTTTTAACAGTGCCTGGCACTGTCAACACACAGTATGCATTTGTTGAATGACTGAAACTCTGTGATAAACACTCGGACAGAGCCATGATTACAAGCAGTTTTAAGGAAAGCTCATCACCATTTGCACTTTTACTGTCTGTGAGCACAGATGGTGTTGGGATTGATTCTTGAAGGCTTATCATTTCATGGTTTGCAGCAAACACATATTGAGCATTTACTAAGCCCTACCCAGCCTTAGGCACAGAAGACCCACCCAGAGCCATCCCTTAACTGAATGAAGATGGAGTGCTGTGGGGTACACAGGTCCAGCTGACTGACTGGGAAGCAAGGCACTAGGGGTGATGGGGAGGTGACTTTGGTTCTGTCCTTGGCAGTCTGATGCTGAAAATAGCCTGAATCTTCCTATTTGGAGGGGGCCGTCTTCCCAAGCTCTTCATCCTCTCTCCTCCTCTCAACATGCACAGGTGTGCTCACCTGCTCATTCATTTATTCAGTAAACATCCGCTGAGCACCCACTACATGCCTGACACCGCTCTAGGCTCAGACACAGGTATGAAATCAACACACTCAGGGGAAATAAGTGCAGTCTTGCCAACACATCCACAGCTGTGATTTTCCTTAAGCATCCTCATTTCAAGTATTTAGTTGCTGTATTATTCCCATCAGACCATGTACACTGATTTTTTTTTCTTTTTTGAGATGGAGTTTCGCTCTCATTGCCCAGGCTGGAGTACAGCGACGCGATCTTGGCTCACTGCAACCTCCACTGCAACCCCACCTCTACTAAAAATACAAAAATTAGCTGGGCCTGGTGGTGCACACCTGTAGACCCAGATACTCAGGAGGCTGAGGCAGGAGAATCGCTTGAACCTGGGAGGCAGAGGTTGCAGTGTACTCCAGCCTAACAGCAGAGTGGGACTCCGTCTCAAAAAAGAAAAAAAGAAAAGAAAAAATTAGCAGGACCGGGCATGGTAATTCATGCCTGTAATCTCAGCACTTTGGGAAGCCAAGGTGGGTGGATCACTTGAGGTCAGAAGTTCAAAACCAACCTGGCCAATAGGCTAATCCACTATCTGAAGCCTGAGGACAAAAGCCATGACTTAGCAGGCCTGACTTGGGGGAGATGCTCAGTAAGTGTTTCCCAATTGACAGTGGACAGAGGTGAGCCCCACAGGGGCAGGAACCATGTCTTGCTCATCAATCCCCCTTATAGCACCTGACACAGAACAGATACACAGCAGGATAGCCAGTGGGGGCTGCTCCTAGAGCCTGTCCCCAACCCTATGCTGACCTCTGCACAACCCCATGACCTCCACAAAGTCTTCCAGACCCCCTTCACAGACCAAGATTTGGGAGCTGACTAGAGCCTGGCCATGGCTGTCCCCAGGCCTATCATATAGCCAGGTTTGCCAGTGGGACTCAGGAAGATGGGGTCTTCGCACTCTGGACTCTGATTAGTGTCCCTGGTAGCTCAGGGTCCCAGGCCTTCCTCCTTGGTCCACACACAGGCTTAAAGCCCCTGTGGTATCCCCATCCCAGAGGTGCCTTTGGGCCAACGAGAAGCTGATCCTAGTATCACTCACTCACTCAGTCAATGACTGATTCCCACTATATTAGACAAAAGCATAATGTAAAATACATTGTCTCTTATTTCATTCTGGGTTCCCTAGATTTGAACTGTGTTTTCAAAGTCAAGAGAACAGTATAACTATCCTGAGAGCTTGCCCAAGAAGCAGATTTCTGACCTCTGCCCCCAAAGTCTGACTCAGTTATGTCTGCGGTGGGCCCACAGTCTACAGTGTCATCACATTCCCCTGATGATTCCTGTACACTCAAGAGTGAGAACCACTGTTCTATGACGTCACTTGGGCCCCTAGAGTCACTGAGGTGTCAAACCGCAGTACGAAAGTTTATGCTGTGACCCGGGACACACCTTATAAAAATCCTGAAACAAAAGTTCTATGATGCAATATTTACCCCAACCATGGTGATGTTCTCTGCTCAATTTCACTACAAACACACACTGGTCCAGACCCACTAAAGTAGTGGGTTCTGACCCTGGCTATACATCAGAATCACCTGGGCAGCTTTTACAGTGTGCAAGCCACATCCCTGACCAGTGAGATCAGAAACTCTGGAGGTGGGTGCATGCATCGGTAGTTTGTTTATTGAATTTATTTATTTATTTATTTTTTAAAGACAGGGTCTTGCTCTGTCATCTAGGCTGGAGTGCAGTGGTATGATCACAGCTCACTGCAGCATCGACCTCTTGGGCTCAAGTGATCCTCTTGTCTCAGCCTCCCAAGTAGCTGAGACAACAGGCACATGCCACCACACCTGGCTAATTATTTATTTATTTATTTATTATGACGAAGTCTCACTCTGTTGCCATGCTGGAGTGCAGTGGTGTAATCTTGGCTCACTGCAACCTCCGACTCCCTGGTTCAAGTGATTCTCCTGCCTCAGCCTCCCAAGTAGCAGGGGCTACAGGCATGCGTCACCACATCCCGCTAATTTTTGTATTTTTAGTAGAGACGGGATTTCACCATGTTGGCCAGGCTGGTCTCACCTCCTGACCTCATGATCTGCCTGCCTCAGCCTCCCAAAGTGCTGGGATTACAGGTGTGAGCCACTGTGGCTGGCCAATTTTTTTTTTTTTTAAGAGATGGGGGGGTCTCTCTTTGTTGCCCAGGCTGGTCTTGAACTCCTGAGCCCAAGCAATCCTCCTGCCTTGGGCTCACAACGTGCTGGGATTACCGGTGTGAGACACTGTACCTGGCCTCTAAACTGATTTCCTGATCTACACATTGGCCATGACCTGCAGGAAAACTTTACCTTTCCTGGAGCATTGGCAAATTTCTTCTTTACTTTTTTCTCCCCCACTAACGTTTTTCATCTTCCTCTTTGATAACGAGCTGCATTCTGATCCATCCCCTTTTGGAGCTGGCTATGGGGATCTGGTGACTTTAGTACCAGTAATTATGTGGATCTTTTTTGTTTTTTTGTGTTTTTTTGAGACAGGGTCTCGCTCTGTCACCCAGGCTGGAGTGCAGTGGTGCAATCTTGGCTCACTGTAACGTCTGCCTCCCAGGTTCAAGCAATTCTCCTGTCTCAGCCTTCCAAATAGCTGGATTACAGGCACCTGCCACCACGCCCAGCTAATTTTTTTGTATTTTTAGTAGAGACGGGGTTTCGCCATGTTGGCCAGGCTAGTCCCAAACTCCTGACCTGAGGTAATCCACTCACCTCGGCCTCCAAAAGCACAGGGATTACAGGCATGAGTCACCGTGCCCAGCCTTGTGAGGATCTTATGGGTCCTTAAAGATCTTCATGGATCTTGCTGGGTGAGGTGGCTCATGCCTGTAATCCTAGCACTTTGGGAGGTCAAGGCAGGCAGATTTTCTGAGCTCAGGAGTTTGAGACCAGCCTGGGCGACACAGCAAAACCCCGTTTCAACTAAAAACACAAAAACATAGCCTGGTACAGTGGCTCATGCCTGTAATTCCAGCACTTTGGGAGGCTAAGGTGGGTGGATCACCTGAGGTCAGGAGTTCAAGACTAGCCTGGCCAACATGGTGAAACCCAATCTCTATAAAAAATACAAAAATTAGCTGGGCATGGTGGCACATGCCTGTAATCCTAGCTACTCAGGAGGCTGAGGCAGGAGAATCGCTTGAACCCAGGAGGTGGAGGTTGCAGTGCGCTGAGATTGTGCCACTACACTCCAGCCTGGGTGACAGAGCAAGACTCTGTCTCAGAAAAAAAAAATAATAATAATTTCCTGGGCATGGTAGCATGTACCTGTGATCCCAGCTACCAGGGAGGCTAAGGCATGAGAATCACCTGAACCCAGGACGTGGAGGTTGCAGTGAGTCAAAATGTGCCACTTCACTCCAGCCTGGGCGACACAGTGAGACTCTGTCTCAAACAAACAAACAAACAAACAAACAAACAAAAAAAGTTCATGGATCCTTACGGCTTTCTCCTCTGTCACTCACAGGTTTTCTCCTTGTATCAGGGCCTTCTTAGGTAAGGGGCAGAGTGGCCATAAGAGCTGGCCACTATACTCTTGGGGCTGAACCACGTCAGAGAATGGGCCAGGGCTGGGGCAGCTGAGCAGTGAGCACTTCCTGTGGCTTCTAGAGCTCCCAGGGACAGTCTGCAGTGGGGCCCTGCTCCACTCCGCACCACTGTTGTGGTTTCCTGTTTGCAGCTGTTGTGCTGGGCTGGCCTCCCCAGCCCCACTACCAGCCTATGGGTGTATGTGAGGTGGGGGTGCTGATGCTGCCTAGAAAAGAGCAGGAGGGGCCTTGGAGAGGTCAACCTAGGAATGACCAAGGGCAGAGGAGGAGAGGCAAAGAAGCTGGAGAGGGCCCTAGGAGGGAGACTGAGGCAGAGAACAAAAGTCCCCACAACCTGTCATAGTTGGTTTATATCAAGGCAGGTGCCAGGAGGTCTGTCTGCTCCTGATACCTTCTTCCCTAGTCTGTGGCTGTGCGTGCAGTGCCAACATGAATGCCTCATGCCAACATGACTGTCTTAAGGGACTCAGGGCAGGGGCAGCAGCTCAGAGCATCTCACACCTGCGGTGGGAAAAGTCCCACATGCATGTGTGATGTGGTGCATCCTGACCCCTCTTGGGCCTCTGTTTTTCGGTCTGTACAATGGGAAGAGGAGGATCCATGAGATGATTTCCAATGGGTTTCCAGCTCTGACTGGCTATTGACCCAAGAGATCCTGTCACCATTTCAATGTTTTGCCAAGAGATCAGAATCATGTGTCTTTGAGAGGGAGCAATCACTGTTGGTCAGTGTAGGGAAATTCTGTGACTATACTCTTTTACAAATCCTAGTTGCCAATGTGTTGGCTGAGTCTTGATCCCTACTGTGGGCCATTCACATTCACTTTTATTTTTTCTCTTTTTTGCCTCTGTAACAAGGTACCTGAGACCACTTTTATTTTATGGAGATGGAGTCTGGCTCTGTTGCCCAGGCTGGAGTGCAGTGATGCAGTCATGGCTCACTGCATCCTGGAACTCCTGAGCTCAAGTGATCCTCCTGCCTCAGCCTCCCAAGTAGCTCAGGCTACAGGCACGCACCACCTCACTAAATTTAAAATTTTTTTTTGTAGAGAAGTGGTGTCATTATGTTGCCTAGGCTGGTCTCAAATTCCTGGGCACAAGTGATCCTCCTACCTCAGCCTCCCAAAGTCCCGGGATTGTAGGTGTGAGCCACCGTGCCTAGCCCATATTCATTTTCAGAAATGAAGATTTTTCATTCTATTGCTTATAGGATCTCATGGCAGCAACATGGCAGATAACAGCCAGACTGCTCAACACCAAGGCTAGGAACTCCAGCCCTTCACATCTGGCCTCTGCCCTACCCTCAAGTCCCATCACACTCTTAGCATTTGAGGGACAAGCCCTGGCATGACTGCGAATCTCAAATACAGGTCTGTTTCCCAAACTCTGTGCCATGGAACACTGGCTTCCAGTGACCTGGGAGCTCCCTGAGAGCAGGACAATGCTCACCTCACTCACCAGAGATGCCTAAGACCTGGCACATACAGTAGGTCCTGTCATTCCCTGCAGCCTCCCCACATTGTAGGTGCTTGAGAAGCATTTCCTGAATGAATGAACATGGAGTGAATATTACAGGTGCTGCATGAAGAAATGCTCCTGTTCTCAGAAGCACTTGGGAAATAGGCAAAGGCAACGCCCTAAGAAGTCTTATGTTGTTTTTTTTTCCAGTCTCCACAGAGACTGTCAAAAATTGCCAATGCCGACTATATTGCAAGTCGTCATGGCGGAGTATTAGGAAAAGTTTTCAATTAGCAATAATCACACCTCGGATAAACCTCATTGGCTACCATACTGCCACTGTGCAAAGCTGAGAAGTCTTATGTTAACACAGATTAAAAACCTCTCAGGGAAGGATATGATTTTCGGTGTCCCCTAAACTGACCGCCCCACCCTCTCTATTGCTAAGCAAGTGGCCCGCAGAATACACTGAGAGTCACAATAATGCATCCTCTTGTTTCCCCCAGAACACATACCCGGCACTGTGTCTCTGCTGAATAGCAACTCCCACTGCCTTGGGAGAAAACCCAAGCTTCTTAACCCGGCATCCAAGGCCTCTGTGCTGGAGCCTTGCTCACTTCTTACCTCCTATTGTTCTGAGGTGCAGCCCCCTGGTCCACCCCAGCACCACTGTGTCTTGTTGCCTGGGATCCTGTGGGAGCATCCTTAAGTTTCAATTCATGGTGCACTCCTCTCTGAAGCCTCCTTTGATTGCTCCAAAGTTAGCTGCCTCTCCTCTGCTTTCATGGCTTGTCTCCATCTCTCCAAGCCTGGGCCCCACATGGCTCATATGGACAGGGACGGAGCTGGGGCTCAGGAAATCTTGGTTGACCGACTGAGGAGTCAGGCAAAGCCTATTTTCTTTTCTTTTCCTTTTTTTTTTTTTTGAGATAGAGTCTCACTCTGTGGCTCACTCTTCTGAGTGGCGCAATCTTAGCTCACCATAATCTCCCCCTCCCTGGTTCAAGTGATTCTCTTGCCTTAGCCTCCTGAGTAGCTGGGATTACAGGTGCCCGCCACCATGCCCAGCTAATTTTTGTATTTCACCATATAGGCCAGGCTGGTCACGAACTCCTGACCTTGTGATCCACCCACCTGTGCCTCCCAAAGTGCTGGGATTACAAGCATGAGCCACCATGCCTTGCCGGCAAAGCCTATTTTCTGGGCTGCACCTGCAGCCATATATCTGTGGGCTCCTTTCTGAGACCTCCATGCAGGAAGGGCCTGGGCTGACGCTGAGCTTACTCACCTCTCCTGGTCTGGCTCTCTCGGATGAGGAAGGCCCCTCCAGGGTTCCCAGGTAACAATAACAGTTCCTCGGCTTTCTCCCTGCTCAGGCCCTCATACAGCCACCTGGAGAAGCAAGAGAGAGGGACAAGGGACAGGGTCAGCCTGGAGGAAGAGGGAAGCCAAGATTTTACTACCGCCTCTGAGTGACCCTCACAAGGCCCTCCCTCTCTGGGCCTCAAAGTTCTGTCTGTTCCATGAACAGCTGGCCTTGGGATCTCGGAGGTCCACACCATCTTTGTCCTCCTAGTCATGGCTCCAGGGCCCTGGGAGGACAAACTCATGGGGACAGCCCCAGCTTTCTCTGCCTGGAGACCTCATTCCCAAGTAACCTGGGGTGATCCCAGCCTCTGTGCTATCCCTACCCAGTCCCCCCAGCACCCTGATTCTATCCACGAACCTTTCTAAGCCTCACCTTTCCAAGCACTGCCCCTCTGTTTTTTCTTTTTATTGAGACAGGCTCCTGCTCTGTGGCCTAGACTGGAGAGCAATAGCACAATTGCGGCTCACTGCAGTCTTGACCATCTAGACTCAGGTGATCTTCCCACCTCAGCCTCCCTAGAAGCTGGGGCTACAGGCGCACACCACTGCACCAGCCCCTCACGTGGTGTGCTCCCATCACCCACATGGCCCTTTCAGCATTTTCCACCACTAGATCCCGGCCACCCTCCAAAGCTTAGAGCTCCACATCTCCTCTATAGGCCTTCCCAAACCCCTCCTCTGGCTCCCATGTCTCACAGGCCAACCTATGCTAGGATGAGCCGTCTGTTCCTCCTGAGGGCAGGGCCTGGGCTTGATTCTCCTCTACCCCCAGCATAAAGCCGCGCCTGACTGATACTCCTCCCCTTTGCTCAGCACAAAGCCGCGCATGAAGGGGAGTGCTTGTGGGAAGAAAAAGCAGGAAACTCCCGCAAGGCGGGCCTGAAGTGGGAACTCACCCATGGGAGACTTTTGCCACGTGGACACTGGGGATGTTGTACTCTCTGCCTGAGACTTCAGACAGCACCGTCCACCAGTCTCCATCCCTGGAGAGAAAAAGGAGTGGGGATACCTCTTTCAGATGAGCCAAGGCCCCAAAAACTGCACATTCTGGGTTTGCAGGGACCCTCTCAGGCTGGATCCTGCGGCCGTCTGTCCCACTTGTTTCCCAGGCTTCCCTACACTAGCTTGTCCAGGTACCTCCTGGGCCAGAGCTGCGGCTGGTGGTAGATGGCATGATTCCAGGTTCCCTGCTACAGGGCCC
This sequence comes from Sapajus apella, assembly GCF_009761245.1. NCBI lineage: Eukaryota > Metazoa > Chordata > Mammalia > Primates > Cebidae > Sapajus > Sapajus apella. The sequence continues at coordinate 6,683,729 of NW_022436973.1, read as the reverse complement.
TGCCCACCCACAGTTCTCCCTGAGGGATGTCCAGCCACCTGAAACCCTACCACAGGGATTCTGTGAGCATTTCAGCAAATGCCTTGTGCTTTTCTACTGGGGGGAAGGGACCCTTCTCCCTTGAGAGCATCGCCATTCTTTCCTTCCTTCATTTATTTTATTATTATTATTATTATTATTATTTTTTGAGACGCAGTCTTACTCTGTCACTAGGCTGGAGTGCAGTGGTGTGATCGTGGCTCACTGCAACCTCTGCCTCCTGGGTTCAGGCGATTCTCCTGCCTCAGCCTCCCAAGTAGTGGGGACTACAGGTGCCCGCCACCACACGCAGGTAATTTTTGTATTTTTAGTAGAGGTGGAGTTTCACCATGTTGGCCAGGCTGGTCTTGAACTCCTGACTTCATGATCCACCCACCTCAGCCTCCCAAAGGGCTGAGATCATAGGTGTGAGCTACCATGCCCAGCCTATTTTTAATTATTTATTTATTTATTTTTATAAAGATGGGGTTTCACCATGATGGCCAGGCTGGTCTTGAACTCCTGACCTCAGGTCATCCACCCACCTTGGCCTCCCAAAGTGCTGGATTACAGGCATGAGCCACCACGCCCAGCCTAAATTTTTTTGTTTTTTTTGAGACAGAATTTTGCTCTTGTCACCCAGGCTAGAGTACAATGGTATGATCTCAGCTCACTACAACCTCTGCCTCCTGGGTTCAAGCAACTCTCATGCTTCAGCCTCCCGAGTAGTTGGGATTACAGGTGCCTGCCACCAAGCCCATTTATTTTAGTAAAGACAGGGTTTCACCATGTTGGCCAGACTGGTCTCAAACTCCTGACCTCAGATGATCCACCCACCTCAGCCTCCCAAAGTGCTGGGATTACAGGTGTGAGCCACCACACCTGGCCCATTCATTTATTTTTAGAGATAGAGTCTTACTCTGTCACCCAAGCTGCAGTGCACTGGCTTGGTCATAGCTCACTGCAGCCTTGAACTCCTGAGCCCAAACGATTCTCCCATCTCAGCCTTCCACACTTGATCTTAGCCAAAAGGCCGAGAAGCGATCATCTCAGCCTTCCAAACAGCTGGGACTACAGGCACACACCACCACGCCTGGCTCTATTAGTGCATATTCAGGTACCCAGTGCCCATGGACTTACTCAGAGACGATGATCAATGGCTCCCCGAGTCTCAGCGACAGCTCGGCCTGGCCACCTGCCGGGAAACTGCCCAGGGCCACGGCTGTGGCCTTGCTTCTCTCTAGATGGAGGGACAGAGATGGTCACCCACTTGGCTAGCAATGCGTGAGGTCTAGTGGAGTCTGGCTCCAGCATCAGCCCTCCACAAGCACCCTGAAGGAGTCCCATCCACTTCCTAAGAGGGCCACCCTGGAATCTAAAGCTTTTCCAGCAGAGCTTTGCAGAGCCCTGACAATGCCCAGACAGAGAGAGAGACAGAAAGAGAAAGGAAGAAAAAATTTAGATATAGGGTCTTGCTCTATCAGCACCGCACTGTAGCCTGAGTGACAGGGCAAGATCCTATCTCTAAAAATTAGGCTCACTGGAGACTTGACCACCTGGGCTCAAATACAGGTGTGCTACACTACACCCGGCTAATTCAAAGCAATTATTTAGTAGAGATGAGGTCTCGCTATGTTGCCCAGGACATGGTGGCCATGAAGCTCAAGATGTGGAGGCCATAAGGCCCTATTTCAAGGCTGGGCATCAGGTGGCAAGGGCTCCCTCAGCATAGGACCCACACCCTCACCAACCCCAGAGGGCAGCCTGCTCAGGCCAACCATACTCCCTATGACTGCCAAGCCACGTAGCCTGAAAATCCAGCCTTCAGTGACTGCTGAAGGCCACTTCACTGCACCCTAGTGTCCCTCCCCTTCTTCCCCTTTGTCCTTTTTTTGTAAGGATTCCTGAAAGAGATGCTTGTAGCACATTAACGCTAAGCACTTATTCTAAAATTAAGCACATAATTGGAAGTAAAACACTCCTCAGCAAATGCAAAAGAACGGAATTAATAACAAACAGTCTCTCTGACCACAGTGAATCAAATTAGAACTCAGGATTAAGAAGCTCACTCAAAGGCCGGGCGCGGTGGCTCACGCCTGTAATCCCAGCACTTTGGGAGGCCAAGGCGGGCAGATCATGAGGTCAAGAGATCGAGACCATCCTGGCCAACATGGTGAAACCCCGTCTCTACTAAAAATACAAAAGAATTAGCTGGGCGTGGTGGCGCGCACCTGTAGTCCCAGCTACTGGGGAAGCTGAGGCAGGAGAATTGCTTGAACCAGGAGGCGGAGGTTGCAGTGAGCCGAGGTCGTGCCACTGCATTCTAGCCTGGCGCCTGGTGACAGAGTGAGACTCTGTCTCAAAAAAAAAAAAAACAAAAACAAAAACAAAACTCACTCACTCAAAACCAGACTCTCTGGGATACAGCTAAAGGAGTGTTTAGAGGGAAATTTATAGCACTAAGTGCCCACAGGAGAAAGCGGGGAAAGATCTCAAATTGACACCCTATCACAATTAAAAGAACTAGAGAAGCAAAAACAAACAAATTCAAAGCTGGCAGAAGATAAGAAATAACGAAGATCAGAGCATAACTGAAGGAAACAGAGACACGAAAAACCCTTCAAAAAAACCAATGAATCCAAGAGCTGTTTTTGTTTTGTTTTGTTTTTGTTTTTTGAGACAGAGTCTTCCTCTGTCACCAGGCTGGAACGCAGTGGCACGATCTTGGCTCACTGCAACCCCTGCCTCCAGAGATCAAGCAGTTCTCCTTCCTCAGTCTCCCGAGTAGCTGGGACTACAGGTATGCGCCACCATGCCCGACTAATTTTTTGTGTTTTAGTAGAGATGAGGTTTCACCATGTTGGCCAGGATGGTCTCGATCTCCTGACCTCGTGATCTGCCTGCCTCAGTCTCCCAAAGTGCTGGGATTACAGGGAGCTGTTTTTGTTCATTTGTTCGTTTGCTTTTTTTGAGACGGTCTTGCTCTGTCGCCCAGGCTGGAGTGCAGTGGCATGATCTTGGCTCACTGCAACCTCCACCTCCTGGGTTCAAGTGATTCTCCTGCCTCAGCCTTCTGAGCAGCTGGGACTACAGGCACATGCCACCACACCTGGCTAATTTTTTTTGTGTTTTTTTAAGTAGAGACGGGCTTTCACCATGTCAGCCTGGATGGTCTCAACTTCCTGACCTTGTGATCTGCGTTCCTTGGCCTCCCAAAGTGCTGCGATTACAGGTGTGAGCCACCGAGGCCGGCCAGGGGGTGGAGAGTTCTATAGATGTCTATTAGGTCTGCTTGTTCCAGAGCTGAGTTCAAGTCCTGAATATCCTTGTTAATTTTCTGTCTTGTTGAGCTGTCTAATATTGACAGTGGGGTATTAAAGTCTCCCATATTATTGTATAGGAGTCTAAGTTTCTTTGTAGATCTCTAAGAACTTGCTTTATGAATCTGGGTGCTCCTGTATTGAGTGCATATATATTTAGGATAGTTAACTCTTCTTATTGCATTGATCCCTTTACCATTACATAATGCCCTTCTTTGTCTTTTTTGATCTTTGTTGGTTTAAAGTCTGTTTTATCAGAGACTAGGACTGCAACCCCTGCTTTTTTTTTGCATTTCATTTTCTTGGTAAATATACCTCATCCCTTTATTTTGAAACTATGTGTGTCTTTGCATGTGAGATGGATATAACACACCAATGGGTCTTTTTATCCAATTTTCGAGTCTGTGTCTTTTAATTGGGCCATTTAGCCCACTTACATTTAAGGTTAATATTACTATGTGTGAATCTGATCCTGTCATTATGATGCTAGCTGGTTATTTCAGCCTTTTTGCACTGTTTTTTCCTCACCTTGGATTCCTCTGGATCTAACCATAGGCAGAGGTCCTGAGGCCACTCTGAGTCATGCCTGGGGCTGCTCAGGGTGGTGACCAACCCTGTCCATGGGCAGAGCCTTCCCTGCCTGTAGGGCCTAGGGGAGCTATGCCCTTCCCTCTATCACGCTCTATCCTCAGTCCAGGGAGGAGTGTGTTTTGGGCAACCCCATCCATGAGCCCTCCACCAAGGTGGAGTCTGCGTGGTTTCCCGGTCTCCTTACTGCACGGCCTCTCAGTGCAGAAGGGGTGGCTAAAAGGAGCAGCTGCCTCTCCACCAGGAGTCCTACAGGGCTCAGGGGGTCACGGCGTGTGAGCCTGGGCAAGGATGGAATTAGGGAAATGAGGATACTGGGGGCTTGGGCTGAGGAGAAGGAGAGAAGTCCCTACAATATAGGGGATTTTTCTTGTTTTGTTTTTAAGACAGGGTGTCGCAGGCCAGGTGTACTGGTTCATGCCTGTAATCCCAGCACTTTGGGAGGCTGAGGTGGGCAGATCACCTGAGGTTTGGAGCTTGAGACCAGCCTGGCCAACATGGTGAAACCCTGTCTCTACTGAAAATACAAAAAGATTAGCCAGGTGCGGTAGTGGGTTCCTGTAATCCCAGCTACTTGGGAGGCTGAAGCAGAAGAATTGCTTGAACCCGGGAAGCAGAGGTTGCAGTGAGCCAACATGGTGCCATTGCACTCCAGTATGGGTGATAATGTGAAACTCTGTCTTTAAAAAAAAAAAAAAAAAAAAAAAAAAAAAAAAAAAAAAGACAAGGTTTCGCTCTGTCACCCAGGCTGGAATGCAGTGGTGCAATTTTGGTTGACTGCAGATTCTATCTCCTGGGTTTGAGTGATTCTCCTGTCTAAGCCTCCCAAGTAGCTGGGAATACAGGTGGGTGCCACCACACCTAAGTTGTTTTTTTTTTTTTTTTTTTTTGAGATGGAGTCTCACTCTGTGGCCCAGACTGGAGTGCAGTGGCACAATGTGGGCTCCCAGCAACCACCACCTCCTGGGTTCAAGCGATTCTCCTGCCTCAGCCTCCCAAGTAGCTTGGACTACAGGGGTGCACCACCACGCCTGGCTAATTTTTGTATTTCTAGTAGAGACGGAATTTCACCATATTGTCCAGGCTGGTGTCAAACCCCTGACCTCATGATCCACCCGCCTCAGTCTCCCAAAGTGCCGGGATTACAGGCATGAGCCACTGTGCCCAGCTTTTTTTTTTTTTTTTTTTGCAGAGTCTTGCTTTTGTTGCCCAGGCTGGAGTGCAATAGTGTGATCTCGGCTCACTGAGACCTCCATCTCCAGGGTTCAAGTGATTCTCCTGCCTCAGCCTCCTGAGTAGCTGGGATCACAGGTGATGCTGCCATGCCTGGCTAATTTTTATATTTTTAGTAGAGATGGAGTTTCACCATATTGGTCAGGCTGGTCTCAAACTCCTGACCTCAGGTGACTTACCTGCCTCAGCCTCCCAAAGTGATGGGATTACAGGCCTGAGCAGCTACACTCAGCCAATTTAGGTGATTTAACCAAAGTCCCAGTAGCAAAGCTTGTACAAGAGCCATATAAAGTACATGTCCCTAGGCTTTGTCCAGGAGAGCGAGAAAATACACTGTGAAGTAGTATGATCCTGTTATCTGTGCTGGTTGATTTTATGTGTCATTGTGGCTAACCCACACAACCCAGATATTTGGTCAAATACCAGTCTAGATATCGCTATGAAGATATTTTTTAAGATGAGATTGAATTTAAATCAGTAGTCTGAGTAAAGTAGATGACACTCCCATAATGTGCGTGGGCCCCATGCAATCAGTTGAAGGCCTTAAAATAACAAGACTGACATCCTTTGAGGAAGAAGGAATTCTGCCTCCAGACTGCGGTTGGACTCAGTACTTAGCATCAGCTCTTCCCTGGGTCTCCAGCCTGCCCTGCAGATTTCAGACTTACAGCCTCCACAATCATGTGAGCCAGCTCCTCAAAAATAAATGTCTACACACACACACACACACACACACACACACACACACACCCACCCACCCACCCACCCACTACCACCACGACCTATTGGTTCTGTTTCTTGGAGAACCCTAATACATTACTGAAATCCCAATACAGATGTGACTTGAGAAAGGATTTATTGCCTGTTACGGAGAACAAGAAACAGACCTGGGGCCATAGTTCCAACATCAAAATACTAGAATTGCTAGGATATTTTGATTATTCAACTGTCCTAAAAATTGGGAGTTTTAGTCAAGACTCTTAGAAAATCACAGTTATAGACTCAGCATATGCACTGTATATGCTATTTTCCCTCACTAAGACAGCCCTGGCAAGGGCCAGGTACAGTGGGTCACGCCTGTAATCTCAGCACTTTGGGAGGCTGAGGCAGGCGGATCACCTGAAGTCAGGAGTTCAAAACCAGCCTGGCCAACATGGTGAAACCCCATCTCTACTAAAAATACAAAAGTTAGCTGGGCATGGTAGCATGTGCTTGTAATCCCAGCTACTTGGGAGGCTGAGGCAGGAGAATTGGTCCAGCCCGGGAGGCAGAGGTTGCAGTGAGCCGAGATCGTGCCATTGCACTCCAGCCTGGGAAACAAGGGTGAGACTCTGTCTCAAAAAAACAAAACAAAACAAAACAAAACACGGCCCTGGCCAGGTGCAGTGGCTCATGCCTGAAATCTCAGCACTTCAAGAGGCCGAGGCGGGAGGATCACTTGAGCCGAAGAGTTCAAGACCAGTCTGGCAACATAGGGAGACCCCATCTCTACAAATAATTTAAAAAATTATCCAGGAGGCCACGTGCGGTGGCTCACGCCTGTAATCCCAGCACTTTGGGAGGCCAAGGCAGGCAGATCATGAGGTCAAGAGATGGAGACCATCCTGGCCAACATGGTGAAACCCCGTCTCTACTAAAAATATAAAAACTAGCTGGGGGTAGTGGTGTGTGCCTGTAATCCCAGTTACTCGGGAGGCTGAGGCAGGATAGTTGCTTGAACCTGGGAGGTGGAGACTGCAGTGAGCTGCGATTGCGCCACTGTACTCCAGCCTGGCGACACAGCGAGATTCTGTCTCAAAAAATAAAACAACAATAAAACCCCCCAAAAAACCCCAAAAACAACACCCACCATCATAAAAATAAAAGAGAGAGTGCTAATTTCACTTCAGGTAATTACACAGTACCTCTTAGGTCCATTAGAACAGTATAGCAAAACCTTCTGCAACAATGCAAATGTTCTGCAATTCTGTACTGTCTAACAAGGTGGTCACTTGCTACATGTGCTATGAGCACTTAAAATATGACTAGGGTGATGAAAGACGTTTTATTTATTTTTATTTTTTTTGAGATGGATTCTCACTCTGTCGCCCAGGCTGGAGTGCAGTGAGGCAATCTCGGCTCACTGCAACTTCCACCTCTCAGGTTCAAGTGACTCTTTTTCCCTGCCTCCTGAGTTGCTGGGATTACAGGCATGTGCCACCAGGACTGGCTAATTTTTGTATTTTTAGTAGAGACAGGGTTTCACCATGTTGGCCAGGCTGGTCTTGAATTCCTGACCTCAGGTGATCTGCCTGCCTTGTCCTCCCAAAGTGCTGGGATTACAGGCATGAGCCACCATGCCCGACCCCGGCCTAAAATTTTAAGTTTAAGCAGTTGCGTGTGGCTGGTTGCTACTGCAGTGGACAGTTCAGCTCTAGGGAGCTGCAGAGGTGGGGCTGGCCAGCTTCATGTTTGGATAAACAACTGGTTGAGGAGGAGGGAAGCCTTGGAGAATGCCTGGGAGATTATCATGCCCTCCAGGTTTAATATTCTGCTTTGTGCTTATCACTTTCTCCTATTTTCTTATTTATCTGGTTGTTGACTATTCTTACTGCTAAGGTAGGCTTCACAGGAGCAGGGACCCTGCTGCATGGCTCAGTAGGCAGGGCCTGGTGTGTAGCAGGCACTCAGTGGTGCTTACGCTGTGTTGGAGCTGCTGGCCAGGAAGGCCCACAGAGGCAGTGACATCTAGGACTGTGTGGGAAGGGCCTGGCTGTAGCAGACCCCAAGGCCTACCTGCTTCCATGGACACAGGTCCCTGGCCTTGGACAGAGGGGCTCAAGCTTGGACTTGGCAGGGATTTTCTTCTGCTGGGCAGACTTCCCATTGTTCCTCAGCAGAGCACATAGAAGCACATCATCGAGGGAAATCTGAAAGAGACACCGTGTTGTGGACAGAGCCGAGGCTCCTTCCCTGATATCAGATATCCCTCCCTCCCCAGATCGGCCCTGGCTATCTCCTCACAGAGCATGTGAATGACCTCCCTCCTGTGGGACCAGGCTCCAGCCTCTCTGCCAGACCCTGAAGGCTTCCTTTTCTGCACATCTCATCTTTTTATGCCACAACGGGCGCAACGCTTTCTTTCTGGGCCTCTACTTGTGTCCCTCCCATGGTCAGTCATGCCCTCTCCTCTCCTTCAGTCCTGTTTGGATCCCCTTCTTCCTTCCCCAGGAAGCCTTCCCAGCCCCCCAGCCTTTGTTGATCACTCCTTTGAATTCCTATGGCTCACTTAGAACCTTTTCTCTGACCCGGGATCATACTCTGCTACTGGGTGGCAGGGAACAATGACAGGACAGTCAGCTCCCTCCGGGCATACCAGGACCTGTGGCTTGGGTCAGAGGTCCGCAAGAGGGGCAGGGCACAGTGGCTGATGCCTATAATCCTAGTACTTTGGGAGACCAAGGAGGGTGGATCAACTGAGATCAGGAGTTCAAGACCAGCCTGACCAATATGGTGAAACCTCATCTCTACTAAAAACTCAAAAATTAGCTGGGCCTGGTGGCATGCACCTGTGGTCCCATCTACTCAGGAGGGAGGCTGAGACAGGAGAATTGCTTGAACCTGGGAGGCTGAAGTTGCAGTGAGCTGAGATTGGGCCACTGCACTCCAGCATGGGCAACAGAGAGAGACTCCCTCTCAAAAAAAAAAAAAAAAAAAAAAAAAAAAAAGAGGTCTGCAAGGAGGATCTGAGCAGGCTTGAGAGCTGGTGTCACAGCAAGCAAAGGTGACACGGATACACTGTTATTAGTGTCACAAGGCCAAGTAAGAGTATCTGTCTCAGCCTCCTGAGTTGCTGGGATTACAGGAGTGAGCACTTAGTAAGAGGCTGATCACTTTAAGAGGCCGAGGGGGGCTGACTGCTTGAGCTCAGGAGTTCAAGACCAGCTTGGCCTATATAGTGAAATCCCATCTCTACCAAAAAACCCACAAAAATTAGCTGGGTGTGGTGGCACACACCTGTAGTTCCAGCTATTCAGGAGGCTGAGGTGGGAGGGCAGGAGGATTGCTTGAGCCTGGGAGATGGAGTTCACAGTGAGCCAAGATCATCCCACTGCACTCCAGCCTGGGCAACAGAGTGAGATGCTGTCTCAAAAATGCAGTGATGACTTGCAGGGCTCTGGGGAACTGACTGTTGAGCCACTTCCCCTCTCTGTGCCCCCTTTTCCTCATCTGAAAAATGGGGATAACGACATCCAACATATAGGTCCAAGAGATAATGCATATGAAAACCCTAGCCAGCCCCATGTTTCCTTTACCACGTCCTGAATGTCACTTCGTCAGAGGCCTCTCCTGGGAGCCTCCCCAGGAGGTCTTGCTCTGTCACCCAGGCTACAGTGTAGTGGCACGGTCCTAGCTCATTGCACCCTTGAACTCCTGGGTTCAGGGGATCCTCCCACCTCAGCTAGGATTACAGGCATTAGCTGCTACCACAACCAGCTTCTTTGCAAGTTTTAAGTATGGGCTCTTGCCGTGTTGCCCAGGCTGGTCTTGAACTCCTCCCACCTCAGCTTCCCAAAGTCCTGGGATTACAGGTGTGAGCCATGGCACCCAGCCTCTCTTCGAAAGTTTTCATCATTCATTTGAGAGTTTACTTGTTTAATCTGTCACTATCCTGTAACTGCAAAAGGACAAGGACTTCTTTTGTTTGCCTATTACTCAGCATTTAGTGAGGCATGACAGAAGGCACTTGGTACACATTAACAAAATGAGACTGTCAGTTCTTCAGACAGGTGTCTTATCCTTAGAATAGTTTAAATTCCCAGATTCCCAGGGTAGTGCTGATTTTCCCAAACACTATATTTTGTTTGAGGAGTGGGAGGCAGAGCTTTGTATTTCTTTTCAGATGGTTTCATTGTTTTCAGTAGGGACAAGGCACAATTACACATTTGGCCCAATGCAGCTGGTATTCATGGAGCTCCTGCTTTGTGTCAGGCACCTGCCAAGGGCTGGCAGTCCCTGGAGGAGGAATCCATGCTTCTTACCCTGGAGGAGCTCACTGAATGGGGTTGTGACAGAGTGGGCTCCTTCCTTGCCTTTGAATCCCACACTGCCTGGATGAGGATGGTAATCCATCAATATCATGGAGTGATTTCTGTGGCCTCCTGGGCCAGTCCTGTTTGGGGAGTAAAGATCCTACCTTAGAGGCTGGAAGAGCCCTCTCTATTCTTCAGCCTTTAATTGACATGGGAATAACAATACCTGGGCCAGGTGTGGTGGCTCACGCCTGTAATCCTAGCAGTTTGGGAGGCTGAGGCAGGCAGATCACATGGGGGTCAGGAGTTTGAGACCCGCCTGGCCAACATGGTAAAACCCTGTCTCTACTAAAAATACAAAAATAAGCCAGGAGTGATGGCTCACACCTGTAATCCCAACACTTTGGGAGGCTGAGGTGGGCAGATCACATGAGGTCAGGTATTTAAGACCAGTCTGGCCAACATGGTGAATATAAAAATAAGCCAGGCATGGTGGCGGGTGCCTGTAATCCCAGCTACTTGGGAGGCTGAGGCAAAATAATTGCTTGAACCTGAGTGGTAGAGACTGCAGTGAGCCGAGATTGTGCTATTGCACTCCAGCCTGGGCAACAGAGTGAGATTCTGTCTCAAAAAAAAAAAAAAAAAAACCTGCTTGCTGCTGCCTCCCTATTGGAAGCTCAGCATTCATCTGGAAAGAAGCTCTTGAATGCAGAATGGGCATATCACATGGAAATGGCTCCTGACAGCCACTTCCTGCTCAGACCTTAAGGATCCTGCAGCCTGGGTACACTGAGATGGCGCTGCTGTTCTTGAGGAGGCTTTTTGGTTTTGTTTTAAATTATAGGGGTCTTGCTGTGTTGCTCAGGCTGGTCTCAAATTCCCAGGCTCAAGCAATCCTCCTGAGGAGGTTTTTTACAATCCTAAGCCCAGGAAACTCCAGGGAGAGAACCTCTGCCTTGGGTAGCATGAGTCCTCCCTTGAACCTGGCTGGAGCTGCGTGGCCTCAGGCAAAGCATGCAAGCTTCCTGCATCTCATCTATGAATGATGGTGCTCTATAAGCACCACAGCACTGTGTTGCAGGAGTCTGGCATGGAATGGGTGCTCAGTAAGGCTTAGTTTCCTTTCCCCTCCTTCAGGAAGACCACATCACCACCTGCAATAGACCCAGAGGCTCCTTCCTGCCGCAGGTGGAGCTGGGGGCTGGGCCCAAAAGCAGACGCAGACAGGGGAGCTATACTCAGGCTGAAAGCAAGGACTCAGGCAAAGTAAGGCAAAGATGCCCCTGGGGGCAAAATAAAGACTATGCGGTGGGCAGGCCTAGGAGAAGGCAGTATTAGTCACAACTTTTATAAGACAGCATCTGATCATTAATGACACAAATTTTTGAGCAACTTACTATGTGCCAGGCACTTTCCAGAGGACATGAGACACTGGGTGAAAGGAAAAAGTTAGTCAAAAGCACCGAGATCAGCACACTGCCCAGAACATAAATATTTATATATATTTTAATGTCTCACTTGAGTCCCATTTCAGATACAGTGACCAACAAGTCCCTGAGAGGACCTGTGCTTCTGGTCATGTAGCCCATTCGTGCAGGGCTGGGCCTGCCGTGATGTGTATTTTGTGCTTCTTAAGATCATTTTTCAGCGGTGGGGGTAAGAGTGATGAATTTGGCCAGGCGTGGTGGCTCATGCCTTTAATCGCAGCAATTCAGGAGGCTTTCTAGTTCAGGAGGATTGCTTGAGGCCAGGAGTTGGAGACCAGTCTGGGCAACATAGTGAGGACCGCCCCCCCCACCCACTGCTTTATCTCTATAAAAATATAACAAATTAGCTGGGCATGGTGGTACATGTCTGAAGTCCCAGCTACTTGGGAGGCTGAGGCGGGAGAATCGTTTGAGCCCAGGGGTTCAAGCCTACAGTTAGTCATAATCCCGCCACTGTACTCCAGCCTGGGTGACAGACCAAGACCCCAACTCAAATAATAATAATAATGAATTTGGATTGAGTTAAAGGGAGACTTCTCCCTCTCTCTCACCTGAAAAATATCACCCTTTTGAGAGTGAGATTTCACTGTAGGCTCTACAGCTGAAATGTCTTGAGAGATGATAGCCCTCGCGTTCCTGACTTCGGAGTCTGACTGCAGTGCAGAGAGGGGCCCAAAGTCACACAGCAAGTACACAACCGAGATGAGACTAGGACGGGTATGAAGACAAGCTGCAGGGAAGGATGTAAGCTCCAAGAGGCAGTCAAAGGTGGAGCAGATAGGTCTTGGTTCTTCTGGGACCCCCAGAAACCACCCCTCTTTACAGCCTCAGTAGAGCCACTTCCCCTTCTCCTTGAGCTCGTTTTTTTCCCACCAGCAAGTAAAGCCCCGGTCCCATTCTGGGCCGGGGAGACCATTCTTCCTCACCTGTCACCAGGCCACCTGAAAACAAAACCAAGTGTACTTACTGGTTTGTCCTCAAAGGCTTGGGAAGAGGGCTCCGCTGAGATGCATGCTCTGGCTGAACAGGTTAGGGCTTTCAGGGACCCTCTGGAAGTCTGCCAGTGTTCTCCCAGCCTGGGAGGATCTTCAGGGAGAGGCTAGGTGTTGGTTTGGGTAGCTCAGCATCCGTCTGCGGTCAGCAGTTTGTACACCAGGAATGCATCAGCTGCCCCATGCTCCTTATGGATTCTAGACTGGGGAACCCTCCCAAGCACAGCCGAGCCAGGAAGGAAGGCCCAGGACTCTTTGAGCTCTACCATAGAGACATAGGCGCAGGGTCCTTGGAGCTCCAGCTCCGTCTGCAGACTCTGTGGTTCTCACAACCACCGGTTTCCTCTGACGGCATCACAGACCATCGAGAAGCCACCTTCCCCAAGTTCCTGTTTCTAGGGGAGCGAGCAGCTGCTGTCTTGTCACGATTGTGGAGCTAAAGGTTTTTCTCTGGCTTTGTGGCTTGGTCTTGTCCAAGGAACACAGGACTGAGGAAAATGAACAGGAGTTCCCATGCTGGCCTGACCATAACAGTCATCCAGAGGGGCTTAATTGTAGCAATTTCTGGGAAGTCCCACACCTTCTAAATCCAAGTCATCAGATAGGGAGCCGAGGATTCTAAATTTTAAACCCTCCAAGAGATTCTCTTGATGGGCAAGTTTGGAAAGCACTGCCTTCTCAACCTTTAATGTGTATAGGAATCACCTGGAGATCTTGTTAAACTGCAGGTTCTGATTCAGTAGGTTTGGGGTGGAGTTCAATATTTTGCATTTCTAATAAGCTCCCAGGTGACACCCATGTTGCCAGTCTGGGGACCACACTTTGAATAGCAATATCTGAACAGTGGTCTCAAAGTGTGGTCCTTAGACCAGCAGCCTCCATGGAAATTTGTTAGACATGCAAATTCTCAGGCCACATTTCAGATCTATGGACTCAAACTCTGGGGGTAGGCCTGGTGATCTGTTTTCATACTGCCAGCTGATTCTGATGAATGCCCAAGCTTGATTTTTTTTTTTGACACGTCTCGCTTTGTCGCCCAGGATGGAGTGCAATGGCACAATCATAGCTCACTGCAGCCTTGACCTAGGGTCAGGTAATCCTCCCTTCTCAGCCTTGATTAGCTAGGACTACAGGTGTGCACCAGCACTCCTGGCTAATTTTAAAATTTTTTGTAGAGATGAGGTTTCGCTGTGTTGCCCAGGCTGGTCTCAAGCTCCTGGCCTCAACTGGCCCTCCTGCCTCCACCTCCCAAAGTGTTGGGATTATCAGAGCAGCATGAGCCACATTTCATGCCCAAGCTTAAGAATCACTGGTCTAGGATAAAGAATCTAATTTTGACTGAATTGTCTTTGATTAATGTGTTACATTCAGTCCACCCTTCATTACTATTTAACCACGCCTTCTCGCTGCTTCCCCATTAGGGGGATTAGTATTCCTGGAGACAAAGGGCCCACTACATTGAAATGACTCCTGACTCCAGCTCAGCCCATGCAGCCCTTTCTGGGGCCTTGCCAGCTAGAGCACTCCTGCTCAGGTTCTCCCTTGATTCTGGGGAACCTGGAGAAGGCTGGTTTGATTTTTATCTTTGTAGGCACTTGGCATAGAAAGCTGAAGGAGCCAGAGTGGAGGCACACCGCTGCAATAAAGTTCTAATGGGTGACAGCCCAATAATGTTAGAATGGGTGACAACCACTCAGGGATGTGGCCCTTAGCAGGGAGGGACTTGAGCTCAAGTCCACCTTCCCACTCCTGCTGCCATACAACTCTAATGCCCGTCGTCTTATGACAGGCAAACTTTTTTTTTTTTTTGAGATGGACTCTTGCTGTCACCCAGGCTGGAGTGCAGTGGTATAATCTCAGCTCAGTGCAACCTCTGCCTCCTGGGTTCAAGCAATTCTCCTGCCTTAGCCTCCTGATTAGCTGGGACTACAGGTGCCCGCCAACGTGCCTGGATAATTTTTTTTTTAAATATTTTTAGTAGAGATGGGGTTTCACCATGTTAGCCAGGATGGTCTTGATCTCCTGACCTCATGATCTGCCCGCCTCAGCCTCCCAAAGTGCTGGGATTACAGGCGTGAGCCACTGTACCTGGTCAACAGGCAAACTTTCAAAACAAGCCTCAAGGTGCAGTTCATGAATGGGGCAGGAAGTAGGGAATCTCTGGTCTCTTCTTAAAAGAATCCTGCCATATAACTCTCCTTTTCCACTTAGGGAGGCATCTAAGAATTACAAAATTTAAAATCCTAGGTCTTCCACTAAGAAATATGCACTGGTGTTTCTCCCTGGCTCCTGGCCAGAGCTCCTAAAACCCTTCTAATTTCCTAGGTGACAGAAGTGTTTTCTATTCTAATGAGGCAACACTTGGTGGGCTCCTGGATGGGGACTGGTCACTAGAAAGACAAAGCCATCATTATGAGCTTGGAGCTTTCAGTCCCACCCTCATCTTCTGGAGTGGGCAGAGGAGCTGGAGACTGAGTTAATAATTGATAATGCTTACGTGATGAAGCTTCTATAAAAATCCCTAAAGTACGAGGTTCAGAGAGCTTCCAGGTTGGTGAAAACATCCAACACACCAGAAGGGTGGCAGACCCCAACTGCCTGAGACCCCTCCAGACCTTGCCCTATGTACCTTTGTTTTGGGGTGAGGGGGAGACAGAGTCTTGCTCTGTTGCCCATGCTAAAGTGCAGTGGTACAGTCTAGGCTCACTGCATTCTCTGCCTCCCAGATGCAAGTGAGCCTCCCGAGTAGCTGGGATTATAGGCATGTGCCACCGCCCAGCTAATTTTTGTATTTTTAGTAGAGATGGGGTTTCATCATGTTGGCCAGGCTGGTCTCGAACTCCTGACCTCAGGTGATCCGCCTGCCTTGGCTTCCCAAAGTGCTGGGATTACAGGCATGAGCCACAGCATCCAGCCTCCTACATACTTCTTTATCTGGCCATTTACCTGTATCCTTTTTATTTTTAATTTTTATATTTTATTGTTTTAGGTTTTGGGGTACATGTGAAGAACATGCAGGATTGTTGCATAGGTACATACATGGCAATGTGGTTTGCTGCCTTCCTCCCCATCACCTGTATCTGGCATTTCTCCCCATGTTATCCCTCCCCAACTCCCCACCCCCTGCTGTCCCTCCCCTAGTTTCCCCCAACAGACCGCGGTGTGTGATGCTCCCCTCCCTGTGTCCATGTGTTCTCATTGTTCAACATCCACCTATGAGTGAGAACATGCAGTGTTTGATTTTCTGGTCTTGTGTCAGTTTGTTGAGAATGACGGTTTCCAGGTTCATCCATGTCCCTACAAAG
This sequence comes from Sapajus apella, assembly GCF_009761245.1. Taxonomy (NCBI): domain Eukaryota; kingdom Metazoa; phylum Chordata; class Mammalia; order Primates; family Cebidae; genus Sapajus; species Sapajus apella. Next base: position 6,667,774 of record NW_022436973.1, on the reverse strand, counting down.
GACACGAACTCATCGTTTTTTATGGCTGCATAGTATTCCATGGTGTGTATGTGCCACATTTTTCCTGTCCAGTCTATCATCGATGAGCATTTGGGTTGGTTCCAAGTCTTTGCTATTGTAAACAGTGCTGCAATGAACATTCATGTGCATGTGTCCTTATAAGAGAACGATTTATAATCCTTTGGATATATACCCAGTAATGGGACTGCTGGGTCAAATGGAACTTCTATTTCTAGGTCCTTCAGGAATCGCCACACTGTCTTCCACAATGGTTGAACTAATTACACTCCCACCAACAGTGTACAAGTGTTCATATTTCTCCACATCCTCTCCAGCATCTGTTGTCTCCAGATTTTTTAATGATCGCCATTCTAACTGGCGTGAGATGATATCTCAATGTGGTTTTGATTTGCATTTCTCTAATGACCAGTGATGATGAGCATTTTTTCTTATGTTTGTTGGCCTCATATATGTCTTCTTTTGAAAAGTGTCTGTTTATATCCTTCACCCACTTTTGAATGGGTTTTTTTTCCTGTAAATCTGTTTTAGTTCTTTGTAGATTCTGGATATTAGCCCTTTGTCAGATGTGTAGATTGCAAAAATTTTTTCCCATTCTGTTGGTTGCCAATTCACTCTAATGAGTTTCTTTTGCTGTACAGAAGCTCTGGGGTTTAATTAGGTCCCATTTGTCTATTCTGGCTTTTGTTGCCAATGCTTTTGGTGTTTTAGTCATGAAGTCCTTGCCTATGCCTACGTCCTGAATGGTTTTCTTCTAGGGTTTTTATGGTCTTAGGTCTTATGTTTAAGTCTTTAATCCATCTGGAGTTAATTTTAGTGTAAGGTGTCAGGAAGGGGTCCAGTTTCTGCTTTCTGCACACGGCTAGGTAGCCAGTTTTCCCAACACCGTTTATTAAACAGGGAATCCTTTCCCCATTGTTTGTTTTTGTGAGATTTGTCAAAGATCAGATGGTTGTAGATGTGTGGCGTTGCCTCCAAGGCCTCTGTTCTGTTCCATTGGTCTATATCTCTGTTTTGGTACCAGTATCATACTGTTTTGATTATTGTAGCCTTGTAGTATAGTTCGAAGTCAGGTAGCATGATGCCTCTAGTTTGTTCTTTTTGCTTATAATTGACTTGGCTATGCAGGCTCTCTTTTGGTTCCATATGAAGTTTAAGGCGGTTTTTTCCAGTTCTGTGAAGAACGTCATTGGTAGCTTGATGGGGATAGTGTTGAATCCATAAATTACTTTGGGCAGTATGACCACTTTCACGATATTGATTCTTCCTAGTCATGAGCATGGAATGTTTCTCCATCTGTTTGTGTCCTCTCTTATTTCCTTGAGCAGTGGTTTGTAGTTCTTGAAGAGGTCCTTTACATCCTTTGTTAGTTGTATTCCTAGGTATTTTATTCTCTTGGTAGCAATTGTGAATGGCAGTTTGTTCTTGATTTGGCTCTCTTTAAGTCTGTTATTGATGTATAGGAATGCTTGTGATTTTTGCACATTGATTTTGTATCCTGAGACTTTGCTGAAGTTGCTTATCAGTTTCAGGAGATTTTGGGCTGAGATGATGGGGTCTTCTAAATATACAATCATGTCGTCTGCAAATAGAGACAATTTGACTTCCTTCTTTCCTAATTGAATAAGCTTTATTTCTTTTTCTTGCCTGATTGCTCTGGCTAGAACTTCCAATACTATATTGAATAGGAGTGATAAGAGAGGGCATCCTTGTCTAGTGCCAGGTTTCAAAGGGAATGCTTCCAGTTTTTGCCCATTCAGGATGATATTAGCTGTGGGTTTGTCATAAATAGCTTTCATTATTTTGAGATACGTTCCGTCAATACCTAGTTTTTTGAGTTTTTAGCACAAAGGGCTGTTGAATTTTGTCAAAGGTCTTCTCTGCATCTATTGAGATAATTGTGGTTTTTGTCTTTGGTTCTGTTTATGTGGTGAATTACGTTTATAGACTTGCGTATGTTGAACCAGCCTTGCATCCCTGGGATGAAGCCTCCTTGATCGTGATGGATAAGCTTTTTGATGTGCTGTTGCAATCGGTTTGCCAGTATTTTATTGAAGATTTCTGCATCTATGTTCCTCACGGATATTGGTCTGAAGTTTTCTTTTCGAGTCTCTGCCAGGTTTTGGTATCAGGATGATGTTGGTCTCGTAAAATGATTTGGGAAGGATTCCCTCTTTTTGGATTGTTTGGAATAGCTTCAGAAGGAGTGGTACCAGCTCCTCTTTGTATGTCTGGTAGAATTTGGCTGTGAACCCAACTGGACCTGGGGTTTTTTGATTGGTAGGCTATTGCTGCTTCAACTTCAACTCTTGTTATTGGTCTATTCAGAGTTTCGACTTCTTCCTGGTTTAGGCTTGGGAGGATGCAAGTTTCCAGGAATTTTATCCACTTCTTCCAGGTTTATTGGTTTATGTGCATAGAGTTGTTTGTAGTAATCTCTGATGGTGGTTTATTGTACCTATTTGATTATTCTCTTTTCTTTCTTATTAACCTGGCTAGCAATCTGTTTTGTTGACCTTTTCAAAAAAACCACCTCCTGGATTTATTGATTTTTTGAAGGGTTTTTTGTGTATCTCCTTCAGTTCTGCTCTGATCTTAGTTATTTCTTGTCTTCTTCTAGGTTTTGAGTTTTTTTATCTTGCTCCTCTAGCTCTTTCAATTTTGACGACAGGGTGCCAATTTTAGATCCTTCCTTGCTCCTCATATGGGCATTTATTGCTATATATTTTCCTCTACACACTGCTTTAAATGTGTCCCAGAGATTCTGGTATGCTGTGTCTTTGTTCTTGCTGGTTTCGAAGAACATCGGTATTTCTGCCTTCATTTCATTGTTTATCCAGTCAACATTCAACAGCCAGTTGTACAGTTTCCATGAAGTTGTGTGGTTCTGAGTTAGTTTCTGAGTTCTGAGTTCTAACTTGATTGTACTGTGGTCTGAGAGACTGTCTGTTATGATTTCTGTTCTTTTGCATTTGCTGAGGAGTGATTTACTTCCAATTATGTGGTCAATTTTAGAGTAGGTGTGGTGTGGTGCTGAGAAGAATGTATATTCTATGGATTTGGAGTGGAGAGTTCTGCAAATGTCTATTAGGTTTGCTTGGTCCAGGTCTGAGTTCAAGTCCTGGATATCCTTGTTAATTTTCTGTCCCGTTGATCTGTCTAATATTGACAGTGGAGTGTTAAGGTCTCCCACTATTATTGTGTGGGAGTCTAAGTCTCTTTGTAAGTCATAAGAACTTGCTTTATGTATCTGAGTACTCCTGTATTGGTTGCGTATATATTTAGAATTGTTTCTTGTTGCATTGATCCTTTTACCATTATGTAATGTCCTTCTTTGTCTCTTTTGATCTTTGTTGGTTTAAAGTCTATTTTATCAGAGACTAGGATTGCAACTCCTGCTTTTTTTTTTTGCTCTCCATTTGCTTGGTAAATCTTCCTCCTTCCCTTTATTTTGAGCCTATGTGTATCCTTGCATGTGAGATGGGTTTTGACTTTTTATCCAATTTGCTGGTCTGTGCCTTTTGATTGGGGCATTTAGCCCATTTACATTTAAGGTTAATATTGTTATGTGTGAATCTGATCCTGCCATTTTGATGCTAGCCGGTTGTTTTGCCCGTTAGTTGATGCAGTTTCTTCATTGTATCGATGCTCATTTGGTATGTTTTTGTAGTGGCTGGTACTGGTTGTTCCTATGTTTAGTGCTTCTTTCAGGAGCTCTTGTAAAGCAGGCCTGGTGGTGATGAAATCTCTGAGCAATTGCTTGTTCGTAAAGGGTTTTATTTCTGTTTCGCTTATGAAACTTAGTTTGGCTGGATATGAAATTCTAAGCTGAAAGTTCTTTTCTTTAAGGATGTTGAATATTGGTCCCCACTCTCTTCTGGCTTGTAGGGTTTCTGCTTAGATCCGCTGTGAGTCTGATGGGCTTCCCTTTGCGGGTAACCTGACATTTCTCTCTGGCTGCCCTTAGCATTTTTTCCTTCATTTCAACCCTGGTGAATCTGACGATTATGTGCCTTGGGGTTGCTCTTTTGAGGAACATTTGTGGTGTTCTCTGTATTTCCTGGACTTGAATATTGGCCTGCCTTGCTAGGTTGGGGAAGTTTTCCTGGATAATATCCTGAAGAGTATTTTCCAGCTTGGATTCATTCTCTTCATCACATTCAGGTACGCCTATCAAACATAGGTCTTTTCACATAATCCCATATTTCTTGGAGGCTTTGTTCGCTTTTTTTTTTTTTCCTCTAATCTTGCCTTTTTATAATATGTATTTTTTCTGTTTCTAGAATACAGACAGAGTCTCACTATGCTGCCCAGGCTGGTCTTAAACTCCTGGGCTCAAATGATCCTCCTGCCTTGGCCTCCTAAAGTGCCAGGATTACAGGTGTGAGCCACCACACCCTGCCTCATATCCTTTAGAATCATAAACCTGTAAATTCAGTGTTTCCCTGAGTCTGTGAGCAATCTTAGCAAACTAACAAGCCTGAGGGAGGAGGTCCAATTTGTAGCCAGGTTGAACAGAAGTGTGAGTAACCTGGGGATCCACTGCTTGCAACTGGTATGTGAAGCAGGGGGCAGTCTTGTGGGTCTGAACCCTTAACCTGTGGGGTCTAACTCTAGGAAGCTGGTGTCATAATTGAATTTAGGACACCTACTGTCTGGGGTGTTGAAGCCTTGGTTGGTATGGGAAAAAAGCCCACCCATTTAGTCACAGAAGTGTTGAGTGTAGTGGAAGAAACTGTTTCCCGTATTGCCACTTACTAGTTTTGTGACCATTTACAAACTAGTTATCTCTGGGCCTGTTTCTGCATCCAAAAAATGGGAATAGGATGTATCTCACTGAATCAATAGAAGGAAATTTATAGGAAGATGTTAAGGGCCTGGCCTATACAGATGCTCATTAAAAGGCTGATTCCCACAATAATCCTAGCATTTTAGGAGGCTGAGGCAAGAAGATCACTTGAGGCCAGGAGTTCAAGTCCAGCCTGGGCAATGAAGTGATACCCTGTCTCTACAAAAAATAAAAAATGAGCCAGGCATGGTGTTGCATGCCAGTAGTCCCTGTTACTCAAGAAGCTGAAGTGTGAGGATGGCATGAGCCTGGGAGTTTGAGGCTGCAGAGAGCAATGATCACACCACTGCCATCCAGCTTGGCTGACAAAGCGAGACATGGTCCAAAAAAAAAAAAAAAAAAAAAAAAAGGTCCAGTGTGGTGGTTCATGCCTGTAATTTAAGCACTTTGGGAGGCCGAGGTGAGCGGATTACTTAAAGTCAGGAGTTCCAGACCAGCCTGGCCAACATGGCCAAACCCCATCTCTACAAAAAATTAGCTGGGCTTGGAGGCACATTCCCATAGTCCCAGCTACTTGAGAGGCTGAGACAGGGGAACTGCTTGAACCTAGGAGGCAGAGGTTGCAGTGAGTGGAGATCGTGCCACTGCACTCCAGCCTGGGTGACAGAGCAAGACTCTGTATCAAAACAGAACATAACCAAACAAAAAACAAAGGGCAACTGAGGCCACCAGATCAATTCCTTCCCAGGTCAGCATTCTGTGGAGCACAGGCCTGCATCATCAGGTGTCGGCTTGGTAATTTGCATCTGTTCAAATGCATTTGTTTCAACTCCTCTGCCAGAATGAGTAGGGTCCATGTCATTTTATGAGTGCCTCTTGCATATGCAGCAATCCAGATGCGCTTTTGCTGGCACTTGCCCCTGGGTCACTGGAAAACTCATCTGAGATGGTGGTCTCCTGAAATTATTATTATTATTATTGATTTTTAATGGACTCTTACTCTGTAACCCAGGCTAGAGTGCAGTGGCGCAATCTCGGCTCACTGCCACCTCCGCCTCCCAGTGATTCTCCTGCCTCACAGCCTCCCAAGTAGCTGGGATTACAGGCATGCACCACCATGACCGGCTAATTTATATATTTTTAGTAGAAACAGGGTTTCACCATGTTGGCCATACTGGTCTTGAACTCCTGATCTCAAGTGATCTACCTGCCTTGGCCTCCCAGAGTGCTGGGATTACAGGCGTGAACTACTACACCTGGCCTGAAATTATTCTTGACAGGTACAAATATAGCCATTTCTGGAGAAACATAGGCTGGTCTCATAGAGGAACCCAGACAAGTGGTTGCAGATTATTAAATGACAGGTGGGACCCAGCAATCCCATGCAGGTGGTGGAGCTGCGACGTGGACCACCTTCTCAAGACCTCAGCTGCTTCTACTCCATCACAAACAACACTATCAGGCTTCTCCTGATTTTTGGCTTGAGGGAAATACAGACACATCAGATGGAATTCTGCATAATTCCCTGGGATTTAATCCTGGCTGGACTTATTGGCTGTAGGACCTTGGGCAAATGATTTATCATCAGGCTTCATTTCCTCCTATAAATGGACAGTGTCGCTTGGTGGATAAGCAATCACATGTGAAAATGCCAATACCAGCATACAGCAACTCGATCCCACCCTGAACCCCAGTGAATGGCTTGAGAGAAATAATACCAGCAATCAGGTAACAATGAGACATATACAGCTTTATTTAATAATCTGTAAAAAGTCATACTCTGGCAGAGTGATGCATTCATTATCTCAGCAGAAAGCAAACAATGTGTCTGAAAAGCCCCTTCCCAAGATTTGGAACTGTGTAACCCTGAGCTTACATCTCAATGCTCCCAAGAGCTGGGCTCTTGCTATGTGGCAGCTGGTTTCCACAGTTCTTTCTCTCACCCTCCAGTGATACTCTCTGGCTGGCTGTGACTCCCTCACCTAACAGTAGACAGGAGGCTGAAAACAACTTTACCTGGACAGGGCTGCCTCTACAGATGGGCCCCTTCCTTCCTACAAAAGAGAGTTCATAAGATTAAGAATGTTTCTGATGGCAGGCACAATGACTCACACCTACAATCCCAGCAGTTGGGAGGCCAAGGTGGGCGGATCACCTGAGGTCAGGAGTTTGAGACCAGCCTGGACAACATAGCGAAACCCCATCTCTACTAAAATACAAAAACTAGCCAGGTGTGATGGCAGGTGCCTGTAGTCCCAGCTCACAGGCAAGGATAACACAGCCACTTGAGACAAGAGTTCTCCCCTCAGCCACCTGAGAGAAAAACTGCTTGAGCCTGAGAGGCAGAGGTTGCAGTGAGCCAAGCTCGTGCCATTGCACTCTAGCCTGCGCCACAGAGTGAGACTCTGTCTCAAACAAACAAACAAAAAAACCAAGGACTCTTTCTGAGAAATGAGTTCTGTATTAATTTAATTTGGCTTCCATATGGCTGCTGAAATCAAGCTTATTAAACATGATACAATGTTAATGGCTGTTCCTCTCCCCCCACCCATTTCTCCACCATCTACATGCTTTTTAAACATCCCTCTCCCCTTTCTGGGAAGTGAGGAATGGAGAAATGCTCTCATCATAGACCTAAGAGGCACTTCTTGTGGATATGTGGATGTCTGGTATCAGATACTGCAGAAATAGCAGTTTTGTTCTTGCAGAGCAGGGGCCTGGCATTTTGTTTTCCACCTTCCTGTGCTAACTGAGTCCACTAATTAAGCCACATTCACTCCTAGGAAACAACTCTTATGTTGAATCAGAACCTCACCGATGGTTCATGGGCTTCCAGCAGAATATATTCCTCCCTTTTATTTATAGAATAGTATACAGGAATCCATTTGGACAGAAGGAGCCTCTCTATGTAACAGGCAGCCTTCTACTATTGGTCACAATCAATCAATGGTCCAGGCAGTAATAATGATTTTCCACATTCCTCCAAGATGCTCTTTTCTGAAATCACTTTGCAAATTTTGTTGACCAATTTGCAAACAAAAGAGAATGCAGTTGGCCTACCCAACCTAGAAATCTGTTCTGCCTAATTCCCTTAAAAAAAACCATTGAGAATGCAAAATAAGTCCCTTTTTCGTTTTTTGCAGAAGCACTACAAGAAAGCATGTCTAAAACCACAGAACTATGCACACACAAACACAGACACGCGTGCTCGCACACACACAGAGTTGGGATCAAAGAATCTTATCTGATACATAGTTTGAGGGGGCACGGAAAAAAGCTGGCAAGAGAGGATATGGAGAGATCTGATCAGCTAAAGATGTTGGAATGTTACAGTATGGCATGGAAGTGGTTCTTGGGATATACAAAAAAAGGGGTGGGCAGGCAGAGAGAATGATAAATCCAGGCTACTAGAGAGAGGTTCAGTGGCCATGCATGAGTTAAAGATAGTAGAGGCCAGTTTACTGGATGAAATGTTATATTATGGAGTGGTCATTTGAAGAAGGATGGACTTGCAATGATCCAGGGGAGGAGCATCTGTTTAGCAGGACACCTCCATGGTCTGGTGTCTGTCCAGGACATCAGGGGACTCACAGGATTCTTGAGTTCCATCTGACTGATTGCTGGTGACAGACCGGCTGAAGGGACTTTCTCCAGAGCCAATGCTACTTGAGGTTGAGTGGGTTCGTGATCGGGCAAGCCGGGTCATGCTGGCAGATGGTACTGTAACAGAGAACCAAAGGGGACTAGAAGATGAAGCCCTGGTTAAGCTCAGCTGACGTAGGAGTCTCATCAAAGGCTTTATGTTTAGCTTTTCCAAATCATTTATGATGACACCCAGGACAAGATATAGTCATCCCCATTTTGTATTATTTGCTCTGAGTGGTGAAACGTGACAGCACTTTAATCCTTTAGATCTGGTTGGAATCTCAGCTGATTGTAGTCCCCAGCAGAACAAGGGGAAACCCTAAGTCCAGAGTATAGCCTCTTAGCTATGCCCACACCATTCAGACAGTGATAGAATGGAAGCTCTGGGAACCCAAACAGGTAAATAAAACCTACAGTACATGCAAGACTAAACCAAAAGAAAAGAAAGACAAACACACAAGTATGAAGGTGTTTCACAAACACAGTGCAAGCCCGATACAACGAGACTACCATCCGTGTCCACAGGCTACCTTGCTACCCGGGGAGGAGACGTGTAGGACAGTGTGTGTCAAGGGGAGGGCAGGTTGGCTTGGAGCTGACCTCTACACAGGGATGAGGTGTTTAACTCAGACTCCTGTTCTGCCACTGCTTGACCCTAAGGTCCTTCCAGCTTGGCTGGGACTGGGCCTTACCTGGCATAGCCTCCCTGCCTATCCTCCTGGGCAGCAGCCACTCCCCTAGCTGTCACATGCTGGGGTCAAAAGATGCCATTATCTGCAGAGTTCTCTGGGCACAGGCTCTGACCCTCCTATTTAGAGGCAAAGCTGCCCTTGGATTCCTGTGTCTGGAGGTTAATTCAAGGATCAGTAGGTGGTGGTGGAAGACAGGCCCTGTCTATCAAATTTCAGCTGCTGCTGTGACCCTGGATTTAGGATGACAAGAGGAGGCCTTCCCCTTACAACCAGATCCTTTCTTACTCCTGGGGGACCAGGGCTGGACCTGTAGGCTAAATCTCTTGGGGCATACTGAGCCACGTTCTATTGGGCTCTCACTGCACAGGAAGACCGCGGACATGCTACAGGCAGCCAGTGCAGCCAGGAGAGGCTGGAAGGCAGGGCGGAGCCAGCACAGAGGAAGGTACCTGACTCGGTGCTCAAGTGACTGAGCTGCACATACGGGACTGGAAGCAGGATGGACATAGGAAAAGCCAGGTTAGTGACCTGAGAGTGCCAAGTGGCAACCTCAGTTGCCTGATAGACACTGACAGAATACTCTAAGACAGGGATAAAATTTTATTTTAAGCTCCCAGAGAGGAGGGGAGGCTGACAGATAATTAATAGCATCTCAGATGTTACTTTCCTCAATTAGAAAAAAGCAATTGTTTTCCTCTCCAATATAAATAGTCATCTTGCTTTGGATCAGAAATGGGCTGGAAGATCAGCTGTTTTTTGGCAAAGGATAAGAAGGGGCTAGGAGAGGGGCTCCTGCTCCTCCCAGTGAGCCATAGGGCTGTGGATGTGGGCTCGGTTGGTAGCAGCTCACAGGCAAGGATGACACAGCCACTTGAGACAAGACATACACGGTCTGCCTGGCAGGTACAGGGCTGTACCCAGGGCCCAGCTGCCCAGAGCAGCTGACCTGGTGGCTCACTAATGACCATTATTCACACTAATACCAAAGACAGGAGAAAAATCACCCTACTGGGTAAAGAGCTCTGTACCTGGGTGAAAGAGTTTTTCTTAAAACTCCAAGAAAGGAGCACATGTAGAGAATTCTGTGACCATGAGAATGCTCGGGGGTCATACAATACAAGAAACCAGGACAATGGCATATGATATGGACACACCCTTGGACTTGCTCTAAAACAACTCTCCAAGTTCATCTCCTAGGGAGAAAGACACTACCAAGAATACTGCCCTTTTCTCCTGGAGTCTCCATTTCATATCTCTAGGTCTGGAGTTATTAACCACCTGAGTTTAAATGCAAACCATAATTTCAGATTCACACCTAGGACAGACAGCCTAAGCTTCAGTGGTTCAAAATGTGGGCTCTGGAGTCAAACTGCCAGAGTGTGAATCATAGCTCTACAGCTAAATTTTTACTCTGGGAAATGTGCTTAGCCTTTTTGAGACTCAGTTTCTTCTTCTATAAAATGGCACTAATAACAGAATGACCTCTTAGATTAAGAATACATAGTACCTGACAAAAGTAAGTGCTGAGTGTTAGCATATTATAAATACACACGAATGAATGTTCCATCAACATTTTGGTTTCTACTTTGCTTAAGGCTAGCTGATACAGTTATATCCCAAGAATTGTGGGCTCCCAGATGCGAAGCTGACCCCCAATATTCATAAATTGTTGCTAGATAGAAAGTTGTGTACTACTCACTGTAGCCCATTCCCTGCAAAAAGTACTTGAAGGCCTCGGTGAGCTTCCCAGGCTGGGGGCACAAAACGAGAGGGCATTAATCTTTGCATAGACAGAGAGGCAGAATTAAAAGGGTGTTTTAAAAAAAAACCTCCTTACCTGAACTACCTGGGGCAGTCCCCCACAGTCTGCCATCTAGAAAAGGAGAAATATGCAAGTCAGCTGGGACTTACCCTTAAGAGAATTGCTCTGAACATCCCAAGTCCTTTCAAACAGAACAAAATCGAGTTCTAGGTTTTAGTTAATGTTTAAATGCAAGTTTACATCTCAATGCATTCACATACAAAGACTTATAACCTTGGATGAAAATCTGAAATAATTATTCCATACTTATTTATCAATAAGACTGAAGGGCTGACTTTCAGGCCCATGGTGGCAATTTTCTTTTGCGGTGATAGTGAAGTTAACCACTACTCTCAATTGTGGAAACCACCTGAGAATGTTCCTTTCAGAGTCCTCGAACAGTGTGACCCTAGCTTCTCCGTGCATCATGCTTTCCAAGTCTCATTTCAACTCTACGTTATCTTTCTTTCCTTCATGAGTAAGGGCACTCTGCCATCAGGAGCTGATACTGATTCAGCCAGCTCACTCAGTCAACCACTTTCCTCTAATAGCTGGGTTTGGTAATGCTGCTTTTCACTTCATAAACATTTACAGCTGGTTATTCTCACATATGCAAGCATTTCTAAGGTATGGCTTCATTAGTGTACACTGGAATTACCTGAAGGACTTATTAAAACTCAGATTCTTGGATCCTTGTCCCAGAGATTCTGATTTGACAGGTCTGGGGTATGGTTCAAGAACGTCTATTTCTAATAAGCTCCCAGGTGATTTGAATCTACTCACCATAGAAAAGCATTTTTAGGGTATAGTGGCCAAACATAGGCCTGCTCTCTTCCTTCCAGCTGTTATGCACTCTGGGCTCAGATGGTATCCTATTCAGGCTGACTGGCTTTTTTAAAGAAAAGGGACACGAACCCCATGGTTTCAACTCACTGGCATTAAAACTTATTTTGAGGGGGGACTGCTACTGAGGAGAGTGCCACAGAAGACACAGAAATTTGAGATTAACAAGGGCGAGTCCCCCGAAAATTCTAAGCATAAGATTGTAAATAAACACTTAATCTAACAAATATACACAAAACCAAACTAGCGCAGGCTGTATTTTCATGAAGTTTAGGAGCTGAAACCTGATGAGAACCACTGAACAGTTCCCATATGCAGAGAGAATACTGGGAGAAACTATTCCCAAGATGGGTACCTATCAAACAGTTTGAGAATAAGTTCAATCTGCCATAGGAGTTATCTACTCTATTCTATGGGGTTGTAGATGGGCATTTTTTCCCCAAAATAACTGGCTATGTTATTGTAGTTTTGTGCTTTTGAATACTGATTCAAACCTGAAGTGAGAAATTAATTTGAAACTGCAAACTTAAAAAACAATCGATATTTTATTTTTGTCAAAAAAAATTTTTTTTGAGATAAAGTCTCACTCTTGTTGCCCAGGCTAGAATACAATGGTGCAATCTTGGCTTACTGTAACCTCTGCATCCTAGGTTTAAGCGATTCTCCTGCCTCGGCCTCTGGAGTAGCTGGGATTACAGGCACCTGCTACCATGGCTGGCTAATTTTTGTATTTTTAGTAGAGATGAGGTTTCACCATGTTGGGCAGGCTGGTCTTGACTCCTGGCCTCCGCCTCCCAAAGTGCTGGGATTACAGGCATGAGCCACCATGCCCAGCCCCCAGAAAAAATTTTTAGACCAGACATCAACTGACTGGAGGCCAGAACATTTTGAGTGTGCTCACCTCGGAGCACTAACCTCACGTTATCTTTCTAGGAACTACAGGCCATTTCTGGTAACAGCACTTTCCTTTCAAACACACCTCAAAGAGAAAAGGAAGAGGCAGAGGTCTTTCACACTGAAAATGTAGCAGTAAGCAACATATGATCAGCATTTAAATCTACAGTAGTCCAAATTCAAACTAGATGGTCAGCTACCTAAAAACTTTAGTAGGGGCTCTAGGAAGAGCTAGGTTGAAACAATGTCAGGTAAAAACTCCTGCCTAGGATATACTCAAAAGGGGAGACACTTGATACTAACTCTAGCAATTTAGCTTAAGAGTTGCTCTGTATTTGCCCTAAGAGAAAGAACATGCATCCACCCTCATCATTAGAATTGTTACTGAAAGTTTCCTTATCAATACAGCAGGATTTTGCATATAAAGAATTTATATCCATTGTCTTAATTCTCACAACACTAAATAATGTTTACAAAGTTTATTTTATTTTATTTTTTTTGAGACAGGGTTTCACTCTGTCACCTAGGCTGGAGTGCAGTGTCAAGGGCACAAATCCTCGAATTCCTGGGATCAAGGAATCCTCTAGCCTCAGCCCCCTGAGTAGTTGGGGCTACAGGAACGCACTACCAAGCCCACCTAATTTTCTTATTTTTTAAATCTCACTGTGTTGCCCAGGCTGCTCTCGAACTCTTGGCTTCCCACCTTGGCCTTCCAAAGCACTGGGATTATAGGTGTGAGCCACAGCACCCAGCCAAAGTTTTTAGTTACATGGGAAAAGGCTCGGTCATAAAGTTGAGTAAAACAGATACAGGGTTGTAAATACTCTCTGACAGGGTCTCACTCTGTTGCCCAGGATGGTCTCAAAATAACTGGACTTAAGTGATCCACCCACCTCAGCCTCCCAAAGTGTTGGGATTATAGGTGTGAGCCATCATGCCCAGCACCTCTCTAATGATGTAAAAATGTATAGGAAAGGACAGCAATATTTTACCAGAGGTTTGGGTGGTAGTATTATGGTTAATTTAAATTTATTTTATTCTTTATGTTTTTCTCTTTTTTGCAGTGTTCTACAATGAGAACGTAATCAGCAAAAAAGCATTATTTTATTTTATTTATTTATTTTTGAGACAGAATCTCGCTCTGTTGCCCAGGCTGGAGTGAAGTGGTACGATCTCGGCTCACTGCAACCTCTGCCACCTGGGTTCAAGCAATTACCTTGCCTCAGCCTCCGAGTAGCTGGGAATACAGGCATGTGCAACCACACCCAGTTAATTTTTGTATTTTTAGTAGAGACAGGGTTTTGCCATATTGGCCAGGCTGGTATCAAACCCCTGACCTCATGATCCACCTGCCTCGGCCTCCCAAAGTGCTGGGATTATAGGCATGAACCACCATACCTGGCCAAAAGCATTATTTTAAAAAGAGAATGAGATAACCAAAGAGAGGGAAGCTTTGCTTCTTTATGGGCAATTATTCCAGAAAACATGATTAATCTGAAGCATTTATAATATACTCACAAAGGGCTGGAAGTGAAGGAAGAAGACACATTACCTTTAGCAAAGTTGTATTTATAGGGTTCAGGCGGGAATTACATTCGACCTAAAATTTAACAAAGGAGAGAATAATTTTGAGTTGCTAGGAAAAAAATGAAATAGCTCGGCATGAGAATGATCTTGCAAGATCAACAGCTCAGTTTGGAGAAGGCTGAACCAGCCTAAGAGATTACCAAAACACATAGTGAAAGATATATTTATATGATACACTTCGAAGTTTCTGAGCAGATCTAAAAATTTCACTTATCTAATTTTCTCAATCTGTTACATGTCTTTAAAAAAACTGCAAGCTAAATCTAATTCTTCCTGCTGGCTAGCTACATAACATGAAGTCGGTTACCTTACTTCTTTGAAAAATGAACTGGACCACCGGGCGTGGTGGCTCATACCTGTAATTCCAGCACTTTGGGAGGCTGAGGCGGGTGGATCACCTGAGGTCAGGAGTTCGAGACCAGTTTAACCAACATGGAGAAACCTTGCCTCTACTGAAAATTCAAAATTAGCTGGGTGTGGTGCCGCATGCCTGTAATCTCAACTACCCGGGAGGCTAAGGCAGGAGAATCACTTGAACCTGGGAGGAGGAGGTTGCAGTGAGCTGAGATTCCGCCACTGCACTCCAGCCTGGGCAACAAGAGTGAAATTCTGTCTAAAAAAAAAAAAAAAAAAACAGACTGGACCATGGGTCCTCTCCTGCTCCTGCTGGGATCTCTTTAATGGCTTCTGAGCACAAGCGGTTCTAATGACTAAGTCCTAAGCACCTCCCCTAACTCTTTCCTTAGTGGGTTTGTTATTCCTTATGTCCTCACTCTTTTCTATCTCAAGGTCTTTGGCTATCCAGCCTAAAGTTGAACTCTTCTCATTTTTCTCTCAGAGTCATTTAATTAAGAATCATAGCCCTGTGCATTCACATGTCTGATATCCTGTACCCTTGTGTTCATGAGGGCAGGGATCTCAAAGAAAACGTTTTGGGGAGACAATCTCTCGGTTCAGCATTGTTTTAGGGCTATTTTGATCAACTGGATCTCTCCGTTTATAGGTTTGCTAAGAACACACATATAAAATCTGTGCTGATAGTCTGGATCCAGCAGGGTCAAACATGTAATACAAAGCAAAATGAACCACTCTAAACACTTCACAACTAAGCTGGGTGCACAGAAAGAGGAGTGGGATTTCTACAGATAGATAAAGGGAAAGTATGAGTGTTTGAGGACTTCCAGAATCAAGGTGAAAGCATAAGCATAGCCCAGAGGTGGGAACGGTACATCTGCAGAGGCAAGTGTGAGGTAAGGTAGACTGGAGGTGAGGCTGGGGCACAGGCTGGAGCTAACTGTGGAAGGCGGGATGCCACAGAAGGTGTCTGAAGTGACAGGATTTGAGTTGTTTTAGGAATGGCCTACATGACAGACTGCAGTGGCAGCAAGCAGTGGTTAAAATTACCTAGGCAAGACCCAGTAATCCAGATGAACTTTTGCTCTCAGGATTGCGGGTGGGCAGGTATACAAAACTTCTAAAATCAGGGATAATATAAAAAGTGAGGATCACCAAATCAGAGTTTTGATTTGCTTTACACAAAGGACAATGCAGGCTGTGACAAACGAATGTATCAGTTCACTACAGAATGTGCATTAACTCTAAAAGGTAGAATTTAAAAACTGGATCTCTAACTGCTAGGCACAGTGCTTAGAACATAGTAGATATACTATAAATATTTTCAGGAAGAATGAACTCCAAAATCTGGATTTAATATAATAAATCATGCTTTCCTTGATTCACTACTTTGCAATTTCTACAACATTATAAGAAGTCTTGATACCTGGTAGACCAACCACAATCATTGTTTTTGTTTCTGTTTTTTTTTTTTTTTTTTTTGAAACAGAGTCTTGCTCTGTCACCCAGGCTGGAGTGTAGTGGCACGATCTCAGATCACTGCAATCTCTGCCTCCTGAGTTCAGGCAATTCTCCCACTGAGTAGCTGGGATTACAGGTGTGCACCACCACACCCAGCTCATTTTTGTATTTTTAGTAGAGACAGGGTTTTGCCATGTTGGCTAGGCTGATCTTGAACTCCTGACCTCAAGTGATCTGCTCACCTTGGCCTCCCAAAGTGCTGGGATTACAGGCGTGAGCCACTGTGCCCAGCCACACGCCATGTATTTCACACCAGACACAGAGTGTTTTACAGGGCAGTTCAGAGACATGCGAATATATCCTTTCACAACTGCATATTCTTGCCCTACAATCATTTCCCTGCTCCACAAACCTTCTCAACTATGTCTAAACCTCTGATCATTTGTTAGACTTCCTTTCCAAATAGACTCCTTTGCTCTATTTAGGGCAGAAGTGAAGGCAGCCAAAGAAATCAAGTAATTTCACAGAGATACTTGGTTAAGTTATATATGCTGTGGGAAACACATAATTAGACATATGAAAAACTATCAACTTCATTTTTAATCAAATAAATGCAAATTAAAACAGTGAGATACTATTTTTAACCTATCAAATTAACTACTAATAAAAAAAGAATCAATGCTAGACAGCGTGCAGTGAAACAGGCATGCTTATACAGTGCTGGTGGCAATATATTGGTATATCCTTTCTGGAAAGGAACCTGGCAAAATGTATTAAAAACTTTATAAAGATTTATAATTTTAGACATATTAATTCCACTTCTGGAAACCCATCCCAAAGAAATAATCAAAGATTCAAAGATTTCCTAAGGATGTTCAACAGTAACATTTTATTTGTTTATTTATTTAGAGATGAAGTCTCACTCTTGTCCCCCAGGCTGGAGTGCAATGGCATGATCTCGGCTCACTGCAACCTCCACCTCCTGGGTTCAAGCCATTCTCCTGCCTCAACCTCCTGAGGAGCTGGGATTACAAGCACCTGCCACCATGCCTAGCTAATTTTTGCATTTTTAGTATATTCGGGTTTCACCATGATCAGGCTGGTCTCGAACTCCTGACCGCAGGTTATCTGCCCACCCACCTTGGCCTCCAAAGTGCGGGGATTACAGGTACGAGCAACTGGCACTCTTGGCTCACTGCAGCTTCTGCCTCCCGGGTTCGAGTGATTCTCCTAAGCCTCCCAAGTAGCTGGGACTACAGGCATGCACTACCACACCTAGCTGATTTTTTGTATTTTTAATAGAGACGGGGTTTCACCATGTTGGCCAGGTTGGTTTTGAACTCCTGACCTCAGGTGATCCACCCACCTCAGCCTCCCAAAGTGCTGGAATCCCAGCACAAAGTGCTGGGATTACAGGTGTGAGCCACTGCACCTGGCCAACAGTAACATTATTAATAGCACAAAATTGGAATTAATCAACATGAGAATAAAGTTAAATAAATAATGGTAAATCTACAGACATACTGACTCTATAATGGAAAAATGCTATCAAAAGTGTTAAGTCAGGCCCCCAAATCTTATATATTCAATATAATCAGGTCTATGTAAAGCAAAAGGTAATTAATCGTCTGTCTTTAGGTAATGGGATTATGATTTTCCCCCATCTTTCTATTTTTTTTTTTTTTTTTTTTTTTTTAGACGGAGTTTCGCTCTTGTTACCCAGGCTGGAGTGCAATGGCGCGATCTCGGCTCACCACAACCTCCGCCTCCTGGGTTCAGGCAATTCTCCTGCCTCAGCCTCCTGAGTAGTTGGGATTACAGGCACGCACCACCATGCCCAGCTAATGTTTTGTATTTTTAGTAGAGACGGGGTTTCACCATGTTGACCAGGATGGTCTCGATCTGTTGACCTCGTGATCCACCCGCCTCGGCCTCCCAAAGTGCTGGGATTACAGGCTTGAGCCACCGCGCCCAGCCCATCTTTCTATTTTTACATTTTTTTCATATTTTCTACAATGAGCATATATAATTTTTATCCATGTGCTATGTCCTTCAGAAGAAGGTAGAGATGGCCTTCCAGCCTGCTCAATTTATGGTGGCAATCTATTCCAGATTAAAGGCTGACGCTGTCAGAAATCTGATAATAAGTAAATGGTGTTAGTTGTACTACTTGCCACAAAGTGAACTCCACCACACAAAACAATCAAGAACAAAACTGATCCCATCTGATGAAATCTAGTGATTGACGAATTAACTTTCTAAAATGTATGACAAAGAGCAAACCCTGATATGTGTAATCAGAAAACAAAAATTAGTATTTACCAACTGTTTCTAGTGTGTCAGCAGTGTGTTACATACTTTTTTTTGAGACAGGGTCTTACTCTGTCACCCAGGCTGGAGTGCAGTGGTGCAATCATGGCTCACTGCAGGCTTGACCTCCTAAGCTCAAGCAATCCTCCTACCTCAGCCTCTAGAGAAGCTGGGACTAAAGCCTAACCTAATTCAAAAAAATTTTTTGTAGGGTTAGGGTCCCACTGTGTTGCCCACTGGTCTCAAACTCCTGGGCTCAAGTGATCCTCCTGCCTCAGCCTCCCAAAGTGTTGGGAATATAGGTGTGAGCCACTGGACCCAGCCTATAATTTTTTTTTTTGAGAGGGAGTCTCGCTCTGTTACCCAGGCTGGAGAACAGTGGCATGATCTTGGCTCACTGCAACCTCTGCCTCCCAGGTTCAAGCGATTCTCCTGCCTCAGTCTCACAAGTAGCTGGGATTACAGGTGCCCACCACCACGCCTGGCTAATTTGCTTTTGTATTTTTAGTAGAGATGGGGGTTTTACCATGTTGGCCTGGCTGGTCTCAAACTCCTGACCTCAGGTGATCTGCCCGCCTCAGCCTCGCCAAGTGCTGTGATTACAGGTGTGCTTACACCACACCCAGCCCAGCCTATAATTTTATTACATTTTAATCTCATTATCTTCACAGCATCAGAACATACTTACCACGGCCTCAACTGCAGGCGAACTGTCCCCTACCACCAGTAAAGTAGAACACCTAGGTAGGCAAAATAAGAGGTGTCACTCAGCAAATAGGCACATAAATTCCACTGAACACCAAATTAGTCTATGAATGTAAAGATATTTGGCAAGTCAGTTGAAGAAACTGAGGAACTTACTTTAATGTTTTTAATTTGTTATCATTTTGGCCCAGTATGGGTCTTTCGATCTCCAGGTCTCTGCGTCTAGAAAAACAAAGCAAAAGCAATGCCCTTTTTGGGTAAAGTCATAGCAACTCAGGTTATTTTCTGGTCATAAACACCAAAATGTATCAAGGAATGTGAAATTTACCTTTCCTTCACACCTGAGAAGGGAAGAGGCCCTGTGACTTGGTTCTTGAGTCGCCACTTCAGTGGCGTCCTGAGTGGTACAGGGCAGGAAGGAGGCTCCTGGCTAAACCCTGCAGGACTCTTTGGGATGCTACAAGGAGACAGCCTCAAAACCCAACAGCAACACCACTGAAGCTCTCAAGTCCTAACTGTTTAACTTATAGGAATAAATTCCTTAAGAGAAGAGAATGACTAACATTTTGAGTAGAGGGGGAAGGGTGTTTTCTTTGTAACTAACAGAGTTTAGCACAGGACTTAATCTTTCTAATTTCAGTTAAAAATAGGGAGGCTCCGTTATACAGAAGAAACAGCTAGAGAGACAAGGTTCAAAATCTGGCTTTGCTTCTTCCTGGCTGTATAACTCTGGGTAAGTTACAGCTGACCCATTTCGTCCATCTTTGCCCATGTTTCTAGAAAACCAGAAGGGGCTCACATTTTCACCTCGAAGGAGCTGGTCTCAGGATTAGATACAGTCCTCTCTCCTCCCCTGCCTCCTCTTTTTAGACCTGTCTACATTTAAGTGAAGAAATAGGAAAAAAATATACCCATTATAGGAATTCAAGAAGAGCTGCAGGTTGTCTTGATTGATGTCTTGGGCAATATGCATTCTGTAGGTTTGGATCAGGTCCAGGTTGGCCTGTAACTCTTCCTAGAACAATTCAAAGAAGACACAGGTAAGCTTCTGAGCTCCAGAACAAGTCCATCTTATTTATTTTGCATTTTCAATACCACAAGCCAAACCACACGGCTCATAATGTGGACTAGGGCAGAGCCTGGAGGCTACTGATGTACTGGTAGGCTGAATGGCTGATTATTTGCATCGGACTGGTTCAGTGCCATATTCTGTGTCAGATGAGGGCAGAAAAGGACCTATTATGGATTCAAGTACTAGCTGTGGAACTTAGGTCACCTCATTACTCGGAACCCTGATTTCTTTGTATGTTTTTTTAATGTTCTGCCATTCTTTACAAAAATGAAGATATTGTAAAAATGAAGATAATAACCAGCTATCTGACAAGGCTGTTTTAAAGATTAAATAAGAAAAGTTATATAAACATATAAACCGTAAAGTGTAAAACAAATGGAAGGTAACATTTCTTTTCTTTTTTTATGAGGCAGAGTCTTGCTCAAACACCTTGGCACAGTCTCGGCTCACTGCAATCTCCATCTCCCGGGTTCAAGCAATTCTCCTGCCCCAGTATCCTGAGTAGCTGGGATTAGAGGCATGGACCACCACGCCCAGCTAATTTTTTTGTATTTTTAGTAGAGACGGAGTCTCACCATGTTCAAGATATTCAACAGTAACATTATTTTATTTTTTGAGACAGAATCTTGCTCTTTCTCACCCAGGCAGGAGTGCAGTGCGTGATCTTGGCTCACTGCAACCTCTGCCTCCCAGGTTCAAGTGATTCTCCTGTCTCCCAAGTAACTGAGACTACAGGCGCACACTACCACACCTGGCTAATTTTTTGTATTTTTAGTAGAGACAGGGTTTCAACATGTTGGCTAGGCTGCTCTCAAACTCCTGATCTCAGGTGATCTGCCTGCCTCGGCCTCTCAAAGTGCTGGGATTACAGATGTGAGCTACTGTGCCTGGCTATATTTCTTTTAATAACCATAAAGCTGTCCAATTAATTTATCCATACCTTCACTGATATAATCAGCATATTACCTATCTATATATACCACCATTTAACATTATACATTGTATAACTGTATATTCCATTATGTTTATGATACTTTATTGATTTAGTAATTTATTACTAAATTACTAAAGGATGCAAGAAAGGAAAATTCTTGCATTGAAGGAAAGAAATATATCAGGGATAATTAAGAAGTCTGTTAATCCAGGGCAATGTGTAAATTTCACCACCAAGCCTTATTAGAGAAATAGAGATACGGAAAATTTGTTTGCATTTTCACCACCATGCGGATGTCATGAGCCCAGAATACAGTTGGATACTGACAAGAGTCTACATGAAACTGAAGGGTACCCAAATCACTACTAGAAAACTTTGTGAGAGCCCCAGTCTCATTCTAAAGATATTATCGTAAGAAAAGTGAATACCAAATGACAGCCCAGGTGTGGTGGCTCATGCCTGTAATTCCAGCACTTTGGGAGGCTGAGGCAGGAGGATCACTTGAGGCCAGGAGTTTGAGACTAGCCTAGGTTAACATAGTGAGACCCCCACCTCTACCAAAAAATTTAAAACTAGCTTAATGTAGTAGTACATGCCTGTAGTACTAGCTACTCAGGAGGCTGAAGGAGGAGGATGGCTTAAGCCCAGGAAATTGAGGCTGCCGCAAACTATGATGGCATAACTGTAATCCAGCCTGGATGACAGAGCAAGACCCTGTTCTCAATAAACAAACTGACTCCCACCTTTTTAAAAACACAAATTATAGTCCTCTAGACATTGCTCTACACTTGCTTTGCCATGTAAAGTATAGTAGAGATCATTCCTTATCCAGATATATAGACTCTCTCATTTATTTACACTACCTGTCTCCCCACATCCTTGCTAGTACAAATGTATTTTTATTTTTTTTCTTTTATTGGTGAAGATGAGCATTATTCATGTTTAAAAACCATGTTTGCTTCCATTTCAAAGCAATACAAGCATTAGTTTGCTTACTTTTTTTTAACTTATTTTTAATTTTTATTATCTTTTTGGCTGGTCAAGAGCAGTGGTGAGAGAAAGGAAGGAGTAGAACAAGGAATTCAATCTGTAACTAACTGTACAATCAATTCAGATAATTCACTACCTTCAGACCAGCCTGAATGCTTAAATTTTAAATGAACTCTTCAGCCTTATGACAATCCACTATGACCTCAAATGTTTTAAACACACATTTATATAGTTATATATAGAGTAATATATATAAAGTTTTATATATGTATGTGTATATATATTACTATACATATAGTGAGGATGTTCTTGCTTTTTAGAAATTATTAAATACTGCCCATAGCTCTCCCCTCAAAGGCCTATATAAAGTAGTATTTATTTTTGCTATACTGCCCAGGCCGGTCTTGAACTCTGGGTTCAAGTGATCCTCCCACCACAGCCTCCTGAGTAGCTGGGACCACAGCTACAGAGCCCGGCTGATTTTTGAATATTTATAAAGATAGGGTACCTCTATGGGGTACCTGCCTCAGCCTCCCAAGTAGCTGGAACTACAGGTGTATGCTACCATGCCTGGCTAATTTTTGTATTTTTAGTAGAAACAGAGTTTCACCATGTTGGCCAGGCTGGTCTCAAACATCTGACTTCAAGTGATCTGCCCACCTCAGCCTCCCAAAGCGCTGGGATTACAGACGTGAGCCACTGCATCCAACCCCTAATTTGTAGTATATTAACGCAATGAACTGCTGCTACACAGTAATAAAAAAGAATGAACTACTGACACATGGAATGACATGGATGAAAAAAAGACAGTATGTTGAGCAAAAGAAGCCAGACTCAGAGAAATATACATTCTGTTATTCCATTTATATGAAGTTTAAGACAGTCAAAAATAATCTACGGAGGTAACAGAATAGTGAATACCTTGTTTGGGGTGGGGAATTATTGAGTGGGAAAGGATAATGAAGAAAGCTTTGTGGGGTGATGAAAATGATGAAATGTTAATGATGAAAATGTTCTGTTTGTGTTCTGGGTGGTAGTTACATGAAAGTATACATCAGTAAATGATCACTGAGATGTACTTAGGATGTGTGCATTACACTATTTGTAAGTACTATCTCAATTAAAGAGAGGGCAATATGGAGGCAAAACCCAAAGGAATCAGCTGGAAGAATGAAAGTGGTTGCCACTAAAAAGCAGAATATGGGGTAGGTGACAGCCAATTTGTAATAAGCCCGGTAGAACTTCTCTACTCTAAAATATATGTGAATTTGTAACTCTGATAAAAATATAATGAAATAAAAGACTATAGACTTTGGACTTGGCCTGACCTGGATTCAAATGTCAGCTCCACACTCACCATCTGGATGGTGGTGGCAAAGTACGTTGCCTCTCTGGTCTTTGGTTTCCCTATCTTAAAATCAGACTAATAGAACCGTGTAAAAAATAGTTTGCACATCTAAAGTCTTATAAATAATCAGTAGTTGGTAAATGCTAGTTTTCTTCCCATCTGCCATTTTCCTTCAGGATAATATTTTCAATGAAGCAGATTACTCACTATTCCTACATATATTATTCTCCTCTCTCCACCCCAGCTCTCTGACCTCATTGCCCACTTATTCCATCACTCCTTTGTCAGTCACCCAACTCACTCTTCCCTTTGAAGAGGACCAGGGTCCCCCTTACCTGCCAGTTAAGTCCCCTTCCCCACCCAGCAATTATGTACATGATAACTGCCACTTTTTGTGAAGACTTCAGTTTCCTTTCCTCCCCAGCCGAAAAACATGGGGCTTGAACAAGATAATCTCTAAGCTTCTTTTAGCACTATTACTTCACAGTTTTTTTCCCTGAAATTTCTATTTCTGTGAAGCCTTTCCCAGACCTCCTAATGGCTCTAAAGATGTTTGGGGAGGCACGTGATGCTGTCAAACATTAACAGATGGCATGCTACTTACAGGAACAGGTAGCCAGAGCCGCTGTCTTCTCTCAGAGTTCCACATGGCAACAACCATGTGGCAATGAGTTAAGCATTCACCTCTGCAAGGCCACATGCCTTTCAACATTGGAAGTGTTATTTGCTGGGATGAGGTAAATTCTAAGGCAGCCCTTCTTTCCTGAAGTAAAATAAGAATTTGCATGCAAGCCAATAAACACAGCTCTTCTGGCTGGAACAGGCACTTACCTGCCCAAAGTGATGAGCCAAAATAATGTCCACAACATTGGTTGTCAGGCCAGAGAGCTGAAAAAAAATAAAAACTCTGTCTTAAGAGGGTAAGCATATGCCAAAATTTACCAAGCTGCCCAATTAAAACAAGTACACTTTATTATATATGTTATCTTTTAAAAAACAAATGACAAACCCCCACAATTCAGTGTTATACATTTTCATGAGATAGTGGTTTCAAAGAAACACAGAGACGAGAAACAAGTCAGAAAAAAACTAAGTCTCTTTTCCAGGGTAATAATGAAGCCTGCTGTGAAATAGGGAACTAGAAGAGATGCTGACCATTCCTTCTCTGAAAGCCTGACCTAGACCTCATGGCTGTTTGCTACTTCATTCCAGCCTGTGTTTCTGCATTTACACTGGATTTACGGCTGATAAGGACTGACTTAACAATCACACCCATGACTTCCAAGAGACAAAAACAGTTTTTTTCTCTTTCTTCCAGTTTTTGCTATCTGTATTTCAGGGAGTGGGAAGAAATGACTTGTTTACAGAATGTTCTTGAGTTTTAAACATTTTTCTCCAATTTTTCCCATTTCAAAATGATGCATCCCACAGTCTAACAAATGCAGCAATCTGTGTAAATCTGCATTCTGTTAGTCTATTTTCAGAAAAATTTCCAACTCAAATTATGTTGCTGATTCCTGTTAAGCCTTCTTCCTTGGTTTTATGCTGATTAGGGGTGAAGTACTGAAATGGGGATAGGCATGGGGAAGAGGTAGTGAGGGATAGACATGGCTATGCCTGGAGTAGGATTTATGTAGTCCCAGAAAGACTGAGGAGAAGTCCTGAAATCTTCACATAGGCTATCAGTGATGCACAGGTTATAAACTACAGAAAATTAGGCCAGGCGTGGTGGCTCACGCCTGTAATCCCAGAATTTTGGGAGGCCGAGGCCAGCGGATCACCTGAGGTCAGGAGTTTAAGACCAGCCTGAAGGACACATGCACACGAATGTTCATTGCAGCACTGTTTACAATAGCAAAGACCTGGAACCAACCCAAATGCCCATTGATGATAGACTGGACAGAGAAAATGTAGCACATATACACCATGGAATATTATGCAGCCATCAAAAATGATGAGTTCGTGTCCTTTGTAGGGACATGGATGAACCTGGAAACCATCATTCTCAGCAAACTGACACAAGAGCAGAAAATCAAACACCGCATGTTCTCACTCATAGGCGGGTGCTGAACAATGAGAACACATGGACACAAGGAGGGGAGCACTACACACTGGGGTCTGTTGGGGGGAAATGGGGGAGGGACGGGGGGATGGGGAGGTGGGGAGAGAGAGCATGGGGAGAAATGCCAGATATAGGTGAAGGGGAGGAAGGCAGCAAATCACACTGCCATGTGTGTGCCTATGCAACAATCTTGCATGTTCTTCACATGTACCCCAAAACCTAAAATGCAATAAAAAATAAATAAATAAATAAATAAAGACCAGCCTGACCAACATGGTGAAACCCTGTCTCTACAAAAAATACAGAAATTAGCGAGGTGTGATGGCACATGTCTGTAGTCCCAGCCACTCAGGAGGCTAAGAGAGAAGAATCACTTGAACCCAGGGGGCGGAGGTTGCAGTGAGCCAAGATCATGCCACTGTACTTCAGCCTGGACAACAGAACAAGACTCCATCTAAAAAAAAAAAAAAAAAAAATTGTACCCACATACTAAGTAAGAATTAGGACAAGACAGATTGACTGATTGATTGATAGGGTCTTACTCTATCATCCAGACTGGAGTGCAGTGGTGTCATCATAGCTCACTGTAGCCTTGACTTCTCAGGCTCAAGAGATCTGGCCTCAGCCACCTGAGTAACTGGGACTACAGGTGCACACCACCATGCCTGGCTAATTTTTAAATTTTTTGTAGATATGAGGTCTCACTATGTTGCCCAGGGTAGTCTTAAAACTCCTGAGCTCAAGCAATCTTCTAGCCTTCGCTTCCCAAAGTGCTGGGATTACTGGTGTGAAACACTGTGCCCAGCCAGGACAAATTTTAAATAAGCCAGGCTGTGAGAAGGAATTTCCACAGCATCTGCCAACAGCATTGTTAATGTGTTTTAGCTGAGAAATACCTCATTACTCCAAAATGTAAATGTAGGAAGAGATGGATAAATTATTTAGAATCTAGTTTGCTGGTAAGTAGAATATTTTAATAGTTTTAATAAAAATATGCTTATCACAGAAAATTGCAAAAAAAAAAAAAACAGAATACAAAAAAAAAAGAACATTATTCATTTTTTTTGGTGGTTGTTTTGTTTTGTTTTGAGACAGGGTCTCATTCTCTTTTTTTTTTTTTTTCTTTTGAGACGGAGTTTCGCTCTTGTTACCCAGGCTGGAGTGCAATGGCGCGATCTCGGCTCACCGCAACCTCCGCCTCCTGGGTTCAGGCAATTCTCCTGCCTCAGCCTCCTGAGTACCTGGGACTACAGACGCGCGCCACCACACCCAGCTAATTTTTTGTATTTTTAGTAGAGACGGGGTTTCACCATGTTGACCAGGATGGTCTCAATCTCTTGACCTTGTGATCCACCCGCCTCAGCCTCCCAAAGTGCTGGGATTACAGGCATGAGCCACCGCGCCTGGCCTGAGACAGGGTCTCATTCTCTTGTTCTGTTACCCAGGCTGGAGTGAAGTGGCACAATCCAGGCTCACTGCAATCTCCGCAACCTTAAGTTTTCACGTGATTCTCCAATCTCAGCTCCTGGGTAGCTGGGACCACAGGCACGTACCACCACACTTGGCTATGTTTCTGTATTTTTAGTAGAGACAGGCTTCACCATGTTGGCCAGGTGGCCAGGCTGGTCTTGAACTCCTGACCTCAAGTAATCTGTCCACTTTAATGAATGCTTTAAAGCATTAAAAAGAATGCTTTAATGACTATTCTGGGTCTGCAACTTACTAGCAATGTAATTTTACGTAATAATTTCTCTGTGGGATAGTAATGGCACCAGTGGATTGTCCTGAAGATGAAAAAGGTTAAGTATATCTAAAACATTTAAGAACAGTGCCTGGTACACAGTAAGCACTATATAGGTGTTACATTAAAAAAAAATTATTGCCCAACTCTTTAAAGCTTTTTAAGGATCACTACCTTTCAGAAAAGTTCTCAGATATTGACTTATTGAATTTCATGGTTTGAGTATCAATATAGTTTTTTATTTATTTATTTATTTTTGAGACAGGGTCTCTCTCTATCACCCAGGCAGGACGGCAGTAACATGATCATGGCTCATTGCATCCTTGAACACCTGGGCTCAAGCAATCCTTCCCCTTCAACCTCCTGAGTAGCTGGGACTGGAGGCATGTACGACCATGCCTAATTTTAAAATTTTTGTAGAGACAAAGTCTTGTTCTGTTGACCAGGCTAGTCTTAAGCTCCTGGCCTCAAGCGATCTTCCTGCCTTGGCCTCCCAAAGAGCTAGGACTATAGGCGTGAGCCACCATGCCCAGCCAAATTCTTTTTTTTTTTTTGAGACGGAGTTTCACTCATGTTACCCAGGCTGGAGTGCAATGGTGCGATCTCGGCTCACCGCAACCTTTGCCTCCTGGGTTCAGGCAATTCTCCTGCCTCAGCCTCCTGAGTAGCTGGGATTACAGGCACGCACCACCATGCCCAGCTAATTTTTTGTATTTTTAGTAGAGACGGGGTGTCACCATGTTGACCAGGATGGTCTCGATCTCTTGACCTCGTGATCCACCCGCCTTGGCCTCCCAAAGTGCTGGGATTACAGGCTTGAGCCACCGCGCCCGGCCTTTTTTTTTTTTTTGAAACAGGGTCTCTCTCTGTCACCCAGGCTGGAGTGCAGTGGTGTGATCATGGTCCACTACAGCCTCGACCTCCTGGGCTCAAGTATTCTTCCCACCTCAGCTTACCAAGTAGCTGAAACCACAGACATGTGCCACAACAACTTTTTTTTTTTTTTTTTAAGACAGTCTCACTTTGTTGCCCAGGCTGGAGTGCACTGGCGTGATCTCGACTCACTGCAACCTCCACCTCCCAGGTTCAAGCAATTCTCCTGCCTCAGTCTCCCAAGTAGCTGGGACTACAGGAGCCTGCCACCACATCTAGCTAATTTTTGTATTTTTAGTAGAGACACGGTTTCGGCATGTTGGTCATGCTGGACTCAAACTCTGGACCTCAGGTGATCCGCCCTGCCTTGGCCTCCCAAAGTGCTGAGATTACAGGCATGAGCCACCATGCCTGGTGGACAACTAGCTACTTTTAAATTTTTTTTGTTTTATTTTTTTGAGACAGAGTTTTGCTATTGTTGCCCAGGGTGACGTGCAATGGCGTGATCTCGGCTTATCGCAACCTCTGCCTCCCGGGTTCAAGCGATTCTCCTGCCTCAGCTTCCCAAGTAGCTGGAATTACAAGCATATGCCACCATGCCTGGCTAATTTTGTATTTTTACCATAGACGGGGTTTCTCCATGTTGGTCACGCTGGTCTCAAACTCCAGACCTCAGGTGATCCTCCCACTTCGGCCTCCCAAAGTGCTGGGATTACAGGCATAAGCCACTGTGCCTGGCCTACCTATAATAATCTTTTTGTAGCGATAGGGTCTCACTATGTTGCCCAGGCTGGTCTCAAACTCGTGGGCTCAAGCGATACTCCTGCCTCAGCTTTCCAAAGTGCTGAGATTACAGAGTTAAACCACTGTGCCTGGCCAATAAAGATTGTTGATACATTTAACAAGTTGGGTGGTAGCATTTTGGAGACAATGTCCTGCAATGGTGTATTAGAATATTTATGGCAATGTGAAAGTACTGAGAGGTAAGCATTTGTTCAAGATGAGATGAACAGATTGGGGACCTTTTAGCAGGAAATAAAAACTTAATCTTCTCTTTGGAAATCAGTGATTTACTATAAAATACCATAGTTTTACATTAAAATAACATACACATAACATTTGTACTTCATCAAGAAAATGGTTCAAAATTGTTTCCTTTCTAACCTAAAAACAGTGTTTTTTTCGTTTTTTTTTTGAGATGGAGTTTCACTCTTGTCATCCGGGCTGCAGTATAATGGCATGATCTCGGCTCACTGCAACCTTTGCCTCCTGGGTTCAAGCAATTCTCATGCCTCAACCTCCTGGGTAGCTGGGATTACAGGTGTGCACCACCACGCCCGGCTAATTTTTAAATTTTTAGTAGACGGGGCTTCGCTATGTTGGCCAGGCTGGTCTTGAACTCCTGATTCAGGTGATCCACCCTCCTTGGCCTCCCAAAGTTCTCAGATTACAGTGTGAGCCACTGCACCCCACAACAGTAAATTATTATTATTTTGAGGTGAAGTATTGCTCTGTTGCCCAGGTGGAAGCCCCACCCCTTCTGGGTTGGGATAGGAGCTGCCAACTGCTGCAGACCCAAGCCTCCTGCTCTATGAAGCAAGCAAGAACCCTGCCCTCCTGGACAGGGCTACAGCTGTCCAAACTGCAGCTGTGGATCTGAGCCTCCCTGTGCTCC
The DNA here is from genome assembly GCF_009761245.1 of Sapajus apella. NCBI lineage: Eukaryota > Metazoa > Chordata > Mammalia > Primates > Cebidae > Sapajus > Sapajus apella. The sequence goes on along the minus strand of NW_022436973.1, from coordinate 6,637,980 downwards.
TGGGGGAACTGTGAACAAACAGGATTTGCCTTTCCAGGTGCTGCTGCAGCCACCACGCCTGTGGTTGCAGACCTGGGCCTCTGGCTGCAGACCTGGGCTTCCGGCTCCAGGAAGCAGGCAAGAGCAGGGGACAAGCGGGAGCCCTGCCCCTTCTGAGTTGGTGGGGTAGGAGCTCCCAGATGCAGCTGCGGTGGCAGGACTGGGGAATCTCTGCAGCCTGCATTCTTGGGCACCCCAGGAAGGACCCTGCCATGCACTGGGGCCATGAATGGCAGTAGGAGGCAGATGGAGTCCTGGGTAGAAGGGAGCGGGGTCCCCAGTAAGGCCCCACCCTCAGAGCAAGGAGACCCTGAAGTCTGGGGGCTGGACTGCTAGGACCCTGGACTGGAGTGGGGACTTGTGACACCTCTTCCTGGCCTGCCCATGTACCAGTCAGCGTGCATTTCATCCTTTCTGAGGTCCATAAAAGCCCTGGCCTCAGCCAGAGCAGGGTAGAGGATAACCAAAGGATAAGAAGACAGAGACTGGACAACCAGCTGCAGAGAGGAAAACACTCTCCACTGGAGCTACAGAAATGACCTGTCAGCAGAGAAGAGCTATCCTCTCTGCTGAGAGCTTCAGAAACCTGCAGAGACATCAGAATGACTTGCCTGTGGAGAGGAGCCACCCTCTCCAGGGCCTCCTGCCTGCTAAGAGCTGAACACTCGACTGGAAAACCTGCCTACAGAGAGGAGCTACCCACTCCTCTGAGCTATTCTAACACTAAATAAAACTCTTCTTCACCCTTCATTTGTCTGTGTACCTCATTCTTCCTGGATGCAGGACAGAAACTCAAACAAAGGTGTTATGTTTCCAGCTAGAAAAATTGACACCCCAGAGATCCTGTAACACAAGGGATATAATTTTTTCCTTATTCCCGTTTTTTTCTTTTTAAAAAATATCCTTTGCCAACAGAATCACCCATTTTTTACTCTGGTTTAGGACTAGGAGTGCTTATATTTGTAAAGTCATTAGCATTCCCCTTTAGTTTCCTATCTCCTTAATAGATTTTAGAGGTTAAATTCCTTCATTTTTCAGTTGGCAAACATCAGCAATCCACATGTCTTTGGAAGCAGTAGCCCAGATACGGTGTTGGGGTTCGTTGTAGAGTGATCCATTCATTTCATTAAGAAAGTGAAAATGCAAACTATAGACTAGGAGAAGATACCTGTGAGTCCATGTACCCAGGACTCACATACAGAATTTTTTTTTTTTTTTTGAGACTGAGTCTTGCTCTGTTGCCCAGGCTGGAGTGCCATGGTACAATCTAGGCTCACTGCAGTTTCCATCTCCTGGGTTTAAGTGATTCTCCTGCCTCAGCCTCCTGAGTAGCTGGGATTATAGGTGTGCACCACCACACCCAGCTAATTTTTGTATTTTTAGTAGAGACAGGGTTTCAACATGTTGGTCAGGCTGGTCTTGAACTCCTGACCTCATGATCTGCCTGCCTCAGCCTCTCAAAGTGTTGGGATTATAGGCGTGAGCCACCGTACCCAATCCAGAATATTTTTTGAAGTGCGGAGGGGAATGAGGGTGAGAGCAAAAGACTTGAACAAGCACTTCACAGGAGGATATTCAAGAAAATAAGTTTGATATCACTTACCCTTCGGGAGATACAAATTAAAACCCAGGATTATCTACCTATAGCATAGCTTAAAATTTAAAAGATGATATAATTAAAAATTCTTATTTTAATGACTAAAGCTATTTTGGTGATGGAAAATGTAAAAATAATGTATATTAAAATATTAAAACTGCTCGTCTTTTACTAAAATTAAAAGTACCTGTAATATCAAATGTTGGTGAGGATGTGGAGCAACTGGAACTTTCACACACTGCTGGTGTGTAAATGGTCAGATACTTTGAAAACAGTTTATTTTATTTTTTTTTGAGACAAGCAGTCTTACTCTGTTGCCCAAGCTGGCATGCAGTGGTGTGATCTCGCGTCACTGCAACCTCCACCTCCTGGGTTCAAGCAATTATCCTGCCTCGGCCTCCTGAGTAGCTGGGATTACAGATGTATACCACCATGCCCTCACACCCTAGCTAATTTTCCTATTTTTAGTAGAGACAGGGTTTTGCCATGTTGGCCAGGTTAGTCTTGAACTCCTGACCTCAGATGATCCTACTGTCTCACCCTCCCAAAGTGCTGGAATTACAGGTGTGAGCTACCATGCCTAGTCTTGGTCAAATACTTTGGAAAACTGACAGTATCTACTAAAGCTAAACATACAACTGCCCTGACCAGGCGCAGTGGCTCATGCCTGTAATTCCAGCACTTTGGTAGGCCGAGGTGGGCGGATCACGAGGTCAGGAGTTCAAGACCAGCCTGGTCAACATGGTGAAACCCCATCTCTACTAAAAAAATACAAAAAAATTAGCTGGGCGTGGTGGAACGTACCTGTACTTCCAGCTACTCATGAGGCTGAGGGAGAATTGCCTGAACCCAGGAGGCAGAGGTTGTAGTGAGCTGAGATCACACCACTACACTCCAGCCTGGGCGACAGAGTGAGACTTCGTCTTAAAAAAAAAAAAAAAACAACAAAAAAAAAAACAAACAAAAAAACTATACAACTGCCCTATGACCCAGCAATTTCACTCACAGGTATAAACCCAAGAGGAATAAACATGTATGTCTACTGAAAGACATAAGGAATATGCACAGCAGCTTTACTCATAAGATCCAAATAACAGAAACAACTCATTCTGTGTATTCACACAATAGGTTACTAAACAATAATTTGGAACTAAGGTTAAATTATAATTTTTTTTTTCTGAGACGGAGTTTCACTTTTGTCATCCAGGCTGGAGTGCAATGGCGCGATCTCAGCTCATTGCAATCTCCGCCTCCCAGGTTCAAGTGATTCTCCCGTCTCCGTCCTGAGTAGCTGGGATTACAGGTGCCCGCCACCTTTCCTGGCTAATTTTTGTATTGTTAGTAGAGATGGGGTTTTACCATGTTGGCCAGGCTGGTCTCAAACTCCTGACTTCAGGTGATCTGCCCACCTCAGCCTCCCAAAGTGCTGGTATTACAGGTGTGAGCCACCACGCTCAGCCAAATTGTAATTTAGAACTACTGCTACACATAACTTGGATGAGTCTCACAGACACTGTGATGAATGAAAGAAACCAGACAGAAAAGAATACATTTTCTATGATTCCAATTTAACAGATAAAAGTCTTTAAAAACAGATAAAACATCTCTGGTGACAAAAGTCAGAATTGGTTATTTCTGGGAAGGAGAGGAAGTATCAATTAGGAAAAGATACAAGGGAATCCCGGAGTGAGCTGGAAACATTCCATATTTTGATTGGATGGTGATAATGTATGTAAACATTCTTCAAGTTACATACTTAACATTTTTACCCTTACCTGTATATATACCTCAATGAAAAATAGGTAAGCTGTTTTGAGAGGGGCAAAGAAAAGCTGATGGACACCTTCATGTGGTACTTACTTTGGAAGCTGCCCAGTCAATCCAGCCTTTAGCGCAAGGGTCAATATTAATGAGCACAAGGCCTTCCACAAATTCTGGATGATTGAGCTGAAAGATGAGGCAAAGACAATAGTATGAAAGCTACACTCCCACAGTTCTCCTAAACAGTTGGAACATGGTTGATCAGTTCTGACTTACATGCCTTAATGCCTTACATTTGAAAGTTAAGACTACAAACAGGGAGAATCTGTGGAAAATAGCTCTTCCTGGACTTAGCATCTAGAAACCACTTTCTAGTTTTACTATCAAATTACTTGTATTACTGTCAAATTATCTTGCTTTGCAAAGACCTATATGCAGTTGTTTAACTCATGGTGGATCTTCCTCATTGGGAAAGTGCCCTTGGCACAAGGGGCTGCTCCATATTAATTTATCTTTGTTCTCAACAGGGGCTTCTAAAGTTTTTTTTTTTCTGAAACCACCTGAACAGTTTATATCATCCCCAGAAGACTCTCCTATCACTAAGGAGGTATTAAAAAAAAAATAATAATAACTTCTGGCCTGGCGCAGTGGGTCATGCCTGTAATCCCAGCACTTTGGGAGGACAAGGCAAGTGGATAACAAGGTCAGGAGTTTGAGACCAGATTGACCAACATGGTGAAACCCCATTTTTACTAAAAATACAACAATTAGCTGGGTGCAGGGGTGTGTGTCTGCAATCCCAGCTACTCGGGAGACTGAGAATCACTTGAACTCAGGAGGCAGAGGTTCTGGTGATCTGAGATCACACCACTGCACTGCAGCCTGGGCAACAGAGCAAGACTGTCTCAAAGAAAAATTTTTTTTCTTTAATACAGTAGTAGCATTTCCATGTAATCTCAAAACTCTCTAGCTTATTTTTTTTAATTTAATTTCTTTTTTGTTTTTGAGACAGAGTTTCACTCTTGTTGCCCAGGCTTAAGTGCAATGGTGCAATCTTGGCTCACTGAAACCTCCACCTCCAGGGTTCATGCAATTCTCCTGCCTCAGCCTCCTGAGTAGCTGGGATTATAGGCACCTGCCACAACACCTGGCTAATTTTTGTATTTTTTTTAATTGCATTTTAGGTTTTGGGGTACATGTGAAGAACATGAAATATTGTTGCAAAGGTACACACGTGGCAGTGTGATTTGCTGCCTTCCTCCCCTTCACCTATATCTGGCATTTCTCCCCATGCTATCTCTCCCCAACTCCCCGCTCCCCCGCTGTCCCTCCCCTAGTTCCCCCCAACAGACCCCAGTGTGTAGTGCTCCCCTCCCTGTGCCCATGTGTTCTCACTGTTCAACATCCGCCTATGAGTGAGAACATGCAGTGTTTGATTTTCTGCTCGTGTCAGTTTGCTGAGAATGATGGTTTCCAGGTTCATCCATGTCCCTACAAAGGACACGAACTCATCGTTTTTTATGGCTGCATAATATTCCAAGGTGTATATGTGCCACATTTTTCCCGTGTCCAGTCTATCATCGATGAGCATTTGGGTTGGTTCCAAGCCTTTGCTATTGTAAACAGTGCTGCAATGAACATTCGTGTGCGTGTGTCCTCATAAAAGAACGATTTATAATCCTCTGGATATATACCCAGTAATGGGACTGCTGGGTCAAATGGAACTTCTATTTCTAGGTCCTTCAGGAATTGCCACACTGTCTTTCACAATGGTTGAACTAATTACACTCCCACCAACAGTGTACAAGTGTTCATATTTCTCCACATCCTCTCCAGCATCTGTTGTCTCCAGATTTTTTAATGATTGCCATTCTAACTGGCGTGAGATGATATCTCAATGTAGTTTTGATATGCATTTCTCTAATAACCAGTGATGATGAGCATTTTTTCACGTTTGTTGGCCTCATGTATGTCTTCTTTTGTAAAGTGTCTGTTCATATCCTTCGCCCACTTTTGAATGGGCTTATTTTTTTCTTGTAAATCTGTTTTAGTTCTTTGTAAATTCTGGATATCAGCCCTTTGTCAGATGGGTAAACTGCAAACATTTTTTCCCATTCTGTTGGTTGCCAATTCACTCTAATGACTGTTTCTTTTGCCGTGCAGAAGCTGTGGAGTTTGATTAGGTCCCATTTGTCTATTTTGGCTTTTGTTGCCAATGCTTTTGGTGTTTTGGTCATGAAGTCCTTGCCTACGCCTGTGTCCTGAATGGTTTTGCCTAGATTTTCTTCTAGGGTTTTTATGGTGTTAGGTCTTATGTTGAAGTCTTTAATCCATCTGGAGTTAATTTTAGTCTAAGGTGTCAGGAAGGGTCTATTAGGTTAGCTTGTTCCAGGTCTGAGTTCAAGTCCTGGATATCCTTGTTAATTTTCTGTCTGGTTGATCTGTCTAATATTGACAATGGGATGTTAAAGTCTCCCACTATTATTGTGTGGGAGTCTAAGTCTCTTGTAAGTCATTAAGAACTTGCCTTATGTATCTGGGTGCTCCTGTATTGAGTGTGTATATATTTAGGATCATTAGCTCTTCTTGTTGCATTGATCCTTTTACCATTATGTAATGTCCTTCTTTGTCTCTTTTGATCTTTGTTGCTTTAAAGTCTCTTTTATCAGAGATGAGAATTGCAACTCCTGCTTTTTTTTGCTCTCCATTTGCTTGGTAAATCTTCCTCCATCCCTTTATTTTGAGCCTTTGTGTATCCTTGCATGTGAGATGGGTTTCCTGGATACAGCACACCCATGGGTTTTGGCTTTTTATCCAATTTGCCAGTCTGTGTCTTTTGATTGGGGCATTTAGTCCATTTACATTTAGTAAATATTACAATTAATATTGTTATGTGTGAATTTGATACTGCCATTTTGATGCTAGCTGGCTGTTTTGCCCGTTAGTTGATGCAGATTCTTCATTGTGTTGACGCTCTTTACCATTTGGTATGTTTTTGGAGTGGCTGGTACTGGTTGTTCTTATCTATGTTTAGTGCCTCTTTAAGGAGCTCTTGTAAAGCAGGCCCGGTGGTGATGAAATCTCTGAGTACTTGCTTATTCGTAAAGGATTTTATTTTTCCTTCACTTATGAAGCTTAGTTTGGCTGAATATGAAATTCTGGGTTGAAAGTTCTTTTCTTTAAGGATGTTGAATATTGGCCCCCACTCTCTTCTGGCTTGTAGGGTTTCTGCTGAGAGATCTGCTGTGAGTCTGATGGGCTTCCCTTTGTGGGTAACCCAGCCTTTGTCTCTGGCTGCCCTTAGCATTTTCTCCTTCATTTCAACCCTGGTGAATCTGATGATTATGTGCCTTTGGGTTGCTCTTCTTGAGGAATATCTTTGTGGTGTTCTCTGTATTTCCTGTACGTGAATATTGGCCTGCCTTGCTAGGTTGGGGAAGTTTTCCTCGATAATATCCTGAAGAGTATTTTCCAGCTTGGATTCATTCTCTTCGTCACAATCAGGTACACCTATCAAATGTAGATTAGGTCTTTTCACATGGTCCCACATTTCTTGGAGGCTTTGTTCATTCCTTTTTATCCTTTTTTCTCTAATCTTGCGTTGTCGTTTTATTTCATTGAGTTGATCTTCGACCTCTGATATCCTTTCTTCTGCTTGGTCAATTTGGCTGTTGAAACTTGTGCATGCTTCGAGAAGTTCTCGTGTTGTGTTTTTCAGCTCCATCAGTTCACTTATATTCCTCTCTAAGTTGTCCATTCTCATTAGCATTTTGTCAAATCTTTTTTCAATGTTCTTAGTTTCTTTGCATTGGGTTAGAACATGTTTTTTTTAGCTCACAAAAGTTTCCTATTACTCACCTTCTGAAGCCTGATTCTGTCATTTCATCACACTCATTCTCTATCCAGCCTTGTTCCCTTGCTGGTGAGGAGTTATGATTGATTGTAGGAGGAGAGGTGTTCTGGTTTCGGGTGTTTTCATCTTTTTTGTGCTGGTTTCTTCCCATCTTTGTGGATTTATCCACCTGTCGTCTTTGTACTTGCTGACTTTCAGAGTGGACGTCCAGTTTGTTGATGATGAAGTTATTTCTGTTTCTTAATTTTCCTTCTAATAGTCTGGCCCCTCTGCTGTAGGACTGCTGAGGTCTACTCCAGGCCCTGCTTGCCTGGGGATCACCTGCAGCAACTGCAGAACAGTAAGGGTTGCTATCAGTTTCTTCTTCTGCTATCTTTGCCCCGGAAGGATACCTGCCAAATGTGAGTCTAATCTCTCCTTTATGAGGTGACTCTGGATATACGCGGGTCAGAGAGCTGCTTGAGGAGACAGTCTGTCCTTTATAGGAGCTCAAGTGCTGAGCTGTGAGCTCCGTTGTTCATTCAGAGCTGCTGGGCAGGTACGTTTAGGTCTTGCTGCAGCAGAACTCATAAACTCCTTTTTTTCCCCCAGGTGCTCTGTCCCAGGGAGTTAGGGCTTTATTTATGAGTTTCCGTTGTACTGCTGCCTTTTTATCAGGGCTGCCCTGCACAGCAAGGAGGCAGCCTAGTCACTGTCTGGCTGCAGAGGCTTTGCTGAGCTGCTGTGGGCTCCGCCCAGCTGCCGTGTGAACTTCCCTGTAGTCCTGTTTATATGGCTGTAGTCAGAACTGCCTCAGCAATGGTGGCTCACCTCTGTAATGGCACACTCTCTGTAATGGCAGGTTGTGCCTCGGCAGCAGCGGGTTGCTTCGGCAACGGCGGGCTGCCTCAGCAATGGTGGACTACCTCCATAGTGGTGGAGTGCCTCAGTATGGCGGACGCCCCTCCTCCACAGAGTTGGACCATCCCGGGTTCAGCTGTGCTTGCTGCGAAACTCTCAACCCAGAGCATTTCCAATTGCTGTTTTTTTTTTTGTGGGGGTGGGACCAGCTGAGCCTGATCACCTGGCTCCCTGCCTCAGAGCCTTTTTTTTTTTAATTGAACGGTTGACTCTCTCCCAGGTGTTCCAGTCGCCTGTTGAAAAGGCGCCGGGATCTGTGTGATTTCCCCTGCGGTGACTCACTACGCTGGCTGAAACAGCGGCGCTGAGATTTGTGGTGCTTTTTTTGCCTGGGAATCTCCTGACCTGGCTCCCTGTTTCAGTCCCCTTTTTAATCAGATGAATGGGCAACTCTGCCTACTGGGGGCTCCAATCGCCAGCTAAAAGGGCACCCAGACCAGTGTATTTTGTATGGAGAACCGCCGCACTGGGGTGCCGGCAAAGCAGCCGCGCCGGCCTAAACAGCCGGGCTGGCGACCCATGGGGCTCCTCCGCCTGGGAATCTCCTGGTCAGTGGGCAACAAAAATCCATCTGGAAATGCGGCGTCCACTTGCCCTCTGTGCTTTCACTGGGAGCTGCAATCCTGAGCTATTCCTAATTGGCCATCTTCTAATTTTTGTATTTTTAGTGGAGATAGGGTTTCACCATGTTGGCCAGGCTGGTCTTGAACTCCCAACCTCAGGTGATCTGCCCGCATCAGCCTCCCAACGTGCCAGGATTAAAAGTGTGAGACATCACGCCAGGCCCCTAGCTTACTTTTTTTTTTTCTTAACATCTCCTTGAATTATCTAGCTCACTTTTTTTCTCTTACTACCATGATTACATTCACTGTAGAAAATTTGACAAGCCGAGAAATTACAAAAAGCAGAAAATAAAACTTTATATTCTTTTTTTTTTGAGACGGAGTTTCACTCTTGTTTCCCAGGCTGGAGTGCAATGGCACAATCTCGACTCACTGCAACCTCTGCTTCCCAGGTTCAAGCAATTCTCCTGCCTCAGCCTCCCGAGTAGCTGGATTACAGGCATGCGCCACAATGCCTGGCTAATTTTGTATTTTTAGTAGAGATAGGGTTTCTCCATCTTGGTCAGGCTGGTCTTGAACTCCTGACGTCAGATGATTCGCACACCTCGGCCTCCCAAAGTGCTGGGATTACAGGCATGAGCCACAGCACCTGGCCAAAATTTCATATTATCTTACCACACATCAATCCATTAATACTTTTTGGTGCATTTTCTTCCAGTCCTTTCCTATGGCTATGACATACTTTATGTGAACCTATATTCTAACTTTTTTGGTTAACATTATAATGTATGTAAACCATGTATCATTATAAAGCTTTTCATAAACTTAACTTTAATGGCTGTATAAAATTCCATTAGAAGCAGTATCTTAGACTTGCTTTTAATTGATGACATACTGCCCCCATTTGTGATTTTTCAGGTATTGTAAGTACAAAGTAGGCTTTATACAACCTATATCTAAAGCTGACAGAAGTTCCAGAAAAACTAACATAAGGCCCAGAATACTGTCTGGTTGTTTGACACAGCAGTAATAGCTGTGACCCAGATAGTGCCTCAAAGATGTTGACGTTAATCCTCTGCATACTTACTGCAAATCTGCTGAGGATGTAAGCTCCAGCTCCAACTCCAATTCCAATGATACTTTTCAGGCTGTGAATGACACATAAGGACAACTGACAGAGTCAACTTCATTTGGAGGCAGCACTGCTTAACTGAAAGTATACAAACCTGGGTTGAAATCCTGGCTCTGATATTTATTAGATGTGAGAATTTGGGCAAGTTTTTTTCTTTCCTCTAACTATCTGAGCTTCAGTTCATTATCTGTAAAGCAAGGATCCCAGACAGGTGTGGTGGCTCACACCTAAATCCCAGCACTTTGGGAGGCCAAGGCAGGTGGATCACAAGGTCTGGAGATCGAGACCATCATGGCCAACATGGTGAAACCCCATCTCTACTAAAATACAAAAAATCAGCCAGGTGTGGTGAGGCATGCCAGTAGTCCCAGCTATTCGGGAGGCTAAGGCAGGGGAATCACTTGAACTTGGGAGGCAGAGGTTGCAGTGAGCCGAGATCACGCCACTGATCTCAAGCCTGGTGACAGAGTGAGAATCTGCCTTCAAAAAACAAACAAAAAAAGAAAAAAACCAAGAAGAATCCCACCACCTACTTTCAAGTTGGTTTTAATGGTTAAATAAAATATAACTGAGGCCAGGCATCGTGGCTCATGCCTGTAATCCCAGGACTTCAGGACGCCATGGCGGGCGGATCACTGAAGGTCAGGAATTTGGGACCAGCCTAGCCAATGTGGTGAAACCCCATCTCTACTAAAAATACAAAAAAAAAAAAAAAAATTAGCCAGGTATGGTGGCCTGCGCCTGTAATCCCAGCTAAACAAGAGGCTGAGGCAGGAGAATTGTTTGAACCTGGGAGTCAAAGGTTGCAGTGAGCCAAGATCATGCCATTGCACTCCAGCCTAGGCAGCAGAGTAAGACTCTCTCTCAAAACAAAATAAAACAAAACTATATATATATATATACACACACACATACATACATATGTGACTGAAACCTGAGTTATTCTTGGCAGCTTACTGTCAGTATCCAACCCATCAGCAAGTCAGTGGAGAATATATCCATCTATCTACTAGTATCTACTTCAATCATCCCCCAACAGCATCTAGTACTATGCTATTATTATCTCTTGCCCAGACTATTGTTAATAGTTTAACTGTTCTCCCTGCTTTCTCTTACTCCTCTCCAAACCATTCGCTTCACAGTGAGATGAACCCTTTTAAAAATTTTTAAATAGCTTTATTTTTATTTTTTAGATACAGGGTGTCACTGTTACTCAGGCTGAAGTACAATGGTGGGAACACAGCTCACCGTAGCCTCAAACTCCTGGTGTTAAGTGATCTTCCTGCCACTGGGCCCAGCTCAAGTAGCTTTTTATAATCTTCTAGGTTTCAGCGTATGTGCCACCTTCCTAAAGGAGAATTCCCTAATTAGCCTTACTGAGGTAGATTCCACCCTTATTCTCTATCACAACACCCCCACTGACTTATAGAACTTAATTATTTGTCTGCTTACTTGTTACCCCACTAAGCTCTAGGAGGAGAGTGACTACTGTTTTGCTAACCATCGTATCCTCTGAAACAGACACTAAAGAATTCACCATAGAAAGTCAATACAAACTGCATGGAAGACTGCAGAATGAACCTACCTTAAGTGGGTAAGAACAGGAGGCAGCATTTCAGCCAGCTCATCCATTGTGGGGTACTGATACCTGAAATCCAGAAGCATATCTCCTGAATTAGAAAGCACTCACAATTTCCAGTTACGACAACAGCTGGAAAGGTACGGAAGGCTTAGATAAAAGGCCAAGTGTGGTGCCTCATGCCTGTAATCCCAGTACTTTGGGAGACCAAGGCGGACGGATCACTTGAGGTTGGGAGTTCGAGACCAGCCTGACCAACATAGGGAAACTCCATCTCTACTATAAATACAAAATTAGCTAGGTGTGGTGGTGCATGCCTGTAATCCCAGCTACTTGGGAGGCTGAGGCAGGAGAATTGCTTGAACCCAGAAAGCAGAGGTTGCAGTAAGCCAAGATCGCACTACTGCACTCCAGCCTCGGCAACAAGAATGAAACTCTGTCTCAAAAAAAAAAAAAAAGAAGTTTTAAATAAAAGCATTTCCTTTTACCAAAGGCTCAAAGGAGGTGATGTGGTACCTGAAAATGATTGTGGTACATTGTGTAACTCTCTACAACTGCCATACTAAAGAAAAAATAAAAGAATCCAGTTTCTATATCCTAATGAGCAGCCCTTGAGACCAGAGGGTGCCACATGAAAAGAACTAGTAATATGGTTCTCTCTTAGGGTATTTCCAAACCTCTAATAATCTCTTCAGTTGGAGTCGGCTCAGTAAACCTCCAGTAGTAAGAGCCAACTCAGGAAGTGGCTCTTGGTCTACTGCTTATATTTAGGCAACTAAATGCAAAAATAAACATAGCTTTTCTAGGTATAGGCATACAGTTAGGAATCCTTAGCATGAATGCTTATTTGTTTCACTTAGGCATAAAATAACAGTTATTTTTTAAAATTTATTATTATTATTTTTTGAGACGGGTCTTGCTCTGCTGCCAGGCAGGAATGCAGTGACGTTGATATCAGCTCACTGCAACCTCCACCTCCCGGGTTCAAGCAATTCTCCTGCCTCAGCCTCCTGAGTAGCTGGGATTACAAGCACATGCCACCAAGCCCAGCTAATTTTTATATTTTTAGTAGAGATAGGGTATCACCAGGATGGTCTTGATCTCCTGACCCTGTGATCCGCCAGCTTCAGCCTTCCAAAATGCTGGGATTACAAGCGTGAGCCACCGCACCCGGCCAGATTTATTATTATTAATAATTCCAGGCTGGAGAGCAGTGGTGCATTCATAGCTCACTGTAACACTGAACTCCTGGGCTCAAGCTATCCTCCTGCCTCAGTATCCAGAGTAGTAGCTAGGACTACAGGTGCATGCCACCATGCCTGGCTAATTTTTTGATTTTTTGCAGAGATGGAGTCTTGCTATGTTGCTAGGACTGGTCTTGGACTCCTGGCCTCAGGTGATCCTCCTTTCTCGGCCTAACAAAGTGCTAGAACTATAGGTGTGAGCCACTGTGTCTGGCATGGTTATTTTATTAATTGTTTTTGAATTTCATTCATAATATGAACCATCTGATCCCAAGATGTTTGAGCAAGCCCAGATCAGAAATCCTAGAAACGTATTAAGCAGCTGTGAGCGTTGGTTCATGCCTGTAAATCCCAGCACTTTGGGAGGCTAAGGCAGGCAGATTGCTCGAGCCCAGGAGATTGAGAACACCCTGGGCAACAGGGCAAAAGTCTGTCTCTACAAAAAATACAAAACTTAGCCAGGCGTGTTGGCACATACTTGTAGGGAGGCTGACATGGGAGGATCACTTGAGCCCAGGAGGTTGAGCCCATGCAGTGAGCCATGATCACGCTACTGTACTCTAGCCTGCGAAACAGAGCAATACCCTATCTCAAAAAAAAAAAAAAAAAAAAAGGGATTAGAGAATTGAAGATGGAATTGATCGTAAGACAACGACTTATATATGAGGCAGGATCTGTTCAACATCTCACAGGGAAGTCAGCCTGCCTCTGCCTGAACACTTAAGGGATGGTGCGCTGTGGAACTATTTGTGCACAAAATAGAAAAAAGGAACTGGATCCAAATCTTGTTGGATATAAACTGACCAATGGCCAATTTGCATTTCAAAGGTAGAAGAGCACAGATTCTGGCAACAGACTGTCTGGGGTCAAATCTTAGCTCTGCTACTTATGTGTTATGTAATGTTAGCCACATTACTTAATTTTTCTGGGCCTCAGTTTCCTCACTTATAAAATGGGAATTATAGTAAATTTATCCCATAGGGTTGTGAGAAGTAAATGGGTTAACAAATGTAAAGCATTTAAAGCAGTGTCTGGAACATGGTTTGAATATTATTTAAGTATTAGCTATTATTTGTCTGCAATTGTCTATTTCCCAGCAGTCACTGGCCAAAGGCAGCTCTGGAGATGAGTGAAAGGAGGGGAAGAATTAGCATTCCACAGAGTGTGCTCTCACTCTACCTAAGGTCTTCTCAATAAGCACACCGTCCAGGGAACAAACAGGTATGGAACCTGTAACTCTGCCCTGCAAAGCAGACACAGGAGGAAGCTGAGTGCCAAAGCTAATCAATTAGCCCACACCTCTTTCTGCCAGGACAGCCTCTAAGAATAAATAGTTACACAGATAGTCAAATTTCCATTACTCGATTGAGAGTTAAGGATGGGGAGATGCTCGCAGGAAAGCTCAGAGGGATGTGAGTTTGGGCCTAGGTAGTTGGGAGTTTCGAGGAAGGACACAAAAATGACAGTTTTTTGTTTTCTTGTTTTGTTTTTGTAGACAGGGTCTTCACCCAGGCACTGCAGCCTCAATCTCCTGGGGCCAAGTGATCCTCCCACCACAGCCTCCCAAGTAGATGGGACCACAGGTGAATGCCGCCATGCCTGGCTCGCTAATTTTTAAATTTTTGGTAGAGACAAGGTCTTCCTGTTATCCAGGCTGGTCTTGAACTCCGGGGCTCAAGCAATCATCCTGCCTTGGCCTCCCAAAGTGCTCGGATTATAGGTGTGAGTGACCATGCCTTGCTAAAAAATGACAGATTTCAAATAGATGAGGAAGGGAACAGATAAAGACAGTGAGAAGTAGGTGTTCCAGACACGCCTTGAGATTACAGGAAAGCAGGCACCTGCTATGGAGAGTCATTCCTGGACATGGGAAAACATACAGTTTCCCCCAAAAGACTATACATTACAGTCCTCTCAGCCCAAGGAGAGAAAATATGAGGATGGTTGGTTGATAAGCATAACCTATAGACTGTAATAAAACCAAAGGGAAGCACACACCACTTCTCCCATTGGAGCTCAGCCAGTTGCTCTTCTGAGTGCATGTCTCCCAGAGGATGTTTTCGTGGTCTTACCCTGTGGGGAAAGAGGGTGCACCTTCCTGCTGGCCTGGAGCATCCACATGACAGACAGCAAAGTGTTGGGTGATCTCTTGCATATCCTCAAAGTTAAAGAATGCATTGAAACAGGATTTATCTATAAGAGTAAAAATACTCATAAGTCACAGGCTCTCCATTTCTCCCCAGTTTTCCTCTACTCAGTTAATGCTTATCATTGCCTTCTTTCACTACTTTTTAATCACCATTCCACCAAAGCAAGGTATCTGAACAATCTGTCTGATTCAAGCTGCCCTAGGGCTGAATAGAAGACATCTCAGCCACTGTGGCACATCTCAGGCGCTGTGGCTGACACCTGTAATCCCAGCACTTTGGGAGACTGAGACAGGCAGATCACCTGAGGTCAGGAGTTCAAGACCAGCCTGACCAACACAGAGAAAGCCCATCTTGTAACAAACTATAGAAATGATCCCTGAAAGTATAGTCTTACCCCATCTCTACTAAAAATACAAAAATAGCTGGGTGTGGTGGCATACGCCTGTAATTCCAGCTACTGAGGCAGGAGAATCTCTTGAACCCAGGAGGTTGAGGTTGTGGTGAGCCAAGATCGTGCCATCGCACTCCAGCCTGAGCAAAAAGAGTGAAACACCATCTCAAAAAAAAAAAAGGCATCTCATATGGAGATACATACTGAAAACAATTCTCAATTCTAAACAATGTCTGCAAAGTAGAAACTACTTTGTTAATGTTTGGTGGTTTCCAATTACTGCAGAAAATAATCTTACACCCAGAATGCTGTCATTTCTCATGCACATTATTCTTCTATCACACAAACAGACACTGATTATACCCCAACAGCACAGGTAGAGTGAATGCCCTGAGCTGCTCACATTCACCACATGGGAGTTTGTCTCTTGGCAAAATGGCCAGGTGCAGGAAGGGGCTGCGGCTTATACAAAGGACACCTTTGTATACCTGCTTAAATCACTTCTCATGCTAAGGCAGCTACAAAAGCTTTAACACTCAACTGCAGCCTCAAATGCAGGCCATCTATGAAAGCACATGTATGCAGACTCTGTGTGTCTATGGCTGGAGCCAGAATCTTACACTACCATCTAGAAAAGTCTACTTAAAGTCACTGGTGACAAGCTCTAGCAAGAATTCTTTTACTAATTCATTGAAGAGCTCACAACAAAGTTAAGTTCCAACTCTGAATTTTTTTTTTTTTTTTTTGAGACGGAGTTTCGCTCTTGTTACCCAGGCTGGAGTGCAATGGCGCGATCTCGGCTCACCGCAACCTCCGCCTCCTGGATTCAGGCAATTCTCCTGCCTCAGCCTCCTGAGTAGCTGGGATTACAGGCACGCGCCACCATGCCCAGCTAATTTTTTGTATTTTTAGTAGAGACGGGGTTTCACCGTGTTGACCAGGATGGTCTTGATCTTTTGACCTCGTGATCCACCCGCCTCGGCCTCCCAAAGTGCTGGGATTATAGGCGTGAGCCACCGCGCCTGGCCTCCAACTCTGAATTTTCTAATTTGAAACATAAAAAAAACAAAGTACAGGCTTGAAAACATGGATTTCAGTTATACTTTCTTAATCAATTCATTGTATAATCTTCAATCCTTCAACAAACATGACAGCAAGGTATGACTCCAGTAGCCCCAAAACACATTCCCCTGCACACTTCCCAGGAACTTTATACCATTAACAAATGTAGGAACAAGGAGAGAAGGTTACCACAGAGAGGGGAAAACCTCTGCTCTATTAGAATATCATTGTCATTTGTTTTTTAATATACAAAGATTAAGTATGATAAGAAGGGAAGGTGTAAAATAAAATACATACGGTTGAGGCCAATGTCATGATATGTCAGTATAACTGGTCTGTTTCCTTTGGGTAAGCCTCTTATAGTGACATGGACCACACCATGAGTTGTTTCTATGTCATGTTCCTGTAACAAGAGAATAAAAGATCTCAGAAAAAGCAGAATGAACTTCCCAGGTTGTAAAAGTTTCACAATACCTGCTTTACCACCATTTCCCACTAGCTTGGGTAGGACACATTTATAAACTACATGTGGCTGGGCACGGTGGCCCACACCTGTAATCCCATCACTTTGGGAGGCCGAGGGGGGCGAATCACTTGAGGTCAGGACTTGGAGATCAGCCTGGCCAAAGTGGTGAAACCTTGTCTTTATTAAACATACAAAACCAGCCAGGCGTGGTGGCACATGTACATAATCCCAGCTACTCCAGGGGCTGAGGCTGGAGAATCACTTGAACCCAGGAGGCAGTGGTTTCAGTGAGCCAAGATCGTACTACTGCACTCCAGCCCAGTGACAGAGCGAGACTTCATCTCAAAAAATAAAAATAAAATAAAATAAATGAATACCAGAGAGATGCTATAGCATACATAATAGTCCTACTTTCCAATTCTTCCAGAAAAATAAATAAATAGGGAGCAAAACACACCTTGTTATCTCCAAAGCTCACTTATGAGCCCAGGGATCTGTTGAGAATACATTCACAATTGGCTATGGAAAAGAAATCAGCAAATTGGGTAAGGAGCCGCATAGGACTTGAGGGGAAAAAAGAAAATGGAAGATATAAAGAAGTTGCTGGGTAAAAATTCAGAAGCTTCAGAGCTTCTGAACACATGTTCAGCTAATTTATAATTAATTTCAGTAGATAATTTCACTAGATACCTATGGGTATATCTGCCTAGGATCTCTTCTTTCCTGAGAGCTGCCCTTCTGCAACATCCACACGTTACAGGGGTGGGTCTTGGCTTCCATGTTTGTAGAACATAATCTTATGGCCACAGCTTACTGGAGTCAGGGAGGCATCTGGCCCATGGTGGGATGGCATCTTTCCCTAGGTATTTGTAATTGGAACTAAGAGATTCCAACTTCAGCTTAGTTCTTCTCTTGAAAAGAGGAAATCAACTTGGGAGCTTTTAGTAGGCATTTCCACTACTCTTAATTTCTAGCTGTGTGTGCTTGTAAGTTCTGAGACATCCGTGGATTGTCTCTGGTTTAAGCTATATTGGGTGATTTTGTACCCTATACTTCTAAAAGATCTTAACCAAGCCAGTGAGTTAAGGATGTAGCCAGAGCAAAGCTCAGGAACTGAATAAAGCCGACAAAGGATGTACCGAGCTGCTGAGAGTAAATGCCACACTAAGAGTGGTTGGGTGGAAAAAAAAGGGACTGCAGAAAAGTTAACTGAGATTTATTCTAGTTGTACTCAAGTTTTATATTTCTCAAAAATAAAAAAACTACTACACCTAGCCTACTGAATTTCTGCTGATGAAGCTGCCTATTATCTATCTCAGAAGGTCTTATATTAGGTAAGACAAGAATAACTGTCAATGAGAATCCCAAAAACGGCAAAGGGCTTTCAGTTTAATTTCTTATCTAATAATGAACTTCATCAGAGCTTTGTTATCTTCTCTGATATGGGCCACAGAGCAACGACTTGGACTAATTGGACATCAGGAGATCTCAAATTACAGGCCCTAGGCTGGAGCTGATAGCCATTCCTATCAAATCAATCCAGGTGTGACTCACTATTTCTGTTATTCTCTATTACTACTACCTCCTAGTCAAGTCTATTCAAAGCCTTGAAAAATGAACAAAAGAAATGTAGACTATAATCAGGTACCATGAACTGGCTATGAAATAAAGTATAGGCCAGGTGCTGTGGCTCATACCTGTAATCCCAGCACTTTGGGAGGCCGAGGTGGGCAGATCACTTAAGGCAAGTACTTCAAGACTACCCTGGCCAACATGGTGAAACCCTGTCTCTACAAAAATTAGCCAGGCATGATGGTGGGTGCCTGTAATCCCAGCTACTCAGGAGGCTGAGGCAGAAGAATCACTTGAACCCGGGAGGTGGAGGCTGCAATGAGCTGAGATAGTACCACTGCTCTCTAGCCTGGGCGACAGAGCGAGACTCCATCTCAAAAAAAAAAAAAAAAAATAAACCAAAACAAGAAAAAAAGAAAGAATAAGGTTTGGATAGGAGGAAGATAAATTACTTTCCATTTCTGTATTTCTCTTACAACAACGTTAGACTTACTAAATGACCCACTTCCCGACCTTGGTTCATTCATTAAATATCTATTGAATGCCACTCCATACCAGATGTACTGAGCTGGGAATAAAACAGTAAACCTGAGTGGACGCGGGGTCGCGCGCGCGCGGAACGGGCAGAAGGAAGCGCGCCACTCCTAAGCGTGCGCCCCGTG
This sequence comes from Sapajus apella, assembly GCF_009761245.1. Classification (NCBI taxonomy): domain Eukaryota; kingdom Metazoa; phylum Chordata; class Mammalia; order Primates; family Cebidae; genus Sapajus; species Sapajus apella. The sequence goes on along the minus strand of NW_022436973.1, from coordinate 6,619,009 downwards.
GGGCCGGCCGCAACTCGCAGCTCGCACCGCCCACGGCCGGGGCCAGGCGCCTGCTCTTCCTTCGCTTGCTGTGTGCGCTGAGCCGCTGTATGCGCGGCAATAACATGTCAGCCCAGCTGCCTGCCGTCGTCCCCGCCACCCGGAAGGCTACCGCCGCAGTGATTTTCCTTCACGGATTGGGAGATACTGGGCACGGATCGGCAGAAGACTTTGCAGGTATCAGAAGTTCACATATCAAATGTATCTGCCCGCATGCGCCTGTTATGCCTGTTACATTAAATATGAACATGGCTATGCCTTCAGGGTTTGATATTATTGGGCTTTCACCAGATTCACAGGAGGATGAACCTGGGTTAGGTTAATCACAGGTTGCAGAAAACATAAACCTTGATTGATCAAGAAGTGAAGAATGGCATTCCTTCAAAGAGAATTATTTTGCGAGGATTTTCTCAGGGAGGAGCTTTATCTTTATATACTGCCCTTGCCATGCAGCAGAAACTGGCGGGTGTCACTGCACTCAGTTGTTGGCTTCCACTTCGGGCATCATTTCCACAGGAATCAGTGGCACCAATAGAGATATTTCTATTCTTCAGTGCCACGGAGATTGTGACCCTTTAGTTCCCCTGATGTTTGGTTCTCTTACGGTTGAAAAACTAAAAACATTGGTGAATCCAGCCAATGTGACCTTTAAAACCTATGAAGGTATGATGCACAGTTCGTGTCAACAGGAAATGATGGATGTCAAGCAATTCATTGATAAAGTCCTACCTCCAACTGATTGACGTCACTAACAGGCCTTGTGTAGTATTCCAGCATCATTGTAGCAGAGAATAAACCTTTTCCCATGCCCAGTCTTCAAATTTCTAATGTTTGCAGTGTTAAAATGTTTTGCGAATACACTCTAGTGACAAAGATCAAATAATGTCTCCTCATGAGAAATGTAGGATCTTTTAAGTTTCTATACATGTATTCTTATAAGAAGATTCAGGATATACCATATTAAAATAGATGAAGCAGGTAGCTTCTTTTTTCTCAAATGTAAGTCAGCAAAATAATATAGCACTGCCACCAGAATTTTTATTACATCATTTGAAAATTAGCAGTATGCCTAACGAAAATCTGTTCAGGTACAAAGAGCAGTTAAGATATAAACAATTATGCATGCTGTGACTTAGTCTATGGATTTATTCCAAAACTGCTTAGTCACCATGCAGTATCTGTATTTTATATATGTATTCACATATACATAATGATTGTAATACATAATAAGAATGAGGTGGTATTATATTATTCCTAATAACAGGGATAATGCTGTTCATTGTCAAGAGACAGTAAATTGTTCTTTTCAATAAATGGCCCTTTTATTTTTGGGGAAAAAAAAAACAACAGTAAACCTGAGAAATGTGATCCCAGCCTTCACAGAGATTATGTTCTAGATAGGGAGGCAGACAATAAACACACAAACAAACCCACCCATAATAATAGCTTGTGATAGGTGCTATAAAAGAAACAAACAGGGTGCTATGATAGAAAAGTAGGAAGACATTACCTTCACTAAACAGACAGGAAAGTGAAAATTAAATTCAATCAAATACGACTTCATACATACCAGAATGGCAACAACTTGAAGTCAGATAATGCCAAGTGGTATCCAGGATGCGGAGAAATAAGTAAGAATCAACATATACTGTTCTTTTTGTTTTGTTTTGTTTTTGAGACGGAGTCTTACTCTGTCACCCACCTAGACTGGGATGCAGCCTAGGTCGCCCACCTAGGCTGGGATCTCGGCTTAATGCAATTCTCCTGCCTCAGTCTCTCAAGTAGCAGGGACTACAGGCATGTGCCACCAGGTCTCACTAATTTTTGTATTTTTAGTAAAGATGGGGTTTCACCATGTTGTCCAGGCTGGTCTCAAACTCCTGATCTCAAGTGATCTACCTGCCTCGGCCTCCCAAAGTGCTGGGATTACAGGCATGAGCCACCGTGCCCATGAAGAATCAACATATACTGTTGGTAAGGCATGTAAACTGGAACAAATACCGTGAGAATAATTTGGTAATTTCTAGTAAAAGTAAGAGGTACCTACCCTACCGCAATTTTACATATAATCTAAGGCTGGGTCATTAGATTTCTGATGCTAGCCATATGTACTTATAAGTTCTGAGACATCCCTGGATTGCCTCTGGTTTAAGCTACTAGGTGGGTTTCTACCCTATACCCCTAAAGGATCTTAACCTAGTCAATGGTCATGGCTCACACCAGTAATCCCAGCACTTTGAGATGCTAAGGTGAGAGAATCACTTGAGCCAAGAGTTCAAGACCAGCCCTGGCAACATAGTGAGACCTCATATCTACAAAAACATAAAAATATTAGCCAGGTGTGGTAGCACATGCCTGTAATCCCAACTACTCAGGAGGATGAGGCAGGAGAAAGGCTAGAGTCCAGAGGTCAAGGCTGCAGTGAACTACGATCACAATACTCCACTCCAGCCTAAGTGACAGAGCAAGACCCTGTCTCAAAAAAAAAAAAAAAAAAAAAAAGATATAATCTAAATAAACTATCAAACATGGTCACACACATAAAAGGACATTTACAGAGATATATGGGTGACCCTCAAACAACACAATGGTTAGTGGTGCCAACCCATTGTGTAGTCAAAAATCTGCATATAATTTTTGACTCCCCCAAAACTTAACAACTAATAACCTAATATTAATAGGAAGCCTTACTGATAACATAAATTGCTAACACATATTTTGTATGTTATATACCGCAGGGGTCCCCAACACCTGGGCCACAGACTGGTACCAGTCCATATCCTCTTAGGAACCCGGCCACACAGGAGGTGAGTGGCAAGTAAGAGTGCAGCTTCATCTGTCTTAAGAGCCGCTCCCCATTGCTTACATCACTGCCTGAGCTCCACCTCCAGTCAGATCAGCAGTGACATTAGATTCTCATGGGAGTACAAACTCTACTGTGAACTGATCATGCAAGGGATCTAGGTAGTGCGTTCCTTTTTTTGTGTGTGTGTGCGTTCCTTATGAGAATCTAATGCCTGATGACCTATCACTGTCTCCCATCACCCTCAGATGGGGCCATCTAGTTGTAGGAAAACTAGCCCAGGGCTCTCACTGATTCTACATTATGGTGAATGGCATAATTATTTCATTACATATTACAATGTAATAATAAAAAGTGCACAATAAATGTAATGTGCTTGAATCATCTCAAAACGATCTCCTGTGCACTCAAGTACATGGAAAAATTATCTTCCACAAAACTGATCCCTGGTGCCAGAAAGCTTGAGGACCACTGATATACTGTATTCTTACAATAAAGTAAGCTAAAGAAAAGGAAAACGTTAAGAATATCATAAGGCAGAGAAAACATATTTACTATTCATTAAGTGGAAGTAGATCATCATAAAGATCTTTATCCTCATTATCTTGTTGAGGAGGCTGAGGAAGAGGAGGACCAGGAGGGGTTGGTCTTGCCATCTCAAGGGTAACAAAGAAGGAAGAGGTGGAGAAGGCGAAAGGGGAGGCACAAGAGGCAGGTATACTTGATGTAACTTTACAGAAATACATGGTAATTTGTCTGACTTTTTATGTTTTCATTTTTCTAAAAATGTTTCTATACGGTACCATTCCTTCTTCCACTGTTTACTTTAGTTCAAGTGTGCGTATCACAGAATAGTTCATGACATAAAAGAGTGAAAAGTAGTCTTAAATAACTAGAACCCTTCTGCTAGGCTGTCTACTGTCAATTTGTTTTCTGCCACTGCTTCTACATATTCCTCATTGTCTGGCACTGGTGCAGAAGCATTCATCTCCATCAAGTTATCTTCTGCTAATTACTCTGGTGTGGTATCTACTAGCTCTTAAATTTCTCCAAGATCCAAACCTTGAAAACCTTCATCCTACAATCTACCTTTTTTTGTCATATTCATAATCTTTTTAATGATCCTTGTTTGGCTCTGTTGTAAATCTTGTGAAGTCATGTATAACATATGTACAGAGTTTTATTCAGCAGGAATTTATTGTTTTGGGCTTCATGGCTTTCAGGGTCTTTTATTTTTATTTTTGAGACAGCGTCTCATTCTGTCACCCAGGCTGGAGTATAGTAGCGTGATCTCGGCTCACTGCATTCTCCACCTCTCGGGCTCAAACGATTCTCCCACCTTAGCCCCTCAATTAGCTGGGACCATAGGTGCATGTTACCATGTTCAGCTAATTTTTATACTGTTTGTAGAGTCAAGGTTTCACTATGTTGCTCAGGCTGGCTTTGAACTTCTTTTTTTCTTTTTCTCTTTTTGAGATGAGGTTTCATTCTTGTTGCCCAGGCTGGAGTGCAGTGATGTGATCTTGGCTCACTGCAACCTCTGCCTCCCCCGTTCAGGCGATTCTTCTGCCTCAGCCTCCCAAGGCACTGGAATTACAGGTGTGTGTCATCACCATGCCTAGCTAATTTTGTATTTTTAATAGAGGTGGGGTTTTACCATGTTGGTCAGACTGGTCTCAAACTCCTCACCCTCAGGTGATCCACCCGATTTGGCCTCCCAAAGTGCTGGGATAGTGGCTTACAGGAGTAAGCCACCATGCCCAGCTGGCTTTGAACTTTTGAGCTCAAGCAATCTACTTGCCTTGGCCTCCCAAAGTTCTGGGATTACAGGCCTGAGCCACTGCGCCTGGCCTCTGGCCTTTTCTATAACAACAATAGCATTTTCAATGATGTAATCCTTCCTGACTTTTATGATGTTCTATCTATTGGAATTTTCTTACATAGCACTGACAATCTGTTCCATAAAGTACCATGTATAATGAACCTTAAAGATCCTTAAGACCCCTTGATCTAGAGGCAGACTTAAGAGATACTGTGTTTGAGGGCAAGTTAACCACTTAGACATCTTTGGCATTGAACTCAATACTGAAGTTCTGGGGTTCTCGGTGGCCAGGGACATTGTCCGTATCAAAAGCTCTTGGAAAGGCAGTCTCTTACTGGCAAGGTATTTTGTGACTTCAGGGAAAAGCATAGATAAAATCAACCCAGAAAAAGGGTTCTTATTACCTAGGCCTTCTTGCTGTACAATCAAAACACTGACAGCTGGCATTTTTCATTTCCCTTCAAAGCTTAGGGGTTTACAATTTTAAACATAGGACAATCCTGATCATAAACCTGGCAACATTTACACAAAATAGAGTTAGCCCACCCCTTCCTGCCTTAAATTCTGGTACTCACTTCTCTTCCTTACTAATATGTCCTTTGTGGCAGTTTCCCCCCACCCAGAATAGGGCACTTTGTCTGCATTAAAAACCTGTTCAGGGCCAGGCATGATGACCCACGCCTGTAATCCCAGCATTTTGGGAGGCTGAGGTGGGTGGATCACTTGAGGTCAGGAGTTCCAGACCAGCCTGGCCAACATGGTGAAACCCCACCTCTACTAAAAAGTGCAAAAATTAGCTGGGCATGGTGGCAGCTGCCAGTAATCTCAGCTACTCAGGAAGCTGAGGCAAGAGGATCACTTGAACACGGGAGGTGGAGAATGCAGGAAGCCAAGACCGTGCTGTTGCACTCCAGCCTGGGCAACAAGAACAAAACTCAGTCTCAAAAAAAAAAAAAAAAAAAAAAAAAACCGACATTTAATATTTTATCTTTACATTTGTTTACATTTCTCTCGACCACAAATAGTGCCATGTATGACCTATAAGTGTGTACATAAGTTTTAACTTTGTATAATAGATTTGTGTATATTTTATGTTAATGATAAAAACTATATGTAGACTAATATCTACATATAGTTTATGCATTCATGACATATCTTTTTCTTAATTTTTTCAATAGCTCTAGGCTACATAGTCTGTCGGTTTTTTTTTCCTTTTTTTTTCTTTTTTTTTTTTTTTTGAGACAGAGTCTTGCTCTGTCACCCAGGCTGGAGTGCAGTGGCCTGATCCTGGCTCACTGCAATCTCCACCTCCCAGGTTCAAGAGATTTTCCTGCCTTGGCCTCCTGAGTAGCTGGGGCTACAGGCACATGCCACCACACCTGGCTTATTTTTTGTATTTTTAGTAGAGACAGGGTTTCACCATGTTGGCCAGGCTGGTCTCAAACTGACCTCAGGTGATCTGGCTGTCTCGGCCTCCCAAAGTGCTGAGATTACAGGCATGAGTCACCTCGCCCTGACACGGGATTTTTCAAAATCTCCAAAACCTTTCTGGCTGTGTTTAGGGGCACACACCTGTAATCCCGGCACTTTGGTAGGTCGAAGTAAGAAGACTGCTTGGGCCCAGGTGTTTGTGGCCAGCCTGGGCAACATGGTGAGAACATCTCTACAAAAAATTTTTAAAAATAGCCAGGTGTGGTGGTGCATGCCTGTGGTCCCAGTTACTCAGAGGCTGAGGTAGGAAAATCACTTGAGCCCAGGAGGTCAAGACTACAATGAGCCATGTTCCTGGCACTGCACTGTAGCCTGGGTGACAGAGCAAGACCTTTTAAATAAAAAAATAATAATAATCCAATATATTTATTGAAGAAAAGTCATGTATAAGTGGACCCACACAGTTCAAACCTGTGTTTGTTAAGGGTCTAAACATCACAACCTTCTCTATAATGTCAAAAAAAATTGGAAACAGCCCAAATATTCATCAATAGGGAAATTAATAAATGAATTATGACTTATTCATATGACATACAGATAAAAATGAACTAGAATTATTCGCATTAATACACACAGAAAATATTGAAAAAAAAACTGTAAAAGAGCAAGATGCAAAAAGATATGTATTAAAAATACACCATTTAGGTCAATCTTTTAAAAAGCAACACTATAGGTTCTGATTATTTATATATATGTATACATACATATACATACACATATATATTTAGAGATAGGATCTCACTCTAGTGCCCAGGCTAGAATGCAGTGATGTGATCATAGCTCACTGTGGCATAGAACTCCTGGACTCAAGGGATCCCCTCACCTCAGCCTCCCAAGTAGCTAGGACTACAGGTGCACACCACTACACTTGGCTAATTTTTATTTTTTAGAATTCTTGGAGAGATGGGGTCTCTCTATTTGCCCAGGCTGGTCTTGAACTCCTGGTCTAAAGTAATTTTCCCAAATCAGCCACCCAAAGCGCTATTACAGGCATGAGCCAGAACAGACAGCTCATATTTTAAGTATAAAAACTTGGAGGAGAAAGAAGGTACACTAACTTTAGTACTTTGTTTCCTTCTGGGAGTGGATAAATAATTAAAGAGAACTAAAGGAGGTTTCAATATCTCTCATGTTTTGTTTCTTGAGAGAAATAGAATAAAGCGGGGAAGGGGGCAAAAAAAAAGGAGAGAGGGAGAAAGTGTCTGTCATATGGAGTGACACTACAGTCAAATCCAAGTTAAAGAGAATGTCCAACAACTTGCCGCCTTGACAATCTGGTTGCTGAAACCTATCTTTTGTCAAACTCAAACTTTCAGTAGAGTACTACTTAAAAATTCCAGTTGGGCTGCTGCTCAGAACTGAGGGAAATACCAGTTTATACTCTGGCCCTAAGCATAGCCGGACCTCACCAAGGCCTCGTATGTAACTGATGGTAATTGGTGGTGGTGGTGTGTATGGTGTACACACAAGATGTGAATGGGGATGAGACAGTGAACTTCCAGGGAAGGTCAGAAGAATGTTAAAAAGAGAGATATAATAGATGGGATAAAAGACAATACTTTAAAAGTAGATGAGAAGGCCAGGAGCGGTAGCTCACGCCTGTAATCCCAGCTCTTAGGGAGGCCGAGGCGGGTGGATCATGAGGTCAGGAGTTTGAGACCAGCCTGACCAACATGGTGAAACCCTGTCTCTACCAAAAATACAAAAATTAGCTGGGCATGGTGGTATGTGCTGCAGTCCCAGCTACTTGGGAGGCTGAGGCAGAAGAATCGCTTGAACCCGGGAGGCGGAGGTTGCAGTAAGCCGGTATCACACCACTGCACTCCAGCCTGGGCAACAGAGCGAGACTGTCTCCAAAAAAAAAAGTAGATGAGGGAATAGGGCAAAGTTACTTCTTTGTTGTCATTTCATAATCTGGATGATATGCAAAAGTAAAATTGGCTCCTTACAAAATTTCAAATTTTTAGGGAGATGTCAGCCCCTACCATGCCGTAACATGCCCTCAAATCATGTAACAACCAAAGTATCAAAGGCCAAGAGTCCCAGGCCCTGTTCATTACCCTATTTGGAGGAGCCGCCAGTTGTCAATGTCTCAAAGTTCTTCATTTTCAAAGTATGTGAATTTAAATATTCTTAGCAGAATCAAAAACAAAAAGAAAGGAAGCACTCACCCCCATGGTGACTGGCATGTGCATTTTTCATGACCTTGTGAATGAACAGCTTGAAAGAAACTCCATCTGAAGACGAATGTGCAGAGACCCTGACTAAGGAACTGATTCAATTGTCAGACCACTGCAGGGAGTAACATGTTGTTGCTATCTTTTTGTCTTAGTCAGCTACCGTCTGTCTTATAGGCTCTTTCTCCAGCTACCTCACCTCCCACCCCAGCATTCTAGAGTGTGACTACACAATGAGCCTGTGCTCAAGGGGCACAGCCTAACAGAACATCTAATAGTCTCTGGTCATAGATCTCTCCCATCTCCCAGCACTTTCTTTTCTTTTCCTTTTTCTGTTTTTTTTTTTTTTTTTTTTTTTTGAGACAGGGTCTTGTCACCCAGACTGGAGTCCAGTGGTGTGATCATAGCTCACTGTAGGCTTGAACTCATAGGCTCAAGTGATCCTCCTACCTCAGCCTTGCAAGTAGCTTGGAGCACACATGCCTGCCACCATACCCAGCGAATTTTTTAATTTTTTGCAGAGATGGGGTCTCCGTATGTTGCCTAAGCTGATCTCAAATTCCTGGGCTCAAGTGATCTATCTGCCACAGCCTCCCAAAGTGCTGAATTACAGGGATAAGCCACCATGCCCTGCTCTCCCATTACTTTCTGATTATTTATCATGTACTTCTTGAACGTAATCCCTTTAATTCTTCATGTTTATGAAACAACCTGAAATCATAAAAGTCCTTGACATACTTCTCTATTTTGGACTGTCTCTCCCACCTAATGAAAGATGTAGTCTTAAACAGAAGGTGTTTTTAAGGTCAGGCAGGATGGCTCATGCCAGCACTCTGGGAAGCCAAGGTGAGAGTATCACTTGAGGCCAGGAGTTCAAGACCAGTCTGAGCAACACAGCAAGATCCCATCTCTACTGAAAATAGACATTTTTTCTTTTTCTTTTTGTTTTTTTGAAATGGAGTCTTCCTCTGTAGCCCAGGCTGGAATAAAGTGGCGTAATCTCAGCTCACCGCAACCTCCTCTTCCTGGGTTCAAGCGATTCTCCTGGCTCAGCCTCCTGAGTAGCTGGGACTACAGGTCCGCGTCACCACGCCCAGCTAATTTTTGTATTTTAGTAGAGACAGGGTTTCATTATGTTGGCCAGGATGGTCTGGATCTTCTGACCTCATGATCTGCCTGCCTCGGCCTCCCAAAGTGCTGGGATTACAGGTATGAGCCACCACACCCGGTCTTTTTTTCTTTTTCCCTTGAGATCAAGTCTTGCTCTGTCACCAAGGCTGGAGTACAGTGAGGCGATCTCGGCTCACTGCAACCTCTCTCTCCCGGGTTCAAGCAATTCTACTGCCTCAGCCTCCTGAGTAGCTGGGATTACAGGCACCTACCACCACATCCAGCTAATTGCTATAGTTTTAGTAGAGACGGGGTTTCACCATGTTGGCAAGGCTGGTCTCGAACTCCTGACCTCGTGATCTGCCCACCTTGGCCTCCCAAAGTGCTGGGATTACAGGCAGGAGCCACCGAACCTGGCCAAAAATTATTTTCTAATTAGCCAGGCATAGTGGCATGTACCTGTAGTCCCAGCTACTCAGGAGGCTGAAGCGGGAAGATTGCTTCAGCCCTGGAGTTTAGGGTTACTGTGAGCTATGATTGTGCCACTGTACCTCAGCCTGGGTGATACAGTGAGACCCTGCATTTAAAAAAAAAAAAAAAAAAAAAAAGGGGCCGGGCGCGGTGGCTCACGCCTGTAATCCCAGCACTTTGGGAGGCCGAGGCGGGTGGATCACGAGGTCAAGAGATCGAGACCATCCTGGTCAACACGGTGAAACCCTGTCTCTACGAAAAATACAAAAAATCAGCTGGGCATGGTGACGCGTGCCTGTAATCCCAGCTACTCAGGAGGCTGAGGCAGGAGAATTGCCTGAACCCGGGAGGCGGAGGTTGCGGTGAGCCGAGATCACGCCATTGCACTCCAGCCTGGGTAACAAGAGCAAAACTCCGTCCCCAAAAAAAAAAAAAAAAAAAAAAAGGCTTTCAAGAATGTAATAGTTAAAGATAACCATCTTTCACTTTTTTCTTGAGTCCTCTGACTTCAATAAATGTATTGTCACCAGAATGACATGATCTAGCCTGTCCCCTATTTCTAAACTTAACTAAATCATGCTAAATCATGATCATTTCAAACCCGTTACTATTTCTTCCTCTCTCTGGCCACTCTGAACTAGTTTAGTTATATTTTCATGACAACATATTCTAGGAAATGTCAACATTTTTATTAGTATGAACTGTTACTGTTTCCAATAAACAGGCTACTGTACAAGCCTTGGGTATAGTTTTTGTTATTATACAGGGTTTTTTTTTTTTTTTTTGAGACAGAGTTTTACTCTTGTTGCCCAGGTTGCCATCTGGGCAACCTCCATCTCCTGGGTTCAAGCCATTCTCTTGTCTCAGCCTCCCAAGTAGCTGGGACTACAGGCACCTGCCACCATGCCCAGCTAATTTTTTTTTTTCTTGGGATGGAGTTTCACTCTTGTTGCCCAGGCTGGTGTACAATGGCATGATTTTGGCTCACCTCAACCTCCACCTCCCGGGTTCAAGAAATTCTCCTGTCTCAGCCTCCTGAGTAACTGGGATTACAGGCATGTACCACCATGCCCAGCTAATTTTGTATTTTTAGTATAGACGAGGTTTCTCTATGTTGGTCAGGCTGGTCTCAAACTCACAACCTCAGGTGATCTGCCGGCCTCAGTCTCCCAAAGTACTGGGATTACAGGTATGAGCCACTGTGCCCAGACTAATTTTTGTATTTTTAGTGGAGATGGGGTTTCATCATGTTGGCCAGGCTGGTCTTCGGTCTTCAACTCCTGATCTCAAGTGACCCACTCGCAGGATTATAAGCAATCTTTATTTTCATGCTTTTCTAAGTTTTCTAAATTTGTTTCTGATTATACAGAAAATAAGTGTTATTTATCTAAAGCAATATATCATATGCACAGATAAACTATAGCATCTGTGTATAAACCCAACATACTCTCTAATATATGTATACTATATGTGTATATATGTATACTATATATATGTATATTAGAGAGTGTTGGAACAGATGTTGTAGTTATCTGTAATATATCTTAGTTTATATGTGTGTATATATGTATATATACATACACACATACATATACATATAAATTCAACATAGACCCATCTCTAAATACATATACATATATATATATATAATATACTATCTCTAAATATATATATACATATATACATATATACACATACTTACCTCAGCCTCCCTAAGTGCTGGGACTACAGGTGCATGCCATCATGCTCAGCTAATTTTTTATTTTTAAATCTTTTGTAGAGAAGGGGGGTCTCCCTATGTTGCTCAGGCTGGTCTCAAACTCCTGGGCTCAGGCAATTCTCCTGCATCAGTCTCCCAAAGCTCTGGGATTACAGGAGTGAGACACAGCCCACAGCCTATTTGTAACAGAACTGAGTTCTATTTCACAAGGCCAGAACATGTTACTATTTTAAAAGTTCTATTTCACAAGGCCAGAACATGTTACTATTTTATTTTATTTTATTTTATTTATTTTTTTTTTTGAGACGGAGTTTCGCTCTTGATACCCAGGCTGGAGTGCAATGGCGCGATCTCGGCTCACCGCAACCTCCGCCTCCTGGGTTCAGGCAATTCTCCTGCCTCAGCCTCCTGAGTAGCTGGGATTACAGGCACGCACCACCATGCCCAGCTGATTTTTTGTATTTTTAGTAGAGACGGGGTTTCACCATGTTGACCAGGATGGTCTCAATCTCTTGACCTCGTGATCCACCCGCCTCGGCCTCCCAAAGTGCTGGGATTACAGGCTTGAGCCACCGCGCCCGGCCTTCATGTTACTATTTTAAAGCTTTACCCAAAGTATCAAGAAATTTTGCCAGACTATTTGTAACCCTTAATATTAAAAAGCGATTCATAATTATATTTCTAAAACTCAATTTCTTATCTACAATTATATTTATGTATGGAAAAAATCTCAAATGCTACATGCCAAAATATTAACACTGGTGAAATAACAGGTGATTTTTATTTACTTACTTTTTGGTGTTTTCTCATTTATTTTGTAACAAGTATGTAATCTTTTATATTCTAATTTTCTTACTGTGGGGGAAGGTGCTGACTTTGATGAAAATTAATACTTCTGCACTTTGGGGCAGGAGCATAAATGTATACATACACTATTTCTGGAGTTCCTCACCTTGAATTTTACTGTCACCCTCTCTCAAATGTTTTCCTTCTTGGTAAATTATATGAAATACTAATAGTAATAATAATCTAATAGTACTAATAGTAATCAAGCTCTACTGGTTCACCCTAGGATCTACACCATAACTGAAGTTAGCTGAAACTAAAAACAACCAAACTCAAACTTGACTGTCACTATTTATTAAAAAATAATGTAACTTCTTGTTTTAGAGGAAAGGAACCATCGCCTACAGTGAATGACTCACTAGGCTGATTATGTTGTATATATAAAGTACCAAACAGTTATTACAAGAGGTGTTTGGGACTGAGATTCAGAAATCTATAACTACACTATGAGCCTGACTCTTCCAAGGTGAGTCTCATCTGTTCTGCCAAGGAACCTCAGCTTTAGGGGCAACTAATTCCTTACAACATTTCAGCTCTGGACATGTCCAGGTGGGAAAGAATGGGCAATGGATTCAGGAAGAACAGAATTTTGCTTTCTTTTTTTTTTTTTTTTTTATGGGATGGAATTTCAGTCTTGTTGCCTACACTGGAGTGCAATGGCGCCATCTCAGCTCACTGCAACCTCCGCCTCCCAGGTTCCAGCAATTCTCCTGCCTCAGCCTCCCAAGTAGCGGAGATTATAGGCATGCACCACAACGCTTGGCTAATTTTTTGTATTTTTAGTAGAAACAGGGTTTCACCATGTTAGCCAGGTTGGTCTCAAACTCCTGACTTCAGGTGATTCGCCCACCTTGGCTTCCCAAAATGCTGGGATTACAGGCATGAGCCACAGTACCCAGCTGGGGTTTTTCAATCCCAACCATTCAATGTTAAGTTATAAAACTTAATTCTTAATTTCTTGACCTCTAAAACAGGAATAAGAAAAACCATCTAGCAATATTGCTCTAAATATTGGAGATACTGTATGTTTAGTAGGTAGCCTATAGTAGGTACTCAAATTATTATTATTATTATTATTTTTTTGAGACGGAGTTTCACTCTTGTTACCCAGGCTGGAGTGCAATGGCGCAATCTAGGCTCACCGCAACCTCTGCGTCCTGGGTTCAGGCAATTCTCCTGCCTCAGCCTCCTGAGTAGCTGGGATTACAGGCATGCGCCACCATGCCCAGCTGATTTTTTGTATTTTTAGTAGAGACGGGGTTTCACCATGTTGACCAGGATGGTCTCGATCTCTTGACCTAGTGATCCACCCGCCTCGGCCTCCCAAAGTACTGGGATTACAGGTGTGAGCCACCGCGCCCGGCCGGTACTCAAATTATTTTAACTGGTTTGCTTATAATAGTTCTTTCTTCTGATGCTAATGCTTAGATATTCCACTGTGCTTAACATAAAATGCATATCTGAAAATAACTGTTTGCTGGTGGGTATAGATTGGCCAAATACTGGAAGCTAGGACGTTGCCAGCACCCTCCCTTCCTGCTAGTATCATCTGGGTGTACTTCATGTCACTTTTGTTACTGCTATGGCATCTATCCCAAAAGTAAGAGGGTCAGGCTGCCCAGCTTATAAGGTTTCCATTTCCATGTACTTATTTCTTACTCCCATGGATTTTTTTTTTCAATTTTTTTTTTTTTTTGAGACAGAGTCTCACTCTGTTGTCCCCACTGAAGTGCAGTGGTGTTATCTCAGTTCACTACAACCTCTGCCTCCCAGGTTCAAGCAATCCTCCCACTTCAGCCTCCTGAGTAGCTGGATTACAGGCATGTGCCACCATGCCCAGCTAATTTTTGTATTTTTAGTAGAGACAGGGTTTCACCACATTGGCCAGACTGGTCTCGAACTCTTGACTTCAGGTGATTGACCAGCCTCAGTCTATCAAACTGTTGGGATTGTAGGCGTGAGCCACTGTGCCCGGCCCTCAGTCCCATTTCTTTCAGGACCAGACAACAGATAAAGTTGGTAGAAGGAGAACTGCTGGTTCATTTTATTGATTTTCAAACTGGCAACAGAGCTGATACAAAAGCAGACTAGGAAGAATACTTTCATTTAGGAAAATACTAATGAGTCAAGTTGAATTTTTCATTTCCAAACAGAAACCCAAGAGATGCATACTGTATTCATAGCAATTTAGCCTTTTCTTTTAGGGAAATATTTTACTGTCAAGAAATCTATCCTCTATCTGCCCCTCTCCTATCTTCTCTGCGGTAAGGGAGCAACCTTCCATTTGCCACCTGTGACAAATGCAGTTTCCAGTATCATGTGAGGAAAAGAGATCTTAATCACAAAGAGACAGCTCTATCCAATAACCTACAATCATAAAACAGGTACCTGGCAGGCAATTTCTGAACATGACAGCAAATCATTGTTATTATTATTTTTTTTTTTGGAGATGGAATCTCACCTTGTTGCCCAGGCTGGAGTGCAGTGGCATAATCTCGACTCACTGCAACCTCCACCCCGGAGTTCAAGTGAATCTCTTGCCTTAGCCTCCCAAGTAGCTGGGATTACAAGCGTGCACCACCACGCTTGGCTAGTTTTTGTATTTTCAGTAGAGATGAGATTTCACCATGTTGGCCGGCTGGTCTCAAACTCCTGACCTCAAATGATCTGCCTGCCTCAGCCCCTCAAAGTGCTGGAATGACAGGTATGAGCCACTGTACCCATGGCCAATGACTGCAAATCATTTTAAATGAACTTGATCCAATGACCAAACCAACAGTAAGAACTCATTATTAGCTATAATAAGAGATCCACTTCTACAAGACCACCACCACAGAAAAGGAAACACTGCAGAGATCCTGTACAGAGCCTCCTTGTTGTCTGTACAGTCCTTACCTGACAGTCAAAGTCCTGGAAGTTTCGTGTACCATTCTGTCAACAGAAGACAGAAAACACAGTCAGTTTTCCCCCATGGTTTCTCCACATGTGCAGCAAATTCAGTTCACAGTGAAAGCAGTGCATGTACGTCCTCTTGGTTGCCATAAAACTGAAATGGTTCTCATCAGAAGGTTTCAGAGGCAGGGTGGGTTATGAACATGTGTTAATAAAGGTTAAATCTTCAGAAGTGAGATTACGCTTTAGTAGGCTTACTGGGAAGATAAAGGGAAGGGGTTTAGTTTTCTAGCAAGTTTGTAACTTCTTGCCTTCGTACCTAAGGAGAGCTGTGAGAATGTGTAGGAAGACAGTAAAACATGGATCACAGTCTGGAAGCACACCTTGAACACACAAAGTGAAGTAGCTGGAAGGAAAGAAGTTGAAGGCCAATGTAGAGAAGGGTGAAAGAGACTAGGTATGAGGGTACCCAGAACTGGGAATTAAAGAAAGGATTAGGAAGAGGACAAAGACATGGATCGATCAGAAATGGAAGTCTTGAAATCTAACAAAAAAGAAAGGCAATGTCACTGAAGGAGGGAAAGAAACACAAAACAAAGCTCTTAATACACTGGCCTATCTGTTGCATCCTATTAAATCACTGACAGGGAAAAAGGATAAGTCACTGAATAATTTAAAAAGTAAAATACAGTCAAAAAATCCAAGGAGAATTCATCAATCTTCTAAAAAGGATTATAATAATGACTGATTGAGAAAAAAAAAATCAATGGCAATAATTCAGAAGCATTTCTGTAGCATTCCATGTGCCAGAATTGCAAGTCATAAGAGTATAAAAAAGGGATGGTGGCTCACTCCTATAATACCAACACTTTGGGAGGCCGAGGAAGGCCAATCACCTGAGGTCAGAAGTTTATGGGCAGCCTGGCCAACATGGTGAAACCCTGTCTCTACTAAAAATATAAAAATGAGCCAGGCATGGTGGTGTGCACCTGTAATCTCAGCTACTGGGGAGGCTGAAGCAGGAGAATTGCTTGAACCCGGGAGGCAGAGGTTGTGGTGAGCCAAGATCACGCCACTGCACTCCAGCCTGTATGACAGAGCGAGACTCTATCTCCAAAAAAACAAAAAGGGGTAACAAGTAATGTATTTGGGAAGAAAGAAAAGAAAACTTCTATTTGATTTTTCACAAAGTGTAACCCCTTTCCTGAAAAAAGTCTCCCATTATGTAGAAACTGATTTATCATGACTATTTATTCTATCTCTACAATGACTTCCAGAAGGTTCCTAACAGCTTCCAAAAACTCCCCCTCCAGAGATGCTCTAGATATCTGATCCCAAGGAAATACTAAGTAGTCCCATTCCCCTTCAGCAAGATCCTCCTAGAAATAATTCTCTGGTGCTGGGCATGGTGGCTTATGCCTGTAATCCCAGCACTTTGGGAGGCTGAGGCGAGTGTATCACCTGAGGTCAGGAGTTCGAGACCAGCCTAGCCAACATGGTGAAACCTGTCATGGTGAAACCTGTCTCTACTAAAAAACTACAAAAATTAGCTGGGCATGGAAGCAGGTACCTGCAATCCTAGGTACTCGAGAGGCTGAGGCAAGAGAATTGCTTGAACCTGGGAGGCAGAGGTTGCAGTGAGCTGGTACTGAGCCACTGCGCTCCAGCCTGGGTAACAGAGTGAGATTTCATCTCAAAAAAAAAAAAAGAAAAGAAAAAGAAATAATTCTTCAAGATCCCACCAACTACACTAGCAGGACAAAACAGAGAGGTTAAAAAGCACAGCCCAGGCCGGGCATGGTAGGTCACACCTATATTCCTAGCAATTTGGGAGGCCGAGATGGGCGGATCACCTGAGGTTGGGAGTTGGAGACCAGCCTGACCAACATGGAGAAACCCCTGTTCCCCTAGTGTCTACTAAAAATACAAAATTAGCCAGGCATGGTGGTGCATGCCTGTAATCCCAGCTACCTGGGAGGCTGAGGCAGGAGAATCGCTTGAATCCGGGAGGTGGAGGTTGTGGTAAGCTGAGATCGCGCCATTGCACTCCAGCCTGTGCAACAAGAACGAAACTCCATCTCAAAAAAAAAAAAGCCACAGCCCAGTGTGGTTCAGACACCCAAAGAAACAAACTATCTACTCCTTAAGTGAAACTAGTAGATCCCACTGGGACTACCTAGAGCTGCACTATCCAGTATGGTAGGGATGTACAATTTAAATTTAAATTCAATACAATAAAAATCTTGGTTTCTTGGTTACATTAGCCATATTGCAAGTCCTCATACTCTACTCTTGGGCAGTATGGACACAGAACATTTCCATTGCTGCAAAAACTCCTACTGGACAGCAGTGATCTAGAAGCCAAAAGCTTTTGGAGGAATAAGGTTATGAATGAGCAGCCCTTGTCTTTCTAAAGGTGGCAGTAATGTTACAACAGATTACCAATCATAGAGACTGCAGATGCCACTGAGAATGGGCAAGAGAATGGTAGAGATCATAGTCTAAAGTATTATTCCTAATAAGAAACTGAATTCACAAAAAGTCTAATGCAGTCACGACATGGAAAGACCACTAAGATACTGTGCAGATGGGACTGGGCAGCACATTTCCTAGGAATGTTGCTATTGATTAAAAGGAGCATAGTGTTCCATGGCTCCCACTAGCCCCATGAAATGTCTGAGGACTTCTTCAGACAAATAATTGTGTTTAATTTACAGATAGACTATGAGAAGCAAAAGGAAGGGCCCCCTAATGGATTAGGACAGATGGTTTTAGTAGGATATAAATGGCTAGCCAGTGAGTTTCTGGTTCCTGATTCAACTTGCACCTTCCTCCAAATATACCACAGGGCCTGATATAAATCAGGTGCTTGATACAGATTTATAAAATGAATAAGCCAGCCGGGCGCGGTGGCTCAAGCCTGTAATCCCAGCACTTTGGGAGGCCGAGGCGGGTGGATCACGAGGTCAAAAGATCAAGACCATCCTGGTCAACACGGTGAAACCCCGTCTCTACTAAAAATACAAAAAATTAGCTGGGCATGGTGGCGTGTGCCTGTAATCCCAGCTACTCAGGAGGCTGAGGCAGGAGAATTGCCTGAATCCAGGAGGCGGAGGTTGCGGTGAGCCGAGATCGCGCCATTGCACTCCAGCCTGGGTAAAAAAAGCGAAACCCCGTCCCCCCAAAAAAAATAAAAAAAAAAATGAATAAGCCAACATAAAAAAATGGTTAAATGTTGAGGAAATTCTGTTAAAACTTTGGGTCAAAAAAAAAAACAACTTCTACATTCCAGCTTAAGATATGATATGGTTGTAAGAGGGAAAAGAAAGTAGGGTACAAAATAGTCCTTACAGTTTGACCTTG
The DNA here is from genome assembly GCF_009761245.1 of Sapajus apella. NCBI lineage: Eukaryota > Metazoa > Chordata > Mammalia > Primates > Cebidae > Sapajus > Sapajus apella. The sequence continues at coordinate 6,600,275 of NW_022436973.1, read as the reverse complement.
GCTACATTAAAATATGCATTAAAAAAGACCAGGCATTATGGCTCATGCCCATAATCCTAGCACTTTGGGAGGCTGATGTGGGCAGATCACTTGAGCTTAGGAGTTCAGGACCAGCATAGGCAATATTGGTGAAACGCCATCTCTACAAAAAATGCAAAAAAAAATTAGCCGGGCATGGTGGTACATGCTTATAGTCCCAGCTACTTGAGGGGCTGAGGCAAGAGGATTACTTAAGCCTGGGAGGTTGAGGCTGCAGTGAGCTAAGATCACACCACTGCACTCCAGCCTAGGTGCAAAGTGAGATCCTGTCTCATAAATAAATAAAAGACAAAAACATTAACAATAGCAGCTGTTTCTGCATAGAGAGGTTATGGGTGATTATAATTTTCTTCATATTACTTACAATGCGCATGTACTTCCCTTTCTGAAATTAGAAAACTAGAAAAAAAGGGTCTAGAAAACCCTAGAAAAAATACCAAATTTAGTATTTTGTAACATAAGATTTAAAGGGCCAGGTGCAGTGGCTCATGCCTGTAATCCTAGCATTTTAAGAGGCTGAGGTGGGTGGATCGTGAGGTCAGGAGTTCAAGTCCAGCCTGGCCAACATGGTAAAGCCCTGTCTCTATTAAAAATACAAAAATTAGCTGGACATGGTGGCATGCGCCTGTAATCCCAGCTATTCGGGAGCCCGAGGCAGGAGAATTGCTTGAACTGCAACCCGACAGGCAGAGGTTGCAATTAACCAAGATCGTGCCACTGCATTCCAGCCAGGGATACAGAGCGAGACTCCATTTCAAAAAACAAAACAAAACAAAAAAACAAAAATTAGCCGGGCATGGTGGCACAGGCCTGTAGTCCCAGCTACTCGGGAGGCTGAGTCAGGAGAATCATTAGAACCAGGGAGACAAAGGTGCAGTGAGCTGAAACAGTGCCACTGTACTGAAGCCTGGGCAACAGAGCAAGACTCAAAAAAAAAAAAAAACAAACACAAAAAGATTTAAAGATTGACCTAACCTTTTGAGGAACTATTTATAATGATGTCTTTCTAAACAGACCATATTAGAGCTTCAATCTAACAGAATTTCCAGAGGTTTCTTTTGAAATTATTTAGAAAGATTAGAGAAAATCACTCAAGCCTGAATTAAAATCTCAGTCATAGAATACAGAGCCACATATTCTGATGAGCTCTTTGGGAAGCATCTGTCACTGTATGCATGAATTCTCCTTCCTTAGAATGATGTGACCATGACCATAAGGCATTGTGTAAAGCCCTCAGCCCCTGACATGAGCACAAAGGGGCATGCCAAAAAACAGAAAGGTAATACCCTCAAGAGCCTCAAGCTATGTCTTACTTGTTGAGTACCCAGCAGAAAAAAACTGTGTTCTCAATCCCATGTACACAGCTATACACCCAAATAAAAGGTACCAACAACTGGGCGAAGACTGTTTAGCATTTGTTTTCCTTATGTGTATGTGGTTTTTTTTTTTTTTTTTTTTTGAAAGGCTGGGGGAGAGAAAGAGAGAGAGATCCGAGGCTCTCTTGGAGAACTGCTTCTAGCTTCATGAGTAATCACCCTGGAAAATGGGAATGGCTGAGTCTATCTGACAGTGTTTGGCTCCAGAGCTTCTGAATGAAGATCATTAGCTGGTTCTTGACTCAACTGTGGTTAACTGAGGCCATGTCATTTATTCTCTGTACTCATTAAAAGTTCAATACTACTCACTGGGGGCATTCTAAAAGGCTAACCTTCTGGGGCCCTTCCCTAGAGACTTCTTTCTCTCTCTCTCTCTTTTTTTTTTTTTTTTCCTGAGATAGGGTCTTGCTGTCGGCCAGCCTGGAATGTAATCACGTAATCACAACTCACTGCAGCATCGACTACCAGGCTCAAGTGATCCTCCTGCTTCAGCTACTTGAGTAGCTGGGAC
>NW_022436973.1:6597672-6598339 GCF_009761245.1 Sapajus apella | reverse complement strand
AGGTATGTTATGTGTATAATCTGGTTATAAAATGTGAGTTGAAATGTCATTAAAGAATTAGAAAGCCTGACCGATTCAGAGGATATTAATTCAGGATATCAAACCTGAAATCTTCAAGTCAAATTAATATTCATATTTCCCTAGACTCCATTCTATGAAATTGACCAATAGTAGAGTCCATAAAATTCTCAATATGCAGCCTTCTAACTTTTAGTATTGGTGCACTAATGCTGACTCTCTAAGTACAATGCTTATTATTCATTTTTTCCAAGTTTAGGGTTAATTTCTCCAGATGGGAGAATGAATTTAGATTTTCTAACAAAGGTTCACTCATTTTCACTTACTTTGTTATGTACTCCTTCATCTCAGCCACAGATGCTTCCAGAGAAATATCTGATGCTTTTCTGGAAAACAGAGAGGACTATGACACAAATGTTTCAAGAAGCATTTGCTTTAATATAATCTCCTACAAAGATTTTATTTATTTATTTATTTATTTATTTATTTATTTATTTATTTATTTTTTTGAGACGGAGTTTCGCTCTTGTTACCCAGGCTGGAGTGCAATGGCACGATCTCGGCTCACCGCAACCTCCGCCTCCTGGGTTCAGGCAATTCTCCTGCCTCAGCCTCCTGAGTAGCTGGGACTACAGGCACGCGCCACCAT
>NW_022436973.1:6568003-6597572 GCF_009761245.1 Sapajus apella | reverse complement strand
AGTAGAGACGGGGTTTCACCATGTTGACCAGGATGGTCTCGATCTCTTGACCTCGTGATCCACCCGCCTCGGCCTCCCAAAGTGCTGGGATTACAGGCTTGAGCCACCGCGCCCGGCTTATTTTTGAAATGGAGTCTCGCTCTGTCACCTAGGCTGGAGTGCAGTGGTGCAGTCTTGGCTTACTGCAACCTCTGCCTCCTGGCTTCAAGCAATTCTCCTGCCTCAGCCTCCTGAGCAGCTGGGACTACAGGTGGCCGCCACCAAGCCTTGCAAATTTTTTTTTCTTTGCGAGATGGAGTCTTGCTCTGTTGCCCAGGCTGGAGTGCAGTGGCGTGATCGCAGCTCACTGCAACCTCTGCCTCCCAGGTTGAAGCTATTCTCTTGACTCAGCCTCCCAAGTAATCTGGGATTACAGGCACATGCCACCATGCCCGGCTAATTTTTACATATTTTTTAGTAGAGAAGGGGTTTCACCAGGTTGACCAGGCTGGTATCGAACTCCCAACCTCATGATCTACCTGCCTCAGCCTCCCTAAGTGTTGGTATTATAGGCGTCAGCCACCACGCCTGGCACGAGCTAATTTTTGTGTTTTTAGTAGAGACAGGGTTTCACTATGTTGGCTAGGCTGATCTCAAACTCCTGACTTCATAATCTACCCACCTCGGCCTCCCAAAGTGCTGGGATTACAGGCATGAGCCACCACACCTGGCCATATATTTATTTATTTTTAGTAGAGATGGAGTCTTGTCATGCTGCCCAGATCTCAAACTGCTGGGCTTAAGTGATCCTTCCACCTTGGCCTCCCAAAATGCTGGGATTACAGGTGGGAGCCACTATGCCCAGACTTCTTACATAATTTTAATATTTAAAAAAATACTTAATGTTGGACTCTATTTCACTTTTGCGCTAGGTTAATAGCTTTCTACGTGGTCTCTTTATATTCTATTTCTCTTTTTTTTTTTTTTTTTTTTTTTTTTGAGACGGAGTTTCACTCTTGTTACCCAGGCTGGAGTGCAATGGCGCGATCTCGGCTCACCGCAACCTCCGCCTTCTGGGTTCAGGCAATTCTCCTGCCTCAGCCTCCTGAGTAGCTGGGATTACAGGCACGCGCCACCATGCCCAGCTGATTTTTTGTATTTTTAAGTAGAGACGGGGTTTCACCATGTTGACCAGGATGGTCTCGATCTCTTGACCTCGTGATCCACCCGCCTTGGCCTCCCAAAGTGCTGGGATTACAGGCTTGAGCCACTGCGCCCGGCTATTCTATTTCTCTTATCAATTCCAATTCACACCATGGCCAGATTAACCTTTCTTTGCTTAAAAACTCTGTGACTCTTTTGCATATAGAAGAAAAGTCAAAACTCCTTAACCTGGCACTTAACGCTCTATGTGTTCTGGCACCACCTAGCTTACCAACTTTGATCCCTACTGTTACCCAATGGCTTAAATGAGTTGGGTAATTAATTCTAATGGAAAAGAAGCAGGCACTGAAAATGCCAAAATATTGCATATGTACTTGGTATTCAACCTCGCAAAAACAAATTAGTTGTGCCACCATTCATGTTTTTTTTCTATCAAAGCCTGAGACACAAAACCATTTCTACCTCTGGCTAAGAATCACTAGCCTATGCTAAAATATACTGCATTAAAAAGAAGCTGAGTGCGCTGGCTCATGCCTGTAATCCCAGAATTTTGGGAGGCCAAGGCAGGTGGATCGCCTGAGGACAGGAGTTCGAGACCAGCCTAGACAATATGATGAAACCCTGTCTCTACTAAAAATTGAAAAATTAGCTGGCAGACATCTGTAATCCCCGCTACTCAGGAGGCTGAGGCAGGAGAACTGCTTCAACTCGGGAGGCAGAGGTTGCAGTGAGTTGAGATTATGCCATTGCATTCCAGCCTGGGCAACAAGAGCAAAACTCTGTCTCAAAAAAAAAAAAAAAAAAAAAAAAAAAGAGAGAGATGCTACTTTAAGCTAAAATATTTTTCATTTCCTGACTAGCAATGTCAATTCTAAGGACCTCTGTGAAGCCAAAACTTAAAGTTCATGATATAAGCCCAAGTAAAGTGACTTGTTGCTGGGTGGAAATTAGGGGGTTCGGGACGTTAGCCTCACCCCTACAGAGGAAGTACCAGTTTTGGGGGTAGGAGTTTTAAATTTCTGCTAATATTCAAGAGCCATGTTCTTTAGCTGTTGGCAAGCTAGCAAAGATCTGAATTATGTTTTTCCCCTCATCTTTTCATAGCTGGTTCCTTCTCACCATTCAGATCTTACAGGTTTCAACTTCAAGGTCAAATCATTAGAGGTCTTCTCTGAACACTCCAGTTAAAATTGCCCACCTACTCAAGTCACAATTATATTTACTGACCTAGATTATCACTATCTGAAATCATTACTTCCTATGTATTTGTTTGATTGTGTCTTCTATTATAATGTATAACAAAAGATACCTTGCTTATTTGTCATTATATCCCCAGCATCTAAAAGAGCCTGGTACATAAGATGCTGAAACAACTGGGCGCTGGAGCTCACGCCTGTAATGCCAGCACTATGGGAGGCAGAGAGGCAGGAGGATCGCTTGAGCCCAGGAATTCTAAATGCCTGGGTAACACAGGGAAACTCCACCTTTAAAATTAAAAATAGGCCAGCACGGTGGCTCACGTCTGTAATTCCAGCACTTTGGGAGGCCAAGGTGGGTGGATCACCTCAGGTCAGAAGTTCCAAACCAGCCTGGCCAATATGGTGAAATCTGTCTCTACAAAAATACAAAAAAATTAGCTGGGTGTGGTGGAAGGCACCTGTAATCCAGCTACTCAGCTGTAATCCCAGCTCCAGGTGCCTATAATCCCATCACTTTGGGAGCTGAGGCAGTCGGATCACTTAGGTCAGGAGTTCAAGACCAGCCTGGCCAATATGGTGAAACCCTGTCTCTACTAAAAAAAAAATATACAAAAATTAGCCAGGTGTGGTATTGGGCATCTCTAATCCCAGCTGCTTGGGAGGCTGAGGCAGGAGAATTACTTAGACGCAGGAGGCGGAGTTGCAGTGAGCCAAGATTGCGCCACTGCACTCAAGTCTGGGCAACAGAGTGAGACTCCATCTCAAAAACATATAACAAAAAAAAAAATACGTTGAGTGTGGGACTCATGTCTATAATCCCAGTGCTCTGGGAGGCAGAGTGGGGTGGATCACTTGAGGTCAGGAGTCAGGAGTCACTAGCCTGGCCAGCATAGTGAAACCCCATCTCTACTAAAAATACAAAAAAATTAGCCAGGCGTGGTGGCATGCACCTGTAGTCCAAGCTACCTGGGAGGCTGAAGTTGCAGTAGCTGAGATCGCGCCATTGCACTCCAGCCTAGGGGACAGAGCAAGACTCCATCTCAAAAAATAAAAATAAAAATAAAATAAATAAATAAAAAGAAAAGATGCTGAATAAATGTTTGCTGATGAATGAACAACTATCATATAACAAAAGTCCTAATTCAGTCATAATTTAGAATAGAAGGGAAACTGCTCTTACCCATTTGAATCTTCAAAACATTTTTGTAGAGTTCCATCAGTTTCCAGTCTGTCTGCAAAATGTTTCAATTCTTCAGAAAGAGAAGATGCTAGACAGAACAAATTTATGTGTCATAAAATAAAGATAATATACGTTTTCACAGTGAGATGCTAACAAAGATATAATATACTTAAGGTAGTCTCAGCTCTATGGTCTGCTGTTACATGTTGGTCCTTGAGCCCACCCAAAAGTGTGGAGTTAAGTATGTAGAAAAATTTTATCTTTTTTTTTTCTGGTAGGTATAGATAAAATGAAAGACAACTCGTATTTATTTATTTATATAGAGAGACTCTCGCTCTGTCACCTAGGCTGGAGTGCAGTGGTGTGATCTCAGCTCACTGCAACCTCCACCTCCTGGGCTCAAGCAATACCCCCCCCTCAGCCTCCCTATTTGCTGGGAAGACAGTTGGCACGACCATGTCCAGCTAATTTTTGTATTTTTTGTAGAGATGGGGTTTCCCCATGTTGCCCAGGCTTGTTTCCAACTCCTGGGCTCAAGGGATTCGCCCGCCTCAGCCTCCCAAAGTCCTGGGATTATAGGCATAAATCACTGTGCCCAGGTTTTATGGCATTTATGATAAATGTTTCTATAAATGACCTGTGAAAAAGCAGTTTGAAGTATATCTGGGGCTGGGTGCAGTGGCTCACACCTATAATTCCAGCACTTTGGGAGGCCAAGTCAGGTGGATCACTTAAGTCTAGAGTTCAAGACCAGTCTGGGCCAAAAGGATGAAACCCTGTCTCTACTAAAAATAGGAAAACTAGCCAGGATGGTGGTGCACTCCTGTAATCCTGGCTGCTCGGGAGGCTGAGGCAAGAGAATTGTTTCAACCTGGGGAGCGGAGGCTGCGGTGAGCTGAGATCCCACCACTGCACTCCAGCCTGGCGACAGAGCAAGACTGCATCTCAAAAAAAAAAAAAAAAAATCCTAATTTTTAAAAATGACAAGGGGCCAGGCCTCGGTGTGTCACACCTGTAATCCCAGCACTTTAGGAGGTCGAGGTGGGTGAATCACCTGAGGTTAGGCGTTTGAGACCAGCCTGGCCAAAATGGTGAAACCTCATCTCTACTAAAATGTACAAAAATTAGCTGGGCGTGGTGGCGTGCACCTGCAATCCCAGCTACTGGGGAGGCTGAGTCAGGAGAATCGCTTGAACCCAGGAGGTGGAGGCTGCAGTGAGCCGACAGCATGCCACAGCACTCCAGCCTGGGCGACAGGGTGAGATTGTCTCAAGTCAAAACAAAACAAAACACAAAAATTATCCAGGCATGGTGGTGTGTGTCAGGAGGCTCAGGCAAGAGAATCGCTTGAACCCAGGAGGCAGACAAACATTGCTGTGAGCTGAGATCACCCCACTGCACTCCAGCCTGGGCAACAGAGTAAAGCTCTGTCTTAAAAAAAAAAGGTGGGGGAGCTAGTTTTATGAAGCAGCAGCTTCTCTAAACAGGGATGCTGCGAGTGAGGTTTTGACTGCCGTGTCAAAGCTCACTTTTCTGTTAGCAACTTACCTTTGGCTCTAAAACTTTCAAGGCTGAAGCCCTTAGTGTCTCGTAGGAAAGGTTCAAGTTTCTGAACAGAGAACTTAATAAAGAAAAGCATTTTTAGTACAATGACCAAAAATTTCCAGGCCAGTCCTAAATTTATGTCAATTTATGATGTTTAATAAATGTGAAACTAACTAAAATTGATTTAATTTGTACACCTAAGACTCTTCACATAAATGAATAAATAGATCAAGAAAAAAAACCTTTCATTGGCTGGGCATGGTGGCTCACGCCTGTAATTCCAGCACTTTGGGAGGCTAAGGTGGGCGAATCACGAGGTCAAGAGATCAAGACCATCCTGGCTAACATGGTGAAACCTCATCTCTACTAAAAACAAACAAAAAAATTAGCCAGGCATGGTGACGCATGCCTGTAATCCCAGCTACTTGGGAGGCTGAGGCAGGAGAATCGCCTGAACCTGGGAAGTGGAGGCTGCAGTGAGCCGAGATCGCACCACTGCACTCCAGCCTGGTGATAGAGCAAAACTGCATCTCAAAAAAAAAAAAAACCCTTTTTTGCTTGGACTATACATTTTGACTTTTGGTTTAGGGAAAAAAAAATTGTCATTTAATTCACGAAAATTACCTGCTTATCTAAACTGATGTAAGTACCTGTTAGCCACATAATAAGTATATAAAAATATAACTTTAAAAAAACCAGCCGGGTGCAGTGGCTCAAGCCTGTAATCCCAGCACTTTGGGAGGCCGAGGCGGGTGGATCACGAGGTCAAGAGATCGAGACCATCCTGGTCAACATGGTGAAACCCCGTCTCTACTAAAAATACAAAAAATTAGCTGGGCATGGTGGTGCGTGCCTGTAATCCCAGCTACTCAGGAGGCTGAGGCAGGAGAATTGCCTGAACCCAGGAGGCGGAGGTTGCGGTGAGCCGAGATCGCACCATTGCACTCCAGCCTGGGTAACAAGAGTGAAACTCCGTCTCAAAAAAAAAAAAAGCACCATTGCAAAAAAAAAAAAAAAACAAAACAAAAACCAAAAAAAAAAAAAAACCATATAACACGGGTAATATATTGATTTAGTACGTAGTCAGAACTCAAATGTCCATCATAACTTAGATTCTTACCTCTACCCATTTGAAACCCCTGTAATTTGCTGCCATGGGCAAATGAGACTACTGGGGAAATCCCTGTTAGCTACTTGGTTAGCAACACCAGCACTAATGGGGTTGGTACAGAGCCTAGTCCAGAGAGAAATCAGCTAATTGGTCTAAATCTGGCTTTCAAACTAATTCTACCCAGAGAGAAACATCTTTTAATCTTAACAGGTTAATTACACAGTATTGATATCTCTTTAAGATTGTTGTAATAGCAGTTAATACCCACAAAAACATTTCCCAGTTCTAAGAATCTCACCTGGAAACTGGAAAGCAGGAGAGAGCCAAGCCGTTTCCTTTCTGCTAAATCGACACTGATAGACCTGCTGAGCTCTAACATAAAACATTGCCACATATAAGGAGCTGGTCAGTTACATAGTTAGCAACTAACAAAACTGAAAAATTTCCTCCCTCTTAATAAATCGAACTTAAGGCAAGAACAGCCTTTTCTGGTTTAAGAGACAATTCTAATTTTTCCAGGATCACTAAGGAATGAAGTTTACCCATTTGTGCATCCAAACTTAAAAAAAAAGAAAAAAAGTTATCTGGGCACAGTGGCTCACACCTGTAATACCAGCAATTTGAGAGGCCTGGGTGGGTGGATGACCTGAGGTCAAAAGTTGGAGACCAGCCTGCCCAACATGGTGAAACTTTGTCTCTACTAAAAATACAAAAATTAGCCAGGCATGGTTCTGGGCACCTGTAATCCCAGCTACTTGGGAGGCTCAAGCAGAAAAGTCACTTGGACCCGGGAGAAAGAGGCTGTGGTGAGCCAAGATCGTGCCACTGTACTCCAGCCTGGGTGACAGAGTGGGACTCTGTCTCAAAAAAAAAAGTTATAAGAATCTTTGCATTGTCCGGGTATGGTGGCTCATGCCTATAGTCCCAGCACTCTGGGACGGAGGCAGCAGATTGCTTGAGACTGGGAGCTGGAGACCAGCCTGGTCAACGTGGTGAAACCCCATCGCTACTAAAAATAGAAAAATTAGCTGGGCGTAGTGACATGTACCTGTAATCCCAGCTACTCCAGAGGCTGAGGCACAAGAATCGCAAGGGTCCAGGAGGCAGAGGCTACAGTGAGCCAAGAGGTTGCAGTAGCTGGGACTACAGGCATTTTTAGTAGAGACAGAATTTCTCCATGTTGGCCAGGCTGGTCTTGAGCTCCTGGCTTCAAGTGATCTGCCTGCCTTGGCCTTCCAAAGTGCTCTGATTACAGGTGTGAGCCACCGTACCTGGCCACATTTGAGTATTTTTTTGTAGGACAGGCACTGCAATGTGCTTTAAACACTTTGTAATGTATACTATAAGACGAGTACTATTATAAAGTTCCATTTTACAAATGGGAAAACTGCAGCTCTGAGGGGAAATGACTTATTTGCGGCCAGAAATTGGGAGCCAGAATTCAAACCCAAGTCTGTCACCAATATCTGTGTTTTTCCCACTATTACCACAATGCCTCTCTATAATGACCTAATAATAGCATTAATAGCTAACATTTGTTGAACACTTGCTATATATTTTGTGAAATGCTATATACATACTTCATTAAACCTTGAGGCAAGTATCCTATGAATTCCATTCTGTTGACAGATAATGACACAAGCACAAAGGCTGTACAGTAATAGGTAACTTGCCCAAGGTCATACAGTGAGTTATTAGACTGAATTGGGTATTTTATATAATTATGCGACTAAATCCCTAACCAACTGCAAGATGTAGATAGTTTTTTTAAAATTATGTCCATTTGAAAACAATTATTACATAGTAAAGGAAGTTTGCTTTGTGAATTATGAGAGCTACATTTCTTATTGCCCTCTAGCTTCAGCTGGTTGTGTTTTTAAAGTTCTCTTCTCTCTTGTCACTACTGTTACCAAGAAAAACAGGATACTTTCTGCCTACAACTAAGGAAACCTGGCAGGTTGCCAGAAATAATCAGGCAATAACCAATCTTATTACATTGGTGCCTTTCTGTTTATTTATTCATTTTTTTGAGTTGGAGTCTCTCTCAGCCGCTCGGGCTGGAGGGCAATGGAGTGTTCTTAGCTCACTGCAACCTCTGCCTCTCAGGTTCAAGCAATTCTCCTGCCTCAGCCTCCTGAGTAGCTGGGATTACAGGTGCATGCCACCACATCCAGCTAATTTTTATATTTTTAGTAGAGACAGGGTTTCACCATGTTGGCCAGGCTAGTCTTGAGCTCCTGACCTCAGGTGATCTGCCTGCCTCAGCCTCCCAGAGTACTGGGATTACAGGCGTGAGCCACTGTGCCCGGCTGGTGCCTTTCTGTTTAAGTGTAAATGCTCTGGCATAGAGCTAAAGGTAGGGCTAACTTCAGGGATGCACTAATGTTTTCTCAGTACATCTAGGGAATAAAGTACACAGGCTTTGTGGCAGCAATTTTGATGTGCTAAGTGGCTATGTTTACCCAGATTTCTTTCTTTGCATAAGACCACTTGAAAATGAAGTACCTTAAAATGAATCACAACAGCTTAACATTTCAGGGCTTATTATGTGCCAAACACTGTGTTATGTAAGATAGGTATTATTTCACCCCCAGGTTGCTGATGAGGACCTTACGGCAAAGAAGGTTAAGTAATTTACTCAAGATCACAGAGCTAGTATAGTCTTCCTGAAATATGGAAGCCTTTCCATGTTATATTCTGTACTTAGATGCTTACTAAGATATAGTTACTATTGTAAATTCACACAAAATAACACAAATCATTCTGTATAGCATCCCTAAAAACTAAGTTTTTCACTCCAGACACAAGCGCATGCACAGACACACGTGCACACACGCACACACACACACGCACACACACACACACACAGAAAGGAAGTGGGGAGGGAGGAGAGGGGGTAGGGAGAAAGAGACAAAAGTTTTTTAGAGACAGAGGTCTCACTTTTTCACCCAGGATGGAGTGCAGTGGCACAGTCATAGCTCACTGCTACCTTGAATTCCTGGGCTCAAGTGATCTTCTTGCCTCAGCCTGTCTCCAGTAGCTGGGACTACAGGTACATGCCACTATGCCTTGCTATTTTTTAAAAAACTTTTTGTAGAGATGGGGCTCGCCATCTTGCCTAGGCTGTTCTCAAACTCCTGGGCTCAAGTGATCCTCTTGCCTTGGCCCCCCAGAGTGCTGGGATTACAGGCATGAGGCACTGTGCCTGGCCCACTCTAGGTATTTGTATGTGCATCCTCCGAGATATTTCTAGTTATAAAGTTAAAATCTGTTATCAACCCAACTACCTTCTGCTCCACTTTAGGGTATGAGACAGAAAACTGCAGGAAGAAATCTTTAATGTCTCTCATCCTAGCAGAGGTAAGTACTGAACAATTAGAAATTTATTTGTAAATAAATTTCTAATAAGTAATAAGTAGTAAGCCAGGTGCAGTGGCTCATGCCTGTTGTCCCAGCTATTTGGGAGGCTGAAGTGGGAGGACTGCTTGAGCCCAGGATTTCAAATCCAGCCCGGGCAACATGGCAATATCCTGTCTCTTAAAAAAATATAGCAATAATGCTGAACATTTACTAGGTGTTTGACAAAAGTACTTATAAAGTAGCAAGCCATGTCTATTCAACTACACTTTCTGCCATACCTCACTGCCTCTTATCTGAGCTGGAACCTCACTGTCTTGTGTACCCAGCACCCCACCTGTGATGCCCTGGTGAATGGGATGCAGTGACTTCCGCCGGTTCGTTTCTTTCATACTTGCTCGCCGCCAGGATTGCCTCCTGTCTTGATAACTGGCAAACTGTTCTCGAGGGGACAAATGAAGGGACCTCGAGTGAAGTCTTTCCTCGTGGCTGAGTTCATAATTTTCCCCTTTTTTAGGGCTAGAGCCAAGGTGAATTCTTTCCTCTGAAACGCCTTGATGCATCTCCAGGGAGGCAGATGTTTTAGTAAACACTTCCACAGGGCTGAGACTTGATTCCAATTGATGATCATGAGTCTTAGACATCACTGGTCCTTTTTCTAGCATTTGTTATAAAAAAGTCAAAATACAAAATCAAACCCACCACAACTATTTGTGCAAAAAAGAGGAAAAAGTAAATATATGCCCGCAGATTGTGGAAACATTAAGAAAGCATCTATACAAATAATGAATATGTGACTCCAAATCCACCAGGAGCCAGGAAAGATTTGAGTATAGCTCAGAAGCCTGAACCCAAGGTAAGAGGTACTGAATTTCACTACAATACTTACCATCTATGATCTCTGATCTAGTCACTGAAGTCATCCTAGGTGGTGAACTCTGAAAATAGGAAAATGAAGGGATCTGTTCTTCACATTTCAGCTGCAGTCTCAGAAGGGGTTTTATTGCTCCAGAATAGGCCTTGTGTTTTCTAGCCTCTCGGAACTGCCCTTATCCACCTCCCTGACAGAGAATATCAGCAGGGGCCATTATCTCCTCTTCTGAATTTCTATACACCTTGTTGGTGGAAATATTCAAATCTCCCTTAACAAACACCCTACCTTACTTCCCAATTACTTTGTGTTTAGTCCCTAATTCCATTGATGACATTATGGTCTACTTGGTCTTTCAAACTAGAAAAACCACACCATCCTTTACTTCTTATTCTTAGTTTTCCAGATCCAAAATCCTAACTGTTCTATAAACAGTCTCTAAATCTTTTCTCCATTCTCACTGTTACTAGTTTGTTTATTTATTATTTTGAGACAGGGTCTCGCTCTGTTGCCCAGTGCAGTGGCGCAATCTTGGCTGATTGCAACCTCCTCCTCCCCAGTTCAAGTGATTCTCCTGCCTCAGCCTTCCCAGTAGGTGGGATTACAGGCGTGTACCACCATGCCTGGCTAATTTTTGCATTTTTGGTAGAGACAGATTTCCCCTTGTTGGCCAGGCTGGTCTCAAACTCCTGGCCTCAAGTGATCCTAGGCCTCCCAAAGTCTGGGATTACAGGCATAAGCCACCACGCCCAGCTTCACTGTTACTAGTCTAGCAAAGGTCTCATAACTTGTGGTGCCCCCTCCCACTATCTAATAGTCTCTCCACTAGTTTTCCTACCTCCAACTGCCCCTCTCCAGTCTACTCTTTTTTTTTTTTTTGAGGCGGAGTCACTCTGTCACCCAGGCTGGAGTGTAGTGGCGCAATCTCGGCTCACTGCAACCTCCACTTCCCAGGTTCAAGTGATTCTCCTGCCTCAGCCTCCTGAAGAGCTGGGATTACAGGCACCCACCTCCACACCCACTAATTTTTGTATTTTTAGCAGAGACAGGGTTTCCCCACGTTGGCCAGCCTGGTCTCGAACTCCTGACCTCAGGTGATCCTCCCACCTTGGCCTCCCAAACTGCTGGGATTACAGGCGTGAGCCACCGCACCCAGCCCAGTCTATTCTTTAGACAGCTGCCGAAACTCTTCCAAAGTGTACTCAACATTTTAGATAATCTAGTCCCAATCTACCCATTCCTGCTTTCTCCTCCCACTCCTATTCCCTGTACTACTTCTCAATCTTTGCACATATCTGTCCTTCTACCTGTTAAACTTATAAATCCTCCCCAACCTAGCTCAAATATGAAGCTTTCACATCACTTTGGCAGAATTGGTGGCTATGCCCCTTGTTCTTCTTAGCATTGGCTATAAAATCTGTTTACATGTCTGCCTCCCCAGCCAGGCAGTATTTGTATTCCTAGTGCCTGTCATGAACACCTAACTGGAAGAAGTCAGGGACGTGACTTGGGCATCTCTGCATTTTCCACGCTATCCCTGACTCCCAGCAGAAGTCTGTTTGTGGGGGATGCGAAGTAAAAACATACGAATATATGCAGAGGGACAAAAAGGAAAAGATAACAAGGAGGAGTCGGTCAAGGATCTGAATCCCCCACAGTCCTTACGACTGTATTCCACAGTTCCAGGCTTGGATAATAACGACTGTATCATACAGATCCAAGCGAGATAATAATGACTGTATTACACAGATCCAGGCTTGAAAAAGCGTCAACTGTCAACTGTTAAACGCTTATTCTATGCCGGGACCTGTGCTATGTAAGCGCTTTACTTGCATCATTATTCCATTTGATCCTTTCCACAACTCCGTAAGCACCATTAACTCCACTTTGCAGACAGGGGAACTGAGGTTCAGGGGGGCAAAACGCCCCCAAGCTTGTGACACAGCCAGCCTGGGGACAGAGGGGAAATTCGAACCCAGGCGTCTCCCCTCGGCCCTCTGCCTAGTCCTCAACCCCGTTTCTGGAGCCTAGGTCCCTCGCTCGGCAGAGAGGTCTCTAATGGAGTTGGTGGGGGAGCCTGCTCTCGGGTTTCATTTCACCCAGGGGGACATTGCCGCGCCCCCGGGGGCTCCCCAGTGTCGATGGTTGGGGCCGTGGGGTGCGACGGGTGGGGCTGGGCCGAGGGGTACGAAGCCAAAGAGTGGTGCGGCGGTGGGCGGGGCCACATCAGGGGACAAGTCTGTGACTTCCTAACCTCAGAGCGACGCCCGTCCAGTCCGGAGCCTCCGTCCCTGAAGCACAAGGCCACGGGTCGCTTTCCACAGCCCTAGGTCACTCCAGGACCCCTTGCACCGCTGCAGCCTATCTTCCCGTCTGGGTCAAGTGGTTCGCCCGCCTTCTACGTCACGGTCACCGCCTCCAAAACTCCCGCCAACCAAGGGCGCATGCGCGACCGTCAGCTTCTCGGGCACGCGCGCGCAGAACGCCTGCCTCCGACAACGCGCATGCGTATACCGCCATCCAAGGCTACTGGCAGCCCGCTCCTGTTTTCCAAGCCGTTCACGTCCTGTCCGGCCACCTCACCACCTCCCCCCAACACCCCGCCCGAGAGTCCCTTTCCGGGACTTGCCAAGCTATCGTGTCCTTTTGCCCCGACGGCCCCAGAGCCCATCCAAGATGGGGGAAACAGGCCCAGAGAGATTCTTGCCGACGGAATATAGTGCCTCAAAGGGCATCTGATGCCCGGCCCCCGTCGCCAGGCTCTAGTCCCCACTCCCTTTATCTCCTTAACTCCCGAAATGTGGACCGTGACTCTCGCCAGGTTGGACTGGAGCTCTGAGTTCAGTTTGCCTCACAGCCTATCCTCCTGCTCTAGGACTTTTTCTCTCATTTCCAGGCCACCCCCTCAAACTGCTTGCTTTACTCAAGCTGCTCTGCCTGGGAAGGACTTCCCTGCTTTTCCTAGCAACATCGTCCAGTTTTTTTGACACGGAGTCTCGCTCTGTTGCCCACGCTGGAGTGCAGTTGCGCAATCTTGGCTCAGGGAACCTCTGCCTCCCAGGTTGAAGCGATTCTGCCACAGCCTCCCCAGTAGCTGAGATTACAGGCGCCCACCACCACGCCTGGCTAATTTTTGTATTTTTAGTAAAGACGGGGTTTTACCATGTTGGCCAGGCTGGTCTCAAACTCCTGACCTCAGGTGATCCACCCACCTCAGCCTCCCAAAGTGCTGGGATTACAGGCAAGAGCCACTGCACCCAGCCACATCCTTCGACTTTAAGCCTCAGCTAAGGAATGATTTTTCTCGGAGCCTTCTCTGTGTCCACAGGATGAAAACCAACTGTCCTTTCTGTGCTCCCAAGCGCCCAATCTGTGCCTGCTCCACTATCCCATGCTGGCCTGGGAGGCTTCAGGGAGCGGGCTGCTTCCTTAGCACCCAGCACGGCGCCACCAAAATGTCCCCTCGGATGTGCACAGTCCTTTCCACAGGGAAACCTCCAAATGTTAAATTATAAGGAGCCCACAAAGTCCAAAAGAGGGGTTGGAGAGAGCAGCTGGAGCTGACTGTGGTCATTCTTCCATAACAGCTGTGGTCCTTGGAAAACTTTTCTGGTGGGAGACAAAAATCTGCCTTCCTGAAATTTCCACTCTGTGGTTCCAGCCTGTGGCTACAGCAGCCATGCTGAAAGTAGAGATTTGCCTTTGGCTCCCTGAATATCACTTTCTAGGGTTGAGAGGCACCCAGTTTCTTTTATGCTTGCCTGCCTCTTAAACTCCTTTCTGTCAGTGTGCCAGGAAGAGAACTCTGTTCCCAGCTAGGGCTGGCCATGCTGGGGCACACTGAGAATATTACTTCATGGAATCCAGACCCAATACATCTTCTACATCGTGTTCCTGCTTTGAATTGTTACATGGCTCCCTCCTGTCCCCACGAGGCACATTTTTTTTCCCCCTATAAGGTACTGTGTCATCAGGCCAGGTGTGGTGGCTCATGCCTGTAATCCCAACAGTTTGGGACGCTGTGGCCAGTGGATCAGGATCACTTGAGGTCAGGAGTTCAAGACCAGCCTGGCCAACTTGGCAAAACCCCGTCTCTACTAAAAATACAAAAATTAGATGGGCGTGGTAGTGTGCACCTGTAATCCCCGCTACTCAAGAGGCTGAGGCAGGAGAAGCACTTGAACCCAGGAGGCAGGGATTGCAGTGAGCTGAGATCATGCCACTGTACTCCACTCTGGGAAACAACAAGACTCCATCACAAAAAAGAAGAAAGAGAAAGAAAGAAAAAGAAAAAGAAAGAAAAGAAGGAAAGAAAGAAAGAGAAAGAAGAAAGAAAGAGAAAGAAAAAAAGAAAGAAAAAGAAAGAAAGGAAGGAAGGAAAGAAAGAAAGAGAAAGAAAAAAAGAAAGAAAGAAGGGCACTGTGTGATCTGACCCAGCCTCTTCTTTCAGTTCCCCAGTTCTGCTCTGCTTTTTTGTTGAGTCTTGCTCTGTCACCAGGCTGGAGTGCAATGGCATGATCTCAGCTCACTGCAACCTCTGCCTCCCAGGTTCAAGCGATTCTCCTGCCTCAGCCTCCCAAGTAGCTAGGATTACAGAGGCAAGCCACCACACCTGGCTAATTTTTGTATTTTTAGTAGAGATGGGGTTTCGTCATGTTGGCCAGGCTGGTCTTGAACTCCTGATCTCGAACTCCTGATCTCTAGTGATCCACTCACCTCAGCCTCCCAAAGTGCTGGGATTGCAGGTGTGAGCCCCTGTGCCGGCAGCTCTGATCTCTTTCTATGAGGCTTTCATATATGCTATTCCCTCTCCCTGGAATGACTTCCCCTCAGTTTCCTGCCTATAACACCATGGCCTTCATTTGGTCAACATCTCAACCTGACGTGTCCATTCAGATGTCCTTTCCTCTGTGAAGCCTTTCTTGTTTTCTCTGGGCTTGCCGAGCACCCTGGACTCCCCCTGCCATTGCCATTTGATTTTATATCTTCCAGGTCATTCTGTTATATCCTCAAGACCTAGCACATGCCTGGCTGTTGTGAGCCTCTCATAAAAGAGATCTATGAAAGCATCATGTAGCCAGCTTCCAAGATGGCCCCCAGTGATCCCTGCTTCCTGGTGTTGTTCATGGCCTTGTGTAGTCCCCTCCCACACTGAAGAATGCTGGTCTATATTACCAATTAGATATTGCAAAAATTATAGTCTGTGGCGCTCTCTCTCTCTCTCTCTCTCTCTCTCTCTCTCTCTCTCTATGTCTTGACAGAGTTTCGCTCTTGTTGCCCAGGCTGGAGTGCAATGGTGCGATCTCGGCTCACTGCAACCTCCACCTCCATAGTTCAAGAAATTCTCCTGCCTCAGCATCCTGAGTGGCTGGGATTATATGCATGCACCACCATGTCCGGCTAATTTTGTATTTTTAGTGGAGGGTTTCTCCATGTTTGTCAGGCTGGTGTCAAACTCCTAACCTCAGGTGATCTGCCTGCCTTGGCTTCCCAAAGTGATGGGATTATAGGCATAAGCCACTGCACCCGGCCTAGTCTGTGACTTTCAAGGCTTAGCTATAAAAGGCATTGTGACTTCCTCCCTGCTCTCTCATAGATCACATGCTTGGCCGTGTTGTGAAGACACACGAGTAGCCCTAGAGGTCCACATGGTCAGGAACTGAGGCCTCCTGCCAACAGCCAGCACTGACTTGCCAGGCATGAGAATTAGCTACTTTGCAAATGGATCTTCCAGCCCCAGTCAGGTATTCAAATGACTATAGCCTGACAACTGACCGCAACCTCCTGAGACTTTGAAGCACAACTACCAAGCTCCCAAATTCCTGACCCATAGCATCTGTGGGGTGTAAGAAATGTTTTGGAATAATAGACAATTGATGCACACCTAAAAGTGTCTTTTTTTCATGATAAAATTGTTAAGGTCTTTTGTAGAAAAGTTCAATTCTATTTTTCGTCTTTCTGAAGATTCTATTTGTTTCTCAGTGGTCATATCACACTTTGTGAGAGACGCTGACGTTATCAGCAGGCAGCAGCCAGAACACCTGGTAGCCCCTCCCAAGTGACCCCAAGCTGGCTGGGGCCCTTCCAGGGCTCCCCACTTCCAAGGAAACTGGGAGTGGGAAAGAGTTGGGTTTCAAATTTGCTGGGGCCCTCGCCCACCTCATTAGAAAAATCAGAGAGGAGGCCAAGTCCATGGCAGCTGTTCATATGACATACTTTATTTCCGATCTACAACCATTAAAAACGCTTTATAAGTTTACACTGTACAGTTATTCTCATGTCTGAAATAAGACACAGGGGCAGGGAGAGCTGGTGGATTGGACCGCAGTTGTCCTAGCACCCGATCCATCCTGGGAAGGAGCCTTTTGAAGACAGAAGTGTAAAGGAGAGAACAGTGGACAAGAGAGGCGGACAGTTGGCCCAAGGATGCCCTTGGTCCCTTCCCTCCCATGGGCCTTGCCCTGGGGGTCCCCCAGGGCCCATGACTGCAGGACCCTCACCAGGAAACCAGGCTGAGTGGGAAGGGGGTTCACAGTATTGGCGGGGGCTGGGGAGGGGGGCCAGGATGAGGAGGAAGGGCAGCTTCTGGCTCTCTTCCCAGCTGCTGGGGGTTGGAGCTGTTTTTGGCACTGTCTACAAGGTCTCCCTGGGGTTGGGAGGAGGAGGGACTGGGGATTTGGGATTCTTTCCTGGTGGAGTTAGATTTCTTTGCATTTGAGGAGGGACCATCTGGCCTATGGTGAGGTTCCCAAGGGATAAACAGTCAGGGTCTTCTGCTTCCTGCCTCCCCAGGACTCCCACCCCCTCCCTGGCAGGCACCATCTACACAGCCTTTTGTAAAACCAAGACAAGTGAGACAGGTGAGCAGGAGCAGGGAAAGGAAAAACGTATGCTTTCTCCAGGCCCTCCAGCTTCTCTTCCAAGAGGAGAGACTATAGGGTTGGTTTTTGTTGTTGGTGATTCCCAATCTCAGGAGTCCAGATGAGGCTGCCGTTTTCCACCTGTTCTTGGCCTAGTCAGCCCCAGTCCCTCCCCAGGCTACACTAATGGCTAGCCCAGATCGGCAGCTGGCATATTCTTGTGCATGTGAGAACCATCTGGAGGGCTCCTTCAAACCCCAGCTTGCAGGGCCCCACTCCACAAGCTCTAATTCAGTGGGTCTTGGGTGGGGCCAATAATTTGCACTTCTATCAAGTTCCCAGGTGATATTCCCCCTGCTGGAATGCAAAATGTGAACCACTGGCCAAGAATGATGACCACAGTCACTCATCCTTAGCAACCTGGTGCCTCCTGGGCAGCACTAAGGAGCTGGGCCACAGCTGGCAAAGCCCAGCCTTGGGGCAACATATCACCTGGGAAGCAGCTGGGAATGGTTCTGGGGTGAGTCCCCTGTACAGAGAACTAAGTAAGGCACAGAGATCAGCAACAGAGCTGAGAGAGGAGCCAGGACACCAGGGCACAGTAGAGAAAGGATGGGGCTGCAGGACCCTACAGCATGAAGGGGTGCTCTAGAGGCCACAGGGCCTTCCCAGTGCTCATCACAGGATCACAAGACTGGGAGGGTAGGAGAAGTGAGGACATCTGCCCAGACCTGGGCCAGGTCTCCAGATTGCCAGCTGAGGTCCCTCTTTTTGGGAATGGCTTGAGTGGTTCCGAATAAAGAGTGACAATGCAGCCAGCCCTGACTGCCTCAGCCCTTCAAAGATGTTTAGAGAAAACGAAAGGTCCCTTCCTCAAGGCATGGTGTCCAGAAAGCTGGTGAAGGGCAGGGAGGGCGGGGAGCAGGGCCAATGGGAAAGACAAGCAGCAGAGGAGGCTCCAAGGAGGGTGAGGGAGGAGTGGCAGGGCTGGCAGTGGAGAGGAGCCCTGGGCAGGAGACTTGGGCCCAGCATCATGTCCTTAGTCCCCTTAGGACCTTGGATCTATGGATTTTGCAAACTGCAAATGCTGTTGGGTTGGGAGGGGTAAGGGGTAGAATCTGGATGAACTGTAGATTTTGCGAGGACAAGCAACTCTGAGGGTGGTGAGGTCCAGAAGAGAATGAAAAGGATGGTTGGATATTGAATGGGCAGAGATGGATAGAGGACCAGAGAGAGGGAGAGAAGAACCTGGCAGGCAGCACCTGCTTTATAATGAAGGCCATCTGGGACTGGGCAAGGCAGAGGAGGAAAAGGAGGGATTCATGCCCCCACCCTCACCCCCCACCACACACACACACACACCCAGTGCAAAGTGCTGGAGCTGCTGCTGGCAGGCTACCTGCAAAGACAGCGTGGCTCAAGGGTGGGACTTGGGGGTCGCTGGGGCAGGGCAAGCCCAGTGAGAAGGGCTGGCAGGGCTGGTGCCTCCTGATGTACTGGGGGAAGAGGGTTTTTTTTTGTTTTTTTTTTTTGGTGTGAGAAAACACAAACACAGAGCCAGGACACCACCACATTTGAGAGTAAATATCAGAGTTGGGAAACCACAGATGTGGACAGGAAGGCTTCCCTGATAGGAAGCAGGGGGACAGGAAGTGAGTTACTGAGGTACAGGAAAATCCATAGGAGGGAGCAATGCTGGGAAGAACACCCTTAGAGGACTGAGAGCTGACTGCTACAGTGAACCCAGGGCCCAGAAAAGGAAAACCTGGCATGGGCCAGGGCCATTCCATCTGCTGGCAGGAACCAGCCAAGGAGAAGAGGAGGCAGGAAGACAGGAGGCTTTGGAGGCAGAGGATAAAGGAAGGATGGGTGGGTGGTGGGAGGCAAACAGATTGACCCCAGAGAGGAAGGGGCTAAACCAAGATTACAGAAAGTCAAAGCAGTGTCTCATTCACTACTGGGGATGCAAGAACTGTTGGGAGTCAGGAAACCTGGGTTCTGGTCTTGGTTCTGCCTTTGGTTTGCTGTGCGACCTTGGGTTAGCTACTGCCTTCTCTGGGCCTGATTCCTTATCTAAAAAAAAATGAGGGGGCTGGGGCACAAAAGGACAAATACTATATGATTCTACTTATAAGAAATATTTAGCGTAGGCCAATCCACAAAGAAAAAAAGTAGAATAGAGGTTACCAGGGGTTGGGGACTGAGGGATTGGGGAGTTACTGTTTAGTGGGTACAGAGTTTCAGTTTGGGATGATGAAAAAGTTCTGGAGGTGGTGGTTACACATTGTGAATGGATCAAGCCACTTAGAAATGTTTAAAATGGTAAATTTTGTTATGCTTATTTTGCCCAGGCCAGGTGCAAGCGATTCTCCTGCCTCAGCCTCCGGAGTAGCTGGAACTACAGGCATGTGCCACCACGCCTGGCTAATTTTCTATTTTTAGTAGAGACAGGGTGTCTCCATGTTGGTCAGGCTGGTCTCAAATTCCCAACCTCAGGTGATCCACCTGCCTCTGCCTCCCAAAGTGCTGGGATTACAGGCATAAGCCACCACACCTGGCCTCACAATTTTTTTTTTAAAAAGGAAGGGGTTTGGTCCAAATTATGTTATGGCCTCTCTGCTATTCATGAAGACTAGTGAAGGGCGTGAGGAGGATATTGTCCCCCACCCCAGGGCCATGGCACTGAAAGGCTGGGCTGGGGACACTGAGTATGATCAGACCACTTTCCATTTGTGTAGAACCTCGCACTTTTCCAAGGAGACTTGTAGGCACAGTGTTGCAGCTGGTCCTCACCACAGATACATGGGGTAGGACGTTACCCCACCTTATAGATGGGGAAACTGAGGTATAGACAAGCCACATGATCTCACCAAGGTCATTCACGTCAGTGGATTATTTATTTTTTTAAAGTCACCTGGAAAACATCCTTGCATCTTAGGTTCATCCATTGAATCACCAACTGGCTCAGTGGCCCTTGATGAAAGGATATATGTTGTAAATTAGTAGAAGAGTTCATCTCCTGGGGCAAATATGCTTGCTTCCCAAAATTGGATGATGAAAATTTTAAATCCTGATGTGTTTCTCTTTTTACCATGGCTGCCAGGAAACTCAACAGTAAAATTTAATTGCATGATTATGGGAATTATACCAGTTAAATTTACAGAATAATTTGTCTTTCTTTTTTACTTTCTATTTTACTGAACCCCTATGACTAAGGTTGTAAATTGCCTCTGATGCCTTTTGGAAATCCTGAGTAATAAATAAATCAGTTTGGTTGAGGACTCGGTCCCTTAAGTCCCTGCTCAGTGCTCAGTGCTCTTTTTAAGATACAGTATCAGGCCGGGCGTGGTGGCTCACGCCTCTAATCAAAGCACTTTGGAGGCCAAGGCGGGCAGATCACCTGAGGTCGGGAGCTCAAGACCAGCCTGACCAACATGGTGAAACCCCGTCTTAAAAAAAAGATACAGCATCCTGGTTATTGGTTAATAGATGAGGCTGGATGCAGTGGCTCATGCCTGTAATCCCAGCACTTTGGGAGGCCGAGGCGGGCGGATCACCTGAGGTCAGGCGTTCAAGACCAACCTGGCCAACATGGTGAAACCCTGTCTCTACTAAAACTACAAAAATCAGTCAAGTGTGGTGGGGTGCGCCTGTAATCCCAGTTACTTGGGAGGCTGAGGCAGGAGAATTGCCTGAACCAGAAAGGTGGAGGCTGCAGTGAGCCGAGATGGTGTCACTGCACTCCAGCCTGAGCGACAGAGCAAGACTGTCTCAAAAAAAAAAAAAAGGAAGATGGCATGGTGGCCGATGCCTGTAACCCAGGCACTTTGGGAGGCTGAAGAGGACATTTCACTTGAGCCCAGGAGTTTGAAACCAGCCTGGACAACATAGGGCAACCCCTGTCTCTAAAAAATAATAATAATAAATAAATTAAAAATAAATTAAAAAAAAATAAAGACAGCCTAATAATCAGGGCCATGAACACCAATGGTGTGGCCAATAGTGCCAAAGATCCCCCTGGGAGGGCTGTTTTTAAAAATTTTATTGTATTATTATTGAGATGGAGTTTCACACCGTCACCTGGGCTGGAGTGCAGTGGTGCAATCTTGGCTCATTGCAACCTCTGCCTCCTGGGTTCAAGTGATTCTTCTGCCTCAGCCTCCTAGGTAGCTGGGATTACAGGCATGCACCATCATGCCCAGCTAAATTTAGTATTTTTAGTAGAGAAGGGTTTCCACTACATTGGCCACGCTGCTCTCAAACTACTGACCTCATGATCCGCCCACCTTGGCCTCCCAAAGTGCTGAGATTACAGGTGTGACCATCATGCCCGGCCTCCCCATGAGAGTTTCAGGGTGGAGCCCAGGAATCTGCATTCTGAACATGCTCTCAGAGAATTCTGCTGAATGGGGAGCTCAGATCACCCTCTGGAATACACAGGCTCAGTGATCTGGAATGGTCTTGTTTTATGCCTGGGTTGGCCACCATATTCTGGGTATTCTGGACCCACATAAAGCCCCCAGTAGGGCAGTGGATTTGCACAGCAGCGTTGGACTCAAGTTCTTGTCTAAACTCAGTGACTTCTCATGTTGTGGAATAAGACCTGCACCTCAGTGTCCTCATCTGCAAAATGGGCACACTAACCCATGTCTTGCCAAGGCTGCCTCCCAGAGTTGTCCCCAAGAGGTCTGAAGGAGATGTGGAGTGGGAAACTTTTTTTTTTTTTTTTTGAGACAAGGTCTCACTCTATCACCCAGGCTGGAGTGCAATGGCGCAATCTCTGCTCCTACCATCTCTGCTTCCCGGACTCAAGCCTCCCGAGTAGCTGGGACTACAGGCGCCCACCACCATGCTCAGCTAAATTTTTGTATTTTTAGTAGAGACAGGGTTTCATCACTTTGGCCAGGCTGGTCTTGAATTCCTGACCTCAAGTGATCCTCTACCTTGGCTTCCCAAAGTGCTAGGATTACAGGCATGAGCCATCGTGCCCAGCCAGGGGAAACAATTTCTAAATAGTAAAGTGCTTTAGGCAGGATGTGCAGGGGATGATGATGACCATTATTATTACTATTATTAAGGAAGAGGTAGTGGGAGCTTGAGGGTCTGGTGAGGCTAGAAGCAGGGGACATTCTAGGTAGGAGGGGAGGGGGAGAAAGACCCTGGGCGTTGGGTAGGCCAGAGGAGAAGAGGCTAAGTGATGAAACTATAAAAGTGCATCCTAGTGGACGTGATGCAACCATGTCAGCACAGGGTGTTAGAGGGTCAAGTTGTTGGGCCTTTCACCTTGTCACATGGGAAGCCAACTGGTAGAAGAGTGCCCCTGGGGACACCTGGAGGTGGGACCCACCTTAAGTTCATAGAAAGCAAGACCTCTTAGAGGTCAGCCTTTGGTGGGAAATGAACTGGCGGAAAGGGCTGGCACAGGGTCAGGGGATTGGATTCTGATGTCTTGTGCGTGCAAGCCTAAGAGCCACTGATGCCCCAAAATGGTTTGATTTGCATTTTCCAATGAAGTCATCATTCTGAAAGGGTCTGATTTGGTTCTGGAAAGAGGTCAGACATAAGAAGCATGTGGCTTCCCAGTTTAGGGCCAGTCATGTCAACTGGTCCCCTATTTCCCCCAACTAACTGGTGCCAGCTCCATGGACCCAAGCTAAGCAGTCTATGGGGGATTGGGACCCCAGGGTTCCTTGGGACTTTGGTTGAAGAGAGAGTGGAGATGGGGAAAAGAGAAAGAAGGGTAAAGGAGGAGAAGGAAGGAGCTAGCAGTACAAGGCAGGAGGCAGGACAGACGGGGGGAGAAAGGGGAGAAGGGCAGCATTCCTTCTTGGGACCCCTATTCTCCAGGGGAATCCCCACTATGGGTCAGGCAGTTTTCTGCTTTGGGAATGTTACGAAGACTTAAAAGGCATTTGAAGAAACAAACAAACTTAGAAATGACATTCTAAAAGAGTAGAGAGCTTTTACAAACCAATCCCCCCACCCCAAAAAAGAAAACACAACCAGCTACCAAGTAAAATGCTAAAAACCAAACCAAACCAATATTTACATGTAACATGTTCAACCCCATCAAGCCCCATGTCCGGAGGCTTCTGCAGAAACAGTGATGAGTGGCCTTGCACAGTGGCATGCAGGAAGTAGAAACTGGGGCTTCACTGAAAACCGAGGTCTGGCTGAGACAACGAAGATGGGAAGGACAATCTTGAATAGTGCGATGGTATAAGGCTGAGTAGTCCGTAGGTCTTGGGGCTTAGGTCCCACGGGGATTTCTCCCCAAGGCTGGGTACGCAGGCTCCCTGGCTCTCTGTTGCTCTGGGAGGTGGCAGAAGGCCTCTGGTGACTTGTGGCCTGGTGTGAATCCCCTCACCTGGAGATTACCTTGGAAGGCCCCCTGATCTCATGGGTGAGAGCAGCAGCATCCCAGAGGGGAACTGACCCACAGCTCCACTGGCTGCCTGCTCTGCCTACACATCACTGGGGCATGGAGGAAGCAGCTGGTGGGACTGACATGACCCTGGTGTTCAGCCTGCAGGAAAGGGAGATGCAGGGCTTTGGGTAACTGGTCTAGGTGATCCCGAATGGGTGGGTCTGGGAACTAGCAGGTGGGAGGTGGAAGTGCAGGGGTGCCTCCAGAGTCCTGGGGGCAAATCAACAAAGCTACTGGGTTTTGGTCTTCCTGATGAGCAATTCTGCAGACAAGCTGATCCACCCTGGTGTTTCTACTCTGGATCCCCAGCCAGTTACAGGAAGCTGCATGTCTATGTGTATATGGGGAGCATGTGTGCAACCAAATGGATTCACTGGTACCAACAGGAGGCCATGGGAGGCGCCCCCACACATGCTGCAACAAACCACGTCGAAATCCAACCAATAGCTCAGGCAGCTCATGGGGGATATGAGGAAGGGCGGGCAGCAGAGCTGGGGCAAGAAGAGCCGTGAAAGGCCATAAGGCTAAGGAGAGAGGCTGGTGAGAAGGCTGGCAGGCTGGTGAGAACCGAGGCAGGCTGGGAGACGCTCTCAGGTTTATGTGCAAAGCTGCAATAAACAACATTCTCGAAGTTCAGTCCTGTTTTCCTGCAAGTTCTCATTTGGGAAACTTGAAGGGATCTCCACGCTCTTAAGAGAGCCCTTGTAATCCACATTTGACTCATGAAGAAAGGTGCCAGAGGGAGGGAGGGAAATGAGACGGCAATGGAGAATGTCCGGGGTGTGGTGATGGCCGTCCAGCCCTCCACCTTGTCAGTGATTATTTACAGACTGACCACTGGGGCTGGCCAAGTACCAGGCACTGAGTAATAAGTAGTGTTCTGAGGCCACATGGCCAGCAGTGTTGGGGTACAGGGCTCCAGCTCTGTTGAGTGGCCCTCCAAATCTGTCCAGGAGACCAGGTCATCAAACCTGGCTGCCAAGCTGCCTCGTCCACCCCAGGGACCCTGTGCCTGTCTGTGCTGTTAGAAGCCCCATGTTGTCCCAGTGGCAAGTATGCATGTTCCAACCTCCAATAAATTACCTTAGGGACTGTGGGGTAAATTAAGTTATTAAAATAAATTAAACCACCTTAAATATTTATAGTATGAAAAATTCAAATAAACAGTCTAGGCAAGATATGTGTTCCCAGGCCCCAGTCTACTGCTGTGTCCTGGGCTCTGGCCTCTTGGTGTTCTCCTGGGCCTGACCTGGCCAACTGGGAATCTCTTACTGGGAATATCTTTGCCTCCCCCACCAGCTGCAGGATGTAAACATAGTGGAGATGTAGTACCCGCCTCTCTCAGGGTGCCAGGGAAAGAGGCCTCTGAGATCGAGATCAAGGCAGTGTATTTAGGCATTTATCTATGCACCAGGTCTGGAGACTGACTCTACCTGTTTCTGTCCTCAAGGGGTCTGCTGGGAAGGTTGGGGCCCCAAGTCACTTTGGCAAGGAAGGCAACTGCAATCACTCCCCAACCCTGCACCCAGTACATTTCCACTTTGCCTCCCAGCTTTTGCTGCACCCAGGCTATGGGCAGGGAGATCCAGGGCTCCAGAATTCCAAGTAGATCCTTGGCCCTGGCTACTGCCCTATCATACCCCCTAGTGTCCCAGCAATTTAGAGCAGTGGGGCTGGGAGGAGGAGGTGGTGGAGAGAAGGAGGTGATGGTGATGATGCCCAGCTGGGCTCCACCAGGAACCCAACACAGAGCCCTAGAGCAAAGCCTGTTCTTCTCAGCACTGTCTCCTCCTGAATAAAGGGGTGGATGGTCAGCAGGAAACAGCTCTCTGAGTCCTTTTCCCCAAAGGCATGGCCAGACATGTATCCTTCCTTCCTGGGCTCTTCCAAGAGGGGGACATGGGCAGAACCAGGCAAGGCTCTCTCTTAGGACCCAGGGATCGGCTCTTGAGGGATCTCTCAGTGGATGCCCAGTTTTGGTCTCTTTCCCACTCACTGCCTTCCCCTGGGAAGTTGGAGCTCACCACCCAGAGGCCAGCAAGAGACCCGGCTTTACCTTGATGTGAGAGTTGCATTGTAGCAGTGGCATCGTTGCTGTCCCTCCAGGGCCAGGCAATGCTGAGGACACAGCCCCTCGCCTCACCTCATCTTGTCTCGTCTTCGCTGGTTCCCTTCTGCTATCCAGGAGCTGGGCTGGTTGAGGCGGGGAGCTTGGCTGCTCTGTCACTCACTGGGTGGGGCCGCCCTCTCTTCCCCACCCCAGCTGGACTCTGAAGCGTGCAGCTTGCACTTGGAAGGAGAGTGGCGGATGGCAGAGCGGGACGACCGCGCGAAGCAGGAGGTGAGGGACTGGGTGCTACAGTCACAAACAGCGTCCTAGGAAGAGGGAGGCAGGGAGGCAGGAAGTCAAGAGGAGCCAGGAGACATGGGCCTCTGTGGTGCGCCAGGCAAGGAACTGAGACTCAGCCATGGACCAGTTCCCAGGGGCTGAAGCTCCTCACTGGACCATTTTTTTCATTTTATTGTTCTTCTCCCATTAAAGCAGTAATGGATGTTCATTATAATATATTTTAGGCTATACAGAGGACAGTGGACACTGTCCATGGTCCTGTACGCCAAAGAGATTCTCAACATACATTTACCAAAATGACCTCATCCCCTACAGCTTAGTTTGCAACTGTAAAACATGAACACTTTTCTGTTACTAGGTATGTCTACCTCTCCTTCTTTTTTTTTTTTTCTTTTGAGACAGTATATTGCTCGGGCTGGTCTTGAACTCCTGAGCTTAAGCAATCCTCCTGCCTCAGCCTCCCAAACTGCTGGGATTAGTACCTTTAGGTACTCATACCTCCCAAAGGCATGAGCCACAATGCCTGACCGATCACCTTCTTTTTTAATGTCTCTATACTATTTCACTAGATAGAAATAACTGATTTATATACCGAATTCACTTTTTTTTTTTTTTTTAAAGACTGAATCTTGCTCTGTCACCCAGGCTAGACAGTGGCATGATCTTGACTCACTGCAACCTCCACCTCCTGGGTTCAAGCGACTCTCATGCCTCAGCCTCCTGAGTAGCTGAGATTACAAGCATGTGCCACCATGCCCAGCTAATTTTTGTATTTTTAGTAGAGATGGGGTTTCACCATGCTGGCCAGGCTAGTCTTGAACTCCTGACCTCTAGTGATCCACATGCCTGGGCCTCCCAAAGTGGTGGGATTGCAGGTGTGAGTCATTGTGCCCATCCCCAATTCACTTTTGATATACATTTGGGTAGTTTCTAATTTTTTACTATTACTAACAGATAGAAATAATGATTAAAAGTGCTGCTGGGCAGCTGGGCATGGTGGCTCACACCTGTAATCCCGGCACTCTGAAAGGCCAAAGCAGGTGGATCACCTGAGGTCAGAAGTTTGAGACTAGCCTGGCCAACATGGTGAAACCCTGTCTCTACTCAAAATACCAAAATTAGCTGGGCATGGTGGCACACGTCTATTGTCCCAACTACTCGGGAGGCTGAGGCAGAAGAATTGCTTGAACCCGGGAGGCGGAGGTTGCAGTGAGCCAAGATCACGCCATTGCACTCCAGCCTGGGGACAGAGCAAGACTCCATCTCAAAAAAAAAAGAAAAAGAAAAAAACCCAAAGTGCTGCTGAACTGGGCCATGTGGAAGGCCGAGACAGGAGGATCCTTTGAGCCCAGGAGGTCAAGGTAGCAGTGACCTATGATTGTGCCACTGGACTCTGGCTTGGGCAACAGAGCAAGACTCCATCTCTTTAAAAAATAAATAAATGAAATAAAGGGGCTGCGATAGTGCCAAACTGCTTGGTTCAAATCCCAGCTTTGCCAATTACTAGCTCTGTGACCTTGGGAGAGTTGCTTAACCTCTCTTGAGCTTTGATTTCCTTCCCTGTCTCTCTTTTTTTATTATTTTTCTTTATCTACCTCTATGAATATTTCCATAGGCTACATTCCTAAAAGAACTACTGAGTCAATGGGTAGCACGCACATTTTACATACTGAACAACATTTGGATAAACTTTAAAATCAACATTCAAACTCCAGCCAGCTTTGTTCTATTGTTTCTTTTTTTTCTTTTTTTTTCTGAGATGGAGTCTTGCTCTGTTGCCCAGGCTGGAGTACAGTGGTGTGGTCTTGGCTCACTACAACCTCTGCCTCCCAGGTTCAAGCGATTCTCCTGCCTCAGCCTCCTGAGTAGCTGGGATTACACCACGCCCAGCCTTGCACTGTTGTTTCTTGATGTGGTGCTGGTTATATGGGAGTGATGGGTAATTTCATATGTCAATATGACTGGGCCACCAGGTGCTGATATATTACAGAAAACATTGTTCTGGGGGTTTCTGTGAGAGTGTTTTGAAATGAGATTAGCATGTAAATTCTCGGCCAGGTGTGATAGCTCATGCCTGTAATCCCAGCACTTTGGGAGGCTGAGGTGAGTGGATCACTTGAGGTCAGGAGTTTGAGACCAGCCTGGCCAACAAGGTGAAACCCCATCTCTACTAAAAATAAAAAATTAGCCATGTGTGGTGTCACCTGCCTGTAATCCCAGCTACCTGGGAGGCTGAGGCACAAGAATCATTTGAACCTGGGAGTCAGAGGTTGCATTGAGCTGAGATCACACCACTGCACTCCAATCTAGGTGACAGTGAGACTCCGTCTCAAAAAAAAAAAAAAAACCCAAAAAACTGACATGTATATTCTCCCTAACGTGGGTGGACCTCATCCAGTCAGTTGAAGGCTTGAACAGAACAAGAGGGCTTACTCTCCCTCAAGTGAGAGAATTCCTCTTGCCTGACAGCCTTCAGACTGAGACACTGGCTTTTTTCCTGCCTTCAGACTTATTTATTTATTTATTTATTTATTTTTGAGACTCAGTCTCACTCTGTTGCTCAGGTTGGAGTGCAGTGGTACGATACTGGCTCACTGCTTCCTGAGTTCAAGCAATTCTCATGCCTCAGCCTCCTGAGTATCTGGGACTATAAGCATTTGCCACCATGCCCACTTAAGTTTTCTTTTTTTTTTTTTTTAGTAGAGATGGGGTTTTGCTATGTTGGCAAGGCTCATCTCAAACTCCTGGCCTCAAGCAATCCACCTCTCTTGGCCTCCCAAAGTGCTGGGATTACAGGTATGAGCCACTGCGCCTGGCCCTTCCTTCAGACTTTTAACTGAAACATCTGCTCTTTCTAGGTTACTGAGCTATTGGCCTTTGGACTGAAACTAAATGACCAGCTTTCTTTTTTTTTTTTCTTGAGATGGAGTCTTCCTCTGTTGCCCAGGCTGGAGTGCAATCTTGGCTCACTACAACCTCTGCCTCCTGGGTTCAAGAGATTCTCATGCCTCAGCCTCCTAAGTAGCTGGGACTACAGGCGCCTGCCACCACACTTGGCTATTTTTTTTTAAAATTATTTTTAGTAGAGACAGGGTTTCACCATGCTGGCCAGGCTGGTCTCAAACTCCTGACCTCAGGTGATCCACCTACCTTGACCTGCCAAAGTGCTGGGATTATAGGCGTGAGCCACCGTGCCAGGCCAAACTTAACAGTTTTTTAAAACTCAAAAAATAGGCTGGGCAGAGTAGTTCACACCTATAATCCCATCACTTTGGAAGACTGAGGCAGGGAGATCACCTGAGGTCAGGAGTTTGAGACCAGCCTGGCCAACATGGTGAAACCCCATCTCTGCTAAAAATACAAAAATTAGCTGGGTGTGGCGACTCAGGCCTTCAGTCCCAGCTACTTGGGAGGCTGAAACAGGAGAATTGCTTGAACCTGGGAGGCGGTGGTTGCTCGTACCACTGCATTCCAACCTAGGCAACAGAGTGAGTGAGACTCTGTCTCAAAAAAAAAAAAAAAAAAA
>NW_022436973.1:6484454-6567903 GCF_009761245.1 Sapajus apella | reverse complement strand
AAAAAAAAAAAAAAAAAAAAAAAAAGTTACCAAAATAGAAAGAAATATATTTTTTCTTTTTTGGAGACAGGGTCTCCCTTTGTTGTCCGGGCTAGAGTACAGTGGCACAATCATGGCTCACTGCAGCCTCGACCTCAGGGCTTTAAGGATTTTCCCTCCTCTGTCTCCCAAGTAGCTGGGGCCACAGGCACGCAGCACCACCATGCCTGGATTTTTTTTTTTTTTTAAGATGGAGTTTCGCTCTGTCGCCCAGGCTGGAATGCAATGGTGCTGCCTTGGCTCACTGCAACCTCCACCTCCCAGGTTCATGCAATTCTCCTGCCTCAGCCTCCCAAGTAGCTGGGATTACAGGTGCCTGGCATCACACTCAGTTAATTTTTGTATTTTAAGTAGACACAGGGTTTTACTATGTTGTCCGGGCTGATGTTCAACTCCTGACCTCAAGTGATCCGCCTGCCTCGGCCTCCTAAAGTGCTACGATTACAGGCATGAGCCACTGCTCCCGGCCTTTTTTTATTTTGTTAATGTAGAGATGAGTCCTCGCCATGTTGCTCAGACTGGTCTTGAACACCTGGCTCAAGTGATCTGCCCACTTCCATCTCCCAAAGTGTTGGGATTAGAGACATGAGCCACTGTGCCTGGCCAAAATAGGAATAAATATTTTAAAGATGTTTTTAAATGGCAGCCAGCTGAGTGAGAGTAGAGAAAAGTAAAGCACTCACCACACACTGCTGGAGGCTGCAGAAATGGCACACTGAGAAACAATTTGGCAATATTTACCAAATAACTTTAAAACATTTATTTTTTCATCCTTTAATCTCATTTAATCTGCTACTTACACCTAAGGAAATAGTCTGAAATGTGAAAAAAATGGGTTTTGCACTAAGATGTTCACCACAATATTATTTACAATAGAGAAAAATTTGAAACCACCCAAATGTATAATAATAGAAAAGTAGAATGTTTGCTCGGCGTGGCGGCTCACTCCTGTAATCCCAGCACTTTGGAAGGCAGAGGCAGGGAGATCACGAGGTCAGGAGATGGAGACCATCCTGGCCAACATGGTGAAAACCCGTCTCTACTAAAATATAAAAAATTAGCTAGCCATGGTGGCAGGCGCCAAAGTCCCAGCTACTCAGGAGGCTGAGGCAGGAGAATCGCTTGAACCTGGGAGGTGGAGGTTACAGTGAGCTGAGATCATGCCACTGCATTCTAGCCTGATGACAGCGAGACTCCATCTCAAAAAAAGAAAAAAAAAAGTGGAACGTTTGAGTCCATCACAGCCCATTCCACACACAGCCCTTCTCATGTCTTTGTGCCCGCACTCAGTCCACGGCAGACCACATGGTACCACTCCCAGCCACAGCTAACTGGGGCAAGGGGTACACTTGCCTCTAGTTGGACCAATCAGAGTCTCCTTCTTTCAGAAATGTGGAATTGGGAGAGAAGGATCTGTGTCAGTGTCTCCCAGGGGCTTGAGCTGGAAGATGTTATAAAGCCAGAGCTGGGACAGCCCACCCAGTCCTTGTGCAAATACAACAGAGAAAGAGAGAAAAA
This sequence comes from Sapajus apella, assembly GCF_009761245.1. Lineage (NCBI taxonomy): Eukaryota > Metazoa > Chordata > Mammalia > Primates > Cebidae > Sapajus > Sapajus apella. The sequence continues at coordinate 6,566,346 of NW_022436973.1, read as the reverse complement.
GGAGGAATATGATATCAGAGAGGGTGAAGCTTTAGAGAGAGGAGAGGGCCGGGCGCGGTGGCTCAAGCCTGTAATCCCAGCACTTTGGGAGGCCGAGGCGGGTGGATCACGAGGTCAAGAAATCAAGACCATCCTAGTCAACATGGTGAAACCCCGTCTCTACTAAAAATACAAAAATTCAGCTGGGCATGGTGGCGTGTGCCTGTAATCCCAGCTACTCAGGAGGCTGAGGCAAGAGAATTGCCTGAACCCAGGAGGCGGAGGTTGCGGTGAGCCGAGATCGCGCCATTGCACTCCAGCCTGGGTAACAAGAGCGAAACTCTGTCTCAAAAAAAAAAAAAAAAAAAAAAAAGAGAGAGAGGAGAGGAAGACAGGGAAAAGCTGCTGAGGTCTTCAGGTTCCTACTCTTTGGGTTTTATAAAATATGCCATCTGGCTGGCCGCGGTGGCTCACATCTATAATCCCAGTACTTTGGGAGGCCGAGGTGGGCGGATCACCTAAGGTCGGGAGTTCGAGATCAGCCTGACCAACATGGAGAAAGCCCATCTCTAAAAAAAAAAAGAAAAAAAGAGAAAAAAATATATGCCATCCTTCAAACATATTTCCTTCCCTTTCTGCAAAGTTAACTTATATGCTTTCTAACATTCAAATAATGCTCACTAACATTCAAATAACGCTCACTAACTTAAAAGAAATGGATAGCAGGAGTAGGGTATGCAACAAAAGATCCTAAGAGGAAATGTGAGCACTTAGGTGTGAAGTCTTGATGGGGTGGGGAAGTGGTATGCCTCCTAATGTTTAACAATTCGTTTTCCGAGAGTGAGAGGAAGAGGCCTGATTTGTAGTGTTTGCCATTTTTATGCTATAGTCCTCCCACTGTTGCTAATCTCAAGGTACCAAGGTGATGTTAAACAGATGCTGGCAATTGGCTCCCACAAGCCAAACGACCTGGCTCCAGCACACCACCGGGTGGCAGGAGAGCAGTGGGGACGCCCCTTCCCTGGAGGGGACGCTGGCAGTCCCCAGTGGGTGGTGTGGAAGCAGCAGGTTAAGCCAGGTTCACTAGTTTCGTGGCATTCAGATCATGTGACCATTAGGTCTACGTTGTTCGGGGTCTGGGACCTTCCAACTCTATCCCAGACCAGCAGAAAAACTTCCTGGGACACATGGCCATGTCCCTGAATTTTTTATTTTATTTATATTTTTATATTTATGTGTGTGTGTGTGTGTGTGTGTATGTATGTGTGTATATATATATATATATATATATTTTTTTTTTTTTTTTTTGAGACGGAGTTTCGCTCTTGTTATCCAGGCTGGAGTGCAATGGCGCAATCTCAGCTCACGGCAACCTCTACCTCCTGGGTTCAGGCAATTCTCCTGCCTCAGCCTCCAGCGTAGCTGGGATTACAGGCACGCGCCACCATGCCCAGCTAATTTTTTTTTGTATTTTTAGTAGAGACGGGGTTTCGCCATGTTGGCCAGACTGGTCTCGAACTCCTGATCTCAGGTGATCCGCCCGCCTTGGCTTCCCAAGTTGCTGGGATTACAGGCATGAGCCACCTTGCCCAGCCCATATCTCTGAACTTAAAAACCAAAAGAGGTTGGACCGTATATACTAACTCCATCTCCCAAGATAAAGGATAGATCCCACCCACCTACCTCATTGGGAAGGACCATGGCTCCGTCTCCGTCCCGCGGGACACCATCCTTCCCCACCTGGGAGAGCATGGTGGTTCTGGCCTCCTCACTGCTGCCTGACTTGGTGGCCTTCTTGTTCAGGATCCTGGCCACCCCCTCCGGCTGATGGTAGCTGGCTGGGGAGAGGGGCTCTGGCTTCTTGGTGCCCTCCTCTCCTGCTGCTGAGGTGGGGCTTGGCGCCCGGCCGCACACATTCCGGAAGAACTCCTGCACAATGCCATACTTGGGAGGCTCGGGCTTGGCCCGTGTCTCAGACATGCCCAGTTTCCAGACAGACTCTGTGCTCCCTGAGTGCTCCACCACACTGAAGAGGCTGGAGAGTCCATCATTGATGTTTCTCAGTACAGGGCTGTCCCGCGTGGTGGTGGAGCGGGCCCAGGCCGAGCCGTTCTGCTTGCCCTGGTGCAGGTTCCACAGGCTGCGGTCCTTGCTGCTGTCCAGCTTGGACACGGACCGCCTCTGGAGCTTTGGTGAGCCATACTTGGGGGAGCAGCAGGGCCGCTCGATACGCGAATGGACTTTGTCCAGGGAGGAGGAGATCTGTTTGCTGCGCACAGACACGAGCGAAGAGCTGCGGGGTGACCAGGCCTTGCCGTGGAGGCTGCTGCGGGGTGGGTCAGTCTGCAGGCCCACGCTAACTGTGCGGATGGTCTGTGTGCCCACACTGGCCAGGCCCACTGTCTGGCTGGACGTGCTCTTCACTTTCCTCTCCAGTGAGCCCGAGCGCATGGCCTGGCGCACGCAGTTGGTGATCTCCTTCATGTCGTCACTCATGTTGCCTGACATCTCGAAGTCATGCAGGGCTGCTGGGAAGCCAGGCCCAGCCGCCGAGGGGCTGCCCCCTGAGCCTCCGTCCAGGCGCTGCCGTGAGAAGTTGCAGAGCCACCGACCATAGGAGCTCTCAGCCAGACCATCAGCCTCGGCCGACTCTTTGGGCTTGGCTGTGGTGAAGAGGAAGCCGGGCTCGATAATGATCTTGCCCTCTTTGTCATGAACCACAGGGACTCCCAGGCGCCGGGCCACCGGGGGGCTATAGTAGACTCGGATGCCCGTCTTATCAGGAGCCGTATAGCTGCGCTGCATCTGCCTCCCTGGGGGGTCCTGACAGGCCAGGGCACCCAGGTGGTTGCAGTCCCTTGAGGAGAGCCCAGGCTTCTCCTTGGTGTCTTTCTCTGGATCCCCTGGCTCAGAACTCACAAAGCCAAAGGCAGGGTTGTTAGGCAGCTTCTTGCCCCGGGCATCTCCACCAGCAAGGTAGGGGGAACAGTCCAGCAAACTTTCAAACTCAGACATGGAAGAAACAGATTTGGTCCTACAAAGGGCAGAGGAGGAAACACGGTTATGAGTAGAAATAATGAGTACACACACTGGTATACCACCCTGGTCCGGGTGCTGTGTCAGGGCAGAGACCAGGACTGTCTTGCTCACCTCATTTTCTTTTAAATTTTTCTTTTGAGACGCAGTCTTGCTCCATTGCCCAGGCTGGAGGGCAGTGGCGTGATCTCGGCTCACTACAACCTCTGCCTCCCTAGTCGAAGTGTTTCTCCTGCCTCAGCCTCTCAAGTAGCTGGAATTACAGGTGTGCCCCAGCATACCCAGCTTATTTTTGTATTATTAGTAGAGACAGGGTTTTGCCATATTGGCCAGGCTGGTCTTGAACTTTTGACCTCATGATCCACCCGCCTCAGCCTCACAAAGTAATGGGATTACAGGTGTGAGCCACCGTGCCAGGCCTTGTTCACCTCTTGTAGAAGATATTGTTGGTGCCCAGCACCACATTGTCTGCAATTTTCTTTTCTTTTTTTTTTTTCAAACACATCTTGGTATGTCACCCAGGCTGAAATGCAGTGGTGCAATAGTTCACTGTAGCCTCAAACTCCTGGGCTCAAGTGATCTTCCCATTTCAGCTTCCAGAGTAGCTGGGACTACAGGTGTGCACTACCACACCTGCGCACCTAGCTTTTTTTTTTTTTGGAGACAGAGTCTCATTCTGTTACCCAGGCTGGAGTGTAGTGGCATGATTTCAGCTCACTGCAACCTCTACCCCCTGGGTTCAAGCGATTCTCCTGTCTCAATCTCTGGAGTAGCTGGAATTACAGGCATGTGCCAGCATGCCTGGCTAATTTTCGTATTTTTACTAGAGGTGGAGTTTCACCATGTTGGCCAGGCTGATCTGGAACTCCTGACCTAAAGTAATCCACCCACCTTGACCTCTCAAAGTGCTGGGATTACAGGCATGAGTCACTGTTCCCAGCCTAATGCCTGGGTAATTTTTTAAAATTTTTTGTAGAGATGGGGGTCTCCCTATGTTGCCCAGGCTGGTCTCAAATTCCTGGCCTCAAGCAATTTTCCTGCCTCTCCCTCTCAAAATGCTGGAATTACAGGCATGAGCCACCACACCTGGCTTCTCTCAGCACTTTCACCTGTAAACCTAAAACTGCATACTAAACCATTCTCCACCTGATGGCTTTTTTTTTTTACTGTCTGTGGGATCATACTTGACCGCCACATAGAAGACACTAGACCCAGCACTTTGGGATGCCGAGATGGGCAGATCATCTGAGGTCAGGAGTTCAACACCAGCCTGGCCAACATGGTAAAACCCCATCCCTACTAAAAATACAAAAATCAGCTGAGTGTGGTGGCACACGCCTGTAACCCCAGCTACTTGGGAGGCTAAGGCAGGAGAATCACTTGAACCTGGGAGGCAGAGATTACAATGAGCCAAGATCCTCCAGCTACCTGGGAGGCTGAGGCAGGAAAATTGCTTGAATGTGGGAGGCGGAGGTTGCAGTGAGCTAAGAACACACCATTGCACTCCAGCCTGGGAGACAGAGCAAAACTCCATCTCAAAACAAAAAACAGAGGCCAGAAATAGCACAGAGTTAATGCCCCTAAACACAGCCCTGAAAATAGGTGGGATATGGTAAGCAAGTTCCCCAACCTCCTGTTCCTCGGGTGGGAAGACGCTAAGCTGTGTGTTCTGCTCTGACTCCCTGAGTTCCTCCAAGAACCTGAACTCCAACTGCCCATGGGATAACCCCGCTGAAGCTCCTTTTAGCGGCTGCTTTCCCTTCCCTGTTTCACTTCCAAGTGTTTCCTGAAAATCTGTCCCAGATAAACCATTTGCACTTAAATTCTTGTCTCAGGGTTTGTTTATGGGAGAACCCAAACTAAGATGCCATGAAACTCCTGGCACGCATGTTGCCTGAATCACTGAACATGCCAGGCATATGGAAGTAGGTTGCATGTGTCAGACCACTCTGATAACTCTAAGAGGCAGCTCCTATCATCCCCACTAGACAGAGATGGGAATTACTGCTCAAGGTCAAGATCATAGAGCTAGAGCTGGCAGGGCTGGCATTCAAAACTGGCCCTCTGACTCCGCCGCCTGTCCCGCCTGCCTTGCTTCTGGGCTGGTCTGATGGCAGCTGGGGTTCTGTTTCCCTTACTCCTTTCACGGGCTTCCTAGCAGTGAAGACATGGTCCTTATGCTCTTGGGGTAGGGGTCTCCTTGGCCACAGCACAGGACTGGGCCCAAAGGATGCTGCTCAATAATCCCAAGAACGGAGGTCCATCTTAACTCTCCTGACTCTGGAGACAGAGAGAAAAGAATCCCAAGAGGAAGTAAACGGTTTGTTTCCCAGCAAGCATGTGCTGGGGCCTGTCTTCCATGTTGCGAATCAACACACAGCAGCCTGAATTCCCACTGCCCCAAGGTTTCCAGCTCCTGAGTGGGTTCCAGAGAAACCATATCGTGATGCTTTCCCAACTTGGATATGGTGTGGTGGTGGAAGGAAGAGGGGAAAAGAGGCGGGGTGGGGCTGCAGCAAAAGCGGGCAGAGTGGGTTCGGGGCGCAGCAGCGGGTGGAGAGGGGCGGGGCTGTGAGCGGAGAGGGGCAGGGCTATGGGGCGGACAGAGAGGTGGAGCAGGGGGCCAGGATGTAAGTACCTCTTCAAACCGTTTCCTCCAAGCTCAACTTCGGAAACAGCCTCCTTGTCGTGGATCTTCTCGCTGTGTGTCTGTCAAGGAAGAGAGACAGGAAGGGTCAGTTCTGGCCACCAGAGCTCTAAGAACATGACACAGGAGACCAGCCTGGACCTCAACTCCTGAATCTCCTCATCTGGAGAGCAGGAATGCCGTCGTCAATGATCTAGCATGGTCAGTTTCTGGCTGCACTGCACCTAACACCTCCACCATATGTGATCCAGGCTGGGCCAGAGACAACTTAGAATTTAATCCAAAGGTGGTGACTGCAACGAAGCATCCAGTAGCTCACTGTTCAGTTGGTGGTGACAGCAGCAACCCAGCAGGTACTGTTCTGGGGTAGGCTTGTCTTCTCTGTCCTCACCCTCAGCCCCTCACTGAGCCCAGTACCTGGGTTTTCTTTTTCCTTTCCTTTTTTTTTTTTTGAGACAGAGCCTCTCTCCATTGCTCAGGCTGGAGAACAGTGGCACAATCTCAGCTTACTGCAACCTCCAACTCCCAGGTTCAAGTGATTTTCCTGCCTCAGCCTCCTGAGTACCTGGGATTACAGGCACCCACCACCACACCTAGCTAATTTTGGTATTTTTAGTAGAGACGGGGTTTCCCCATTTTGGCCAGGCTAGTCTCAAACTCCTGAGCCCAAGTGATCTGCCCGCCTCAGCCTCCCGAGGTGCTGGGATTACGGGTGTAAACCACTGTGGCCAGCCTTCTTTGTTCTTTTCTCTTTTTCTCCCCGAGATGCAGTCTTGCTCTCTTGCCCAGGCTAGACTGCACTGGCACGATCTCGGCTCACTGCAACCTCCGCCTCCTATGTTCAAGCAATTCTCCTGCCTCAGCCTCCCGAGTAGCTGGGATTACAGGCATGCTCCGCCACACCCAGGTAATTTTTGTATTTTTAGTAGAGACAGTGTTTCATCATGTTGGCCAGGCTCATCTCGAACTCCTGACCTCATGATTTGCAAACACCTCAGCCTCCTAAATTTCTGGGATTACAGGCATGAGCCACTGTGCCCAGCCTTCTTTTTTCTTTCAAAAAACAGTCTCACTATGTCACCCGGGCTAGAGTGCAGTGGCACGATCTTGGCTCACTGCAACCTCCACCTCCCAGGTTCAAGTAATTCTCCTGCCTCAGCCTCTCTAGTATCTGGGATTAATGGTGCATGCCACCACGCTTGGCTGACTTTTGTGTTTTTTTAGTAGAGATGGGGTTTCGCTGTGCTGGCCAGGCTGGTCTCAAACTCCTGACCTCAAGTTATCAGGCCACCTCAGCTTCCCAAAGTGCTAGGATTGCAGGCATGAGCCACCGCATCTGGCCTTGCACTGGTTTTCTCAACTACATCACCATTATTTGCTTTTGAGCCCCCAATAAAATCCTCTCCTGTCTCAGCTCCCCAGAATAGGTATGTATTTGCAACCAAGTCTCCTGACTGATGGACCACTGCCTCAGGCTGTCGTAGGATGAAGTGGGGCAATGTGAAGGGCCTCTGCATTCACTGTTTGGTTATTCACCGGGTGCTATGTGGACAGTGCACCTGCAGCTTATGGACAAACTTCAACCATGTGACCTTATTGGTCTCCACACCCAGGGATGGGTTAAGGCAGAACATGGGATTCTTATTTCCCAGTGAGGCAACTGGAGCTCAGAGGGAGACTGACTTATGCAAGATCACACAGCTATTTCCAGGCCCTGCTTTCCATAGGGGCAAAAGTGAAACCAAGATGGGCCTGGGGTTTCTCCCTCGGAGTTGGCAGAGGCTCGATCCTCCTCAAGTTCCAAACCACAGGCAGGAACTATGAGATACAGACCCCACGGCTGAGAAGCCCAAGGTGCAAGGGTGTGACCTGTGAGACAGGGTTAACAACTTCCTATCATGTCCCCCACAAGCAGGGACCTTTTCGGTGTAGCCAGGAGCCAAGAGAACATGGCAACAGCTGCCCTACTCACCTCCTTCCAGCTGTTGTCCTGCTTCTCCAGCTCTGAGTGCTTCAGGACCCAGGGGTCAGCAGCCTTCTGCAGCTGGGCAAGGGCAGAGAGGGTGGGTCGGTAATGGGCAAAGCTGGTAAGCAGGACCCCGCTCTGAGCAGGGCCACTCCCCAAATTCAACTCTGTAGCCCATGGAACCTACATCATGGACGAGGGGCCACCTTCTCAGTGGGTAGCAGCTCAGAGTGGCCCCTCCCACCCACCAGGTGGATTTGGAAAATGATAATAAAAGGAACTACTTGCAGACATCCTTCTAGATGTCATTATACCTAATATAGTAACAGCCATTACTGTGTGAATTCATGGTACAATTCACGGAACAGCTAGACTAGCTAAGCAGCAGCTATATCCCATCACAGTGGCAAATATAAGACCCAGACACCCCTGCTGCACCGTCCACAGTGGTCACTCATGGATCCCGGCAGTCTTTCCTGGTGGGCCTTAAGATGGCCTCTGGTTCCCTCCCCTCTTGGAGTTCTATCACCTCCAGGTGGCCTGTGATGGAACCCATCTCCTATAAACACATTAGTTAATTTTTTTTTTTTGAGACAGTAATCTTACTCTGTTGCCCAGACTGGAGTGCAGTGGTGTGCTCTTGGCTCACTGCAACCTCTGCCTCCTGGGTTCAAGTGATTCCCCTGTCTCAGCCTCTCAAGTAGCTGGGACTACAAGCACACGCCACCATGCCTGGCTAATTTTTGTTTTAGTACAGACGAGGTTTCACCATGTTGGCCAGGCTGGTCTTAATCTCCTGACTCAGGTGATCCACCTGCCTTGGCCTCCTAAAGTACTGGGATTACAGGTGTGAGCCACTACGCCTGGCCACATTAATTTAATCCTCACAGAAACTGTGTATGGTAGGTGTTTCTACGGTTATTCCCATTTCACAGATGAGAGCATCAAGACTAAGAAGTCGGGCAGCTGAATGAATGAATGATCATAACAACAGTGTAGCACATCTCATTGTTGGCAGCTTCATCTGTGCCATGTGGCACTACAACCTTCTCTGGAAGATTGCCTTGGACAACCAGAACCCAATCACTGTCAATGGTGGACAAAGCCAGGGGTCCAAAAGACAGGCCCAAAAGGCAGACCCCTTACCTTAAGATGGACCAACTGTGGGGTGATTTACTAGTTTACACCCTGGGCACGCCATGAGATAAGGCCAAGGGCAGACTTCATCTGCAGGCTTATCTTGCATGGCTTCTTCTCCTTCCCCATGCTGGCTCCATCTGTTAACAAATTGCTTGCACACAGGGTAACCAACGCATCTTGGTTTGCCCAGGACTTTCTCAGTGTTTGCAATGAAAATCCCCCATCCTAGAACCCTCAGTTCTGAAAAAACTAGGAGGCTATGACTGAGACTATTCTAATTTTAAAAGTCAAAGTCCCGGGGATGCCCTCAGTCCCAGGTCAGCCAGCATGGGTTGGTCACCTCACTTGTACTTGAATCCATGTTTAGGGCTTTGCTTCTAGGAACCCAACATGAGACAAACAGTATTAAGGGCAACAATGAAAATAACACTAGGCCACGTGTGGCAGCTCACACCTGTAATCCCAGAACTTTGAGAGGCCAAGGTGGGAGGATCACTTGAGCCAGCAGTTTAAGACCAGCCTGGGCATCATGGTGAAACCTCATCTCTATAAAAAAAATACAGAAGTTAGCCAGGCGTGGTAGAGTGTGCCTGTCATCCCAGCTACATGGGAGGCTGAGGTGGGAGGATCACTTGAGCCTGGGAGGCGGAGGTTGCAGTGAGCTGAGATGGCACCACTGCGCTCCAGCCTGGGTGACTAAGCAAGACCTTGTCTCAAAATAAGAAAAGAAAGAAAGGAAGAGAAAGGAAAGGAGGAAAGCAGGAAAGAAGGGAGGGAGGGAGAGAGGGAGGGAAGGAAGGAAGGAAGGAAGGAAGGAGGGAGGGAGGGAGGGAGGGAAGGAAGGAAGGAGGGAGGGAAGGAAGAAAGAAAGGAAGGAAATAACACTAACATTAGTGAACAGGAATGACAGATGTAGACCACAGAATCAAACCAAACCCCAGACAGGAGTGAGCCTAGGAAGCACTTTGAATCTTGCGGCTATCTCACTTTATTTCCACAGCTGCCCTGTAAGATGGGAAGGTCAAGTATGGTCATCCTTATTTTACAAATGAGGCCCAGAGATCAGAGGTGACTTGACTGGGATTGTACCTGGTGGAGCCAGGTATAAGGACTGGGGACTCCTGGTCAAAAGCTCTTTTCCACCAGCCACTCAGCTGCTTTCACCAGGCTGGCTTAGTAATCAGTCCGGTGTAAAGAAGAATGCTGCTTTGGGGGATCTGGTTTATTTTATTTAAAAAATTATTTTTTTTTTTGAGACAGAGTCTCTGTTGCCCAGGCTGGAGTGCAGTGGCACAATCTTGGCTCACTGCAATCTCTGCCTCCCAGGTTCAAGCAATTCTCCTGCCTCAGCCTCCCAAGTAGCTGAGACCACAGGTGCGCGCCACCATGCTGGGCTAATTTTTCTATTTTTAGTAGAGGCAGGTTTTCACCATATTGACCCAGCTGGTCTTAAACTCCTAACCTCATGATCTGCCCGCCTCGGCCTCCCAAAGTGCTGGGATTACAGGTGTAAGCTGCCGTGCCTGGCTGGGGGATCTGGTTTAAAGTGCAGGAGGCAGAGGAATGTCAGAGAGACCCGGCTGGAGCTAGAGGGCTGGCAAGTCCCTGATATGAAAACATCAGGACATGGAATCTGTGCCCTGATGAGCTGACAAGATCCACCTGTGGGTTGATATGTTCCCCCAGGAGTGACATAAAGCTTGTTTCATAATTTCAAAATCATTTTAGAAATATTTTGTTGCTAATAAGAAAGAATTCTTATTATTTTACAGACAGGAATTTGATTTGATGGTGCAAATAGACGCATGCATCTGACCTGCTTTCCATGGATACCTGGCTGGTTCTGGGATTTGTCAGTCATCTTGCCATCCTGCACTCCCCAAGCACAGGCTCCTAGCAGGTTTGAACCTCAAAGGACTGCTGTCCCTGCAGAAGAGTAGGCAGGGCCCAGAACCAGGAACTTTCCAGATTTGGGAGTTCTGCCAGATTCTGGTCCTATCCTTTACTCACTTTATGACTTTGGGTAAATCATTTTGCCTCATCTAAAAAAGGGGTTTAATGATAGTGATTTTGTGGCGCTGCTGAAGTACTGAAGGTAACATTAGGAGGAGAAAATAGGTAAGATAAATCAGCTCATGAAAAATGCTCACCTTCAGTAGAAGTCAGAGAAATGCAAACTAAAGCAACGAGAGCATTTCACACCCTAACTTGGGCAGATGTTTCAAAGATTGGTAATCACAAGAACTGGCAAAGATAAAGCAAAAAGAGACTTCTTGTCCTTCTCACTGTGCGGCTGGTGGGAGTATACATGGGCATAGCTTTTCTAGAAGGCGGCTTGGCAGTTACTGTCAACTATAAATGCATATGCCCTTGAATTTAGCAATTTCACCTCTAAGAATCTATCCTACTGAAATATTCATGCATGTGCAGAAATATATGTGTGGAGATGTTCACTGAGGCACAACTTGAATTTTTTTTTTTCTTTTTTTAAATACGAAGTCTTGCTCTGTTGCCCAGGCTGGAGTGCAGTGGAACAGCTCACTGCAGCCTCTATCTCCTGAGCTCAAGCAATCCTCCCACCTCAGGCTCCCATGCAGCTGGTACTGTAGGCACACACTGCCACATCCAGTTTCAGGTACAACTTTTAATAATGAAAAACCGGAAACAATCTAGATTTCATCACTGTGGATAACAAATCATAGCATCTCCACACTAGGAACACCAGGCAGCAGTCACATTGAACGAGGAAGGCCTCTATTCCCTTTTGTGAACAGATCTTCATGAAAGAGGCAAAGTATAAATAACATTTACATTACAATTTGATTAATGAGTCAAAAACAAAACAAACCCCTGTAAATATAAATTTAAATAGCAAGAAAGGCCCAGCTACTTGGGAGGCTGAGGTAGCAGGATGGCTTGAGACCAGGAGCTCAATCTCAGCCTGATCCATATAGTAAGACCTCATCTTAAAAAAAAAATTTAATTAAAAAAAATGACAAGAGGGCCAGGCGCAGTGGCTCACATCTCTAATCCCAGCACTTTGGGAGGCCAAGGCGGGTAGATCACGAGGTCAAGAGATCGAGACCATCCTGGTCAACATGGTAAAACCTCGTCTCTACTAAAAATACAAAAAAGTAGCTGGGCATGGTGGCGCGTGCCTATAGTCCCAGCTACTTGGGAGGCTGAGGCAGGAGAATTGCTTGAACCCAGGAGGCGGAAGTTGCCATGAGCCAAGATTATGCCATTGCACTCCAGCCTGGGTAACAAGAGCAAAAGTCCATCTCAAAAAAAAAAAAAAGACAAGAAAGGGATTGTGTTGAAATATGCCTTTGTAATATTGGACCTTATATAAAGATGAAGTCCTGATTTATGTAATTAAAATTAAAAGTAAGGCCAGACGCGGTGGCTCACACCTATAATCTCAGCATTTTGGGAAGCTGAGGTGGGAGGATCACCTGAGGCTAGGCGTTTGAGACCAGCCTGGCCAACATGGTGAGACCCTGTCTCTACTAAAAACACAAAAATTGGCCAGGTGTGGTCACACACACCTGTAATCCCAGCTACTCAGGAGGCTGAGGCCCGGTAATCACGTGAACCTGGGAGGCGGAGGCTGCAGTGAGCCAAGTGCGCGCTGCACTCCAGCCTGGGTAACAGAGCGACACTCTGTCTCAAATAAATAAGTAAATAAAAATAAAAGTGAAAGAAAGGGAAAAGTCGGCCGGGCGCGGTGGCTCAAGCCTGTAATCCCAGCACTTTGGGAGGCCGAGGCAGGTGGATCACGAGGTCAAGAAATCGAGACCATCCTGGTCAACATGGTGAAACCCCGTCTCTACTAAAAATACAAAAAATTAGCTGGGCATGGTGGCACGTGCCTGTAATCCCAGCTACTAAGGAGGCTGAGGCAGGAGAATTGCCTGAACCCAGGAGGCGGAGGTTGCGGTGAGCCGAGATCGCGCCATTGCACTCCAGCCTGGGTAACAAGAGTGAAACTCCGTCTCAAAAAAAAAAAAAAAAAAAAAAAAAAAAGGGAAAAGTCAAAATAAAGAGTGCAGGAGAGCGGCATATGGTAGGTGTTGGCTGGCTGCATGAAGTGAACTATAATGGGGAGTGATGATCAGTGATTGCTTTTCCTGTCCTTTTGATTGAAGGACTCACAATTTTCCCATGAGAACCACTCTTAGTTCCTCCCTCTTGGTTCCTGGGTTTGGGTAGGCTCCAGCGTTGGGCACATGCCTCATATCTGGCCAATCCACTGTAATTGCTAAGCTCTAAGATATGAGCATGAAACTGACGGTTGCCATATTTGGGAACAGCTAGTTTAAGAGTAAAGCTGGCACAGAGGAAAGCAGGCCTGTCAGACTAAGGCAGATACAAAGATCTAGTTCCCACTGCATTCTCTAAGTGCCTGGATCCAGCTATACCTGAAGGAGATACTGCACCAGACCTCTCTGGACAAGCAACTAGATCCAGCTATAGCTGAAGGAGATCCTGCTTCTGAATCATTTCTGTAGCAACTCTCCCTTGTGGGTGGAAGCACCTGGCAGGTGCGAGCCTCACCTGGCTTAGGCGGTTCTGTAGCTCCTTCAACTGCTGCTCCACCTGCTGCTTCTCACCCTGCAGCCGCTCCACCAGCTGCAGCTTCTCCTGGCTCCAGTTCTGCTCACTGATCTGCAACTGCCTCGTTAGCTCCATGACAGCGCTGTAGGACTCAGCCAGGAGGTGCTGCTGCTCCTCACGCTCCCTCTGTAGGGCTACCTTCCAGTCGGGCCCTGCCCGCTCCCCGGCCCCCTTCCCTGCCTTCAGCTCCATCTGCGGGAAAGAAGCAGACTGGGCAGCTGACACCAGAGGCCACTCCTCTCGGCCCTCCTCTCTCCTTCCCTCCTGGGTGCGGGCAGAGGAAAAGGGGAGAGGTCCCCTCAGAAGAGCCCTCACCAGGAACTAACCCAGCTTAGTCCTCCTCACTCAGAACTAACCCCTAACCCCTCCATGCAATAAGGGTTTGAAGAGCTCTTTTGTTTTGTTTTGTTTTGAGATGAAGCTTCGCTTTTGTTGCCCAGGCTGGAATGCAATGGCACGATCTCGGCTCACCGCAACCTCTGCCTCCTGGATTCAAGCAATTCTCCTGTCTCAGCCTCCCAAGTAGCTGGGATTACAGGCATGTGCCACCACACCCAGCTAATTTTTTGTATTTTTAGTAGAGATGGGGTTTCTCCATGTTGGCCAGGCTGGCCTCAAACTCCAAACCTCAGGTGATCCACCCATCTCAGCCTCCTAAAGTACTGGGATTACAGGCATGAGCCACCGTGCCCAGCTGAAGAGCTCTTTCTATAAGCCAAGTTCTGTGCTGTGGGCTTTTCAGGGATGATGTCAGTATCTTCATGAAAACTCTGCAAGATTACTATCAGTATCCATATTTTACAGAGGAGGGAGAGGTTCAAAGGGGCTATTTGTTCACACAGCAACATCATGGACCGGCTCCTAGTCATTGCTTCTTATGATATCCCATCAACTCTTACCAGCAGTATGGGTTTGAGTTGATGGGGAACATGCTTTATATTCCCTCCTAGCAAGCTGGGGGCCTCGCCTTGCCTCCCACAGGCCTGCATGGGAACATGTACACAGTCACTAACACATGTGCAGTGGTCACTCCAGCAAGATAGCTTTCTCAGCCCCTGACCTCAGGGTGGCAGAAAGGGGAATGTGCAACCTTTAGACTCAATGTCCCCTTTTATCCCCAGTGGGCTGGTCAGGTTCTTGGTGGGAGGAGCACCTGAAATGCCCAGGTCTATGGGGGCAGTGGGTGCAACAGACACCGTGGAATGCGCAGATGGAGGGAGCTGGGAGATCTGCAGAGAGGGTTAGGAGGGGAGAGCAGTGGCCCCAGGAAGTATCCAGGAGACTGTGAGCAGTTGGAAGAAGGTGGAATTGGGGCCGGGTGCGGTGGCTCATGCCTGTACTCCCAGCACTTTGGGAGGGTGAGGCGGGGAGATCACTTAAGATCTGAAGTTCGAATTAGCCTGGCCAACATGGTGAAACCCCGTCTCTACTAAAAATACAAAAATTAGCTGGGCGTGGTGGCATGCCACCTGTGATTCCAGTTACTTTGGGGGCTGAGGCAGGAGAATCACTTGAACCCGGGAGGTGGAGGTTGCAGTCAGCCAAGACTGCACCTCTGCTCTCCAGCCTTTGAGAGTGAGACTCCATCTCAAAACACACACACACACACACACACACACACACACACACACACACACACACGGAGACAGAATTGGGGTCACAGGGAGCCAGGGGTTAGAGGTTTGGGGGAGCAAGGGTCAGTCCGCCACTTATTAGCTGGGTGACCTTTGGAGAGAAATTTAACTCCTCTGTGCCAGTTTTGTCATCTGTCCAGCAGAGACCATTGGAGTGTCTGCCTCCCAGGGGCTGGTGATGCCCGGGAAGGCAGCTTGCAGTAGGGGCAAGCTGGATGGAAGAAGCTGGAGCCCGAGCTGTGGGGTCAGATCATCCTCTCCGAGTGGGAGGAAGCCCACCCTCTCACTTTTCAGGCCAAAGGAGAGCAGCAAGTAGCCCTCAAGCACACAACAGACACCAAACCCCCAGGGCTCCTGGTTAAGGCTCCTTTGGGCATGCTGGGGAGTTGGGAGGGGAGGGCCCCAGTTTGAGTGGAGAGAGTAAAACAGAGCCAGGTAGTGGGGGCTAAGGGAGTGCTTATGCGGAAAGGAAGGAGCAGATGAGAACAGCCGGCAGTGAGGATGCACGCTGGCCTCACCTGTGAGCCCATGGTGCAACAGAGGCGCCTGTGATGCTCCCGTGCCTCTCTGTCAATCGCCCACCTTCCTTCCCTGTCCCATTCCCCACCGTTTCTGATACTCTTGCTGTGTGACTTTAGGAAAGTCTCTTGCCCTCTCTGGCAGGCGAAGGGGTTCTTATTCCTCTAGGAGCATGGCCTTGGCATCCTTCTCCCAGATCCGACAGCTAAAGGCCTGGCTGAGGGCAAGGGGAGAGGCCTCTGACAGGTGGGGGGCTCACCTGGGTGGTATGGCCCTTGAGCTCTGCCCGCTCTGTCTCCCAGGTAGCCTTGGCCTTGGCAAACTGTTGCTGAAGCTCCGTCAGACCACGGCGTTCATCCCGGAGCAGCCAGCACAGCTCCTTCAGCGTCACCTTCATGTCGGCCAGTGTCTTGATGTACTCATTGGGCTGCAGGCAGGAGGCAAAGCCTGAGTCAGGAGCCTCCGGGGGTGGGGGGGAACCTGGGCTCAGAAAACTCACCTAGAAGTCCAGCTCCGACTCTACGAGGCCTCGGGCAAGTCACACGACCTCTCTAGGTCATCTCACCCATCAAATGGGAAGGACAAGCCCAGCCCTGCTACCTCCTAGGCTGACATGAGTCCCAAATCTGACACTAACAAAATCCTGCAATTACAGTAATCATTCAGCTCAGCCTAACTGGGCTGAATCATCTGGCTGCTTCTTCAGGGCTCAGCAGGGTCTGAGCTTTGGGTCTTTCTCCTACTCAGGATCTGCCTCTCTGATACACTGCAGGCCACACATGGGGTCTAATGCACAGAGACCCTCAGTTTGCCTGACTCCATCCCAAATCTTCTCTCCTGGGCCCGTGCCCTCATTTCCCATCCCTACCCCAGCTCACCGTGTGTGACCCTGGGATCCTGACCCCACTGCTCTCTCTGACTTATGGCTTGATTTGAGAGTTCCTGACCCTAGACCAGAAAGCCCCTCTTCACATGACCCTAGCCTGATGTCCTTGCCCTCACCATACTCAATACCAAGCCATACTCAATACTGGAATACCTTACCACATCTCTGCACACATAATTCTCTTGGTCCAGAATAGTCTTTCCCCCATTCTCTATTAGGTAAACTCCTATACAACCTTCAAAACCCATCAACCATGACCCCTTCTCTGTGATACTGTCCCTTATACTCCAAAGAGAATTAATTGCTGTCTTGCTTATGATCCCACAGTGGACTCCGTCACTGCCCTGGGAAGACCAGGCAATAACCCTCTGCAGCTCCAGTGTCCAGGGATGCAGTCAGAGAAAGCCGCAGGAATTGACCACTGAGCAGACCAAAGGAATGAATGGACACAATAGGACAGGGAAGGGGATGGGGGCACACCGTGTTCTGGGTCCAGCTGTCCCCAATGCAGGCCTTGTTATCAGAATGCTGAGCGTTTATCTCCTCTTCCTCCATCAGCAGGTACAGCTCCTTCATGCTGTTCACCTATTTGTTAAAAACCATGATTAACAGCGGGTGGGAAGTTTTCCTAAGTTTTAATTTCAACCTTGGGCACCACGTAGGTCGAGGAGCATGGCTGGACAGTCAGGCCCTCCTAGCCTCCCATGACACCTACTCTGCCCCAAAGACCAGGAAGCAGCCCTGACAGTCACTCTGAAAGAACCATGTTGACAGGCTGGGCCAAGGCAGGCACTGTGGGTGAAATGAAAAGGCCACAAGCACTCCCACGACGCTACATAAGGGCGACCAAAGGTTTGCGTGGACAGAAGGGACCTTGCTGGGTGGGGGTTGGATTTATTGCTGATGGATTCTGGGCAGGAGTCCAGAGCCAGCCAAGGAGATCAGGGACCTAGTGCAGGATGGAAATGAAGCAAAAGGAAGCGAGCCACCTTCTGTGCTCAAGCAATCCTGCCTTAGCCTCCCCAGATGCTGGGATTCTAGGTGCAAGCTACTGTGCCCAGCATGATTACACTGATATTTTATTAACCATGCCTATTTTGGTAAATGTATATATTTCTTAACTATAGGCATATATGTTACGTAATTTTTTTTCGTCTCTTTTTTTTTTAAAGACAGTTTTACTGTGTCACTAGGCTGGAGTAAAAAGGCATGATCTTGGCTCACTGCAACCTCTGCCTCCCAGGTTCAAGTGATTCTCCTGCCTCAGGCTCCCGAGTAGCTGGGACTACTGGTGCACATCACCACTGCCAGCTAATTTTTGTATTTTTAGTAGAGACAGGGTTTCACCATGTTGGCCAGGCTGGTCTCAAACTCCTTACCTCAAGAGATCTGCCCACCTTAGCCTCCCAAAGTGCTGAGATTACAGGTGTAAGCCACCGCACCTGGCCTATTTTCTATGTTTACACCCTATTTTCTTTTTTCCTAAAGTAAGTTTTTCTCATTTACTCTAGGATATGGAAATGGCTAGAAAGGTTTTCACCAAATGTGGAGGGTTTGTCTGAGACAAACTGACTTAAAACATAGACTATGTGGCCTGCAGGTCACTCGCTTAAGCTGAGCTTCATCCAGAGGCCTGTGAGGCTTCCAAACAGCTGGGAGAGCTCCTGTTTCCAAACATCACAGAAGAGACACCTTCAGACAGGAGGCCCGAGGCAGATGCTCCCAGGGGCAGCCCTGCTGGGTTCTTGAGCTTCCTCTCCCATGGGTGCCTTTGTGTCAGGCACTGCAGGGCCAGGGAAGCAGGGCCAGGGAAGCAGGGCGTGGGCCCATGGAATGGTGATAAAGACTCTCCCATGAGGCCCTGGGGAGGAGCTGGTGACCTGCAAGAATGAGCCCCACTGAGATGGGGTGATGCAGGGTCTCACTACACACTCAGGTCTGTCATGCCTGGCCCCTGGGGCATCTGGGCTCCTCTGGGGTACCCCTGATGGCGTATGTGGCAACTTGAGGCACGCCAGTGGTCCCTACTGCCTCTGGAAAGGGGCCTCCAGAGAATAGCTTGGACCACAGGAGGGCCAAGCCTGGGCTACACTCGAGGCACCTGAACCCAGAAGGACAAGGCCAAAGTGAGCAATGCCAACTAAGATGAGTGTGACCAAGGTCTGACATCCTTACAAGTCCCCTTCTCCACCCCGCTGCTGTGCTGATGACAGGAGACAAGGGCTCTGAGCAGCAAAGGGTCCTGCACAGACTGGGGCATGAATGGGCCAGGTGGGTCCCTTCCAAGCTTCACACATTCTCAAAGCTCCACCCCACGTTTCCTGCCACATCCTAAAACTACTGTACTATCACCAGTGTTTTTAAGCCAGCTTACTGCCTTTAGTTAAATAAACATATCTTTCAGCCTGGCGTGGTGGCTCATGCTTGTAATCCCAGCACTTTGGAAGGCCGAGGCGGGCAGATCACTTGAAGTCAGGAATTCAAGACCAGCCTGGCCAACGTGGAGAAACCCTGCCTCTACTAAAAATACAAAAATTAGCTGGGCATGGCAGCATGTGCCTGTAATCTCAACTACTCAGGAGGCTGAGGCAAAAGAATTGCTTGAATCCTGGAGGCAGAGGTTTCAGTGAGCTGAGATAGTGCCACTGCACTCCAGCCTGGGCAACAGAGTGAGAATTCTGTCTCAAAAAAAAAAAAAAAAAAATCTAGGTAGTGGCACACGGGAGCCTCTCAGGGCACTAAATATAAGTGTATACTTGTACCTGACACTACTGCAACAAAACTGGATTACGACATTCACCTCGATACCGTGGCCTCCGAGGACTGTGTTAAAGACCTGCCAGCCCCGAGGATCCTTTCTTCTGTTGGGGCCAGGACCAAGGTTGTCATCTTCCTCATGGTATCCCCAGCAAGCACCCTCTAATGCCCAGTAAAGACCAACGAATGCAGGGAAGGAAGCCTGCAAGCTGATGGCAAGTATGTGAGCCTAGGAGCTGTGTCAATACCAGCTGAGTGTCCCTTCCTTGTCCCTCTCTCCACAGCCCCCTCCCAGTCCCAGGCCCAATCTTACCTCGAGGAAGTCATCCCCCTCACTGGGCAAAACCTTGCCCTGCCGCCAGCGCTTGAGGAACCACCTGAGCTTCATGAAGAGCAGCAGGAAGTTGTGCTTGAACTGCTGGGACTCCTGCACCAGCATGTTCTTCTCCTGGCTCCAGAATTTCTGCTCCAGCCTCCGCTGGAGGCTCAGACTCTGCAGCTCAAACTCCCGCCTCAGGAGCGCCCTCTGCTGGTCCTCCTTCAGCTGCGGGGGACAAGAGCTTGAGCAACCCCAGGACCCTGCCCTCTCCCCCGCCCCATTTCCAGGCCCCTGAACAGGGGCAGGGAGGAGAGTCTGGGTGGTGCCTGTGGGTGATTCCTGCCAGGGATGCCACCACGTGTGGTGCAATCTATTCAGATGAGCACTGCCCTTTGCTACTGGAGCCACAGTGACACATCAGTGAAGGAGCTGGGATTTGAATCCGGCTCTGACTAAAAAAACCATGACATCATATACTGAGCACCTCCTGGGCACCAAATGTCTCACATGAACTTTCATGTTCAATGAGGAACTGGTGAGGGTGAACTTTAATAGCAGGGATGGGTGACACATAGAGAGCAGAAGGTGTGCCAGGGTTGAGGACAACTGATGACTATGCGCCACCCTAGGAAGCAATGCAGTGTCATGCTAACAAAGGGACCTGGATTAGAGGCCCAGCCCCGCTGAGCTCGGGGTGTGCAACCCTGGACAGAGCACTCCGGCTCTGTGGGCATCAGTTTCCTCATCCATAAAATGGTGATAAGGGAGGGCACGAGGATTAAAGGACATAACGGGTGGAAAGTGCATTGTACTGGCCAGCATACAGTAAGGGCTTAACAAATGTTATTCCAGAACTATTATCTGGATTAGGAGCCAGGTCTGATGAGGGCACCATTTCATAAATGGGAGACTGAGGTCCTGGGAGAAAACAGGACTGGCCCCAGGTCCCACGGGCAGCCAGTGATAGCCCTGTCACACAGCTAATTTACAATTGCAAGTACAGTAACATCCCAGCAGGGCACAGGGGCTGAACTCAGGTTTCCCCTGACATTCTTTTTTTGTTTGTTTGTTTTGAGATCACTCTCTTGCCCAGGCTGGAGTGCGGTGGTGTGATCTTGGCTCACTGCAACCACTGCCTCCCAGGTTCAATTGATTTTCCTGCCTCAGCCTCCTGAGTAGCTGGGATTACAGGCATGCACCATCATACCTGGTTAATTTTTGTATTTTTAGTAGAGATGGGGTTTCACCATGTTGGCTATGCTGGTTTCAAACTCCTGGCCTCAAGTGATCCACCTGCCTTGGCCTCCCAAAGTGTTGGGATTACAGGTGTGAGCCACTGCGCCCAGCCTTGCCTGACATTCTTGATTTTGGAGGGCCCACAGATGCTCAAGGCCTCTGCCTCCAGCTCAGAGAGGCTGTAGGGATAGGTGCCTGGAAAGCGCTGGGCACCACGCACCTGGACCATTTTCTGGTTGAAACTGTCGGCCTCCTCCTTTCGTAGCTGCCGCTCCTGGGAGAGCTGCTCTTGCAAACCCCGGAGGCTGTCGTGGGCCTCAGCCAGCACCAGCTGCAGCTCCTTGATCTGCAGTGCAGACAGGGACACAGATAATGAGGAGGGAGAGAGAGGAAGAAGTGGATAGAAATTGTGATCTGAGGATGACAGTGGTAGGGGAACAATGGGAAGTTGGACCCAAGCTGTCCAAGTACAAATCAGGCACAATGACTATCCCCACCTCAGAGGGTCATCATGCAATTAAATGAAACAGTACATATCAAATCCAGCTTTCGTTACCATTAGAAGTTGATCTTTTCTCTTTGAAATTTATCTTAATAATGTACTGGGAAAACTGAGTTACTAAGTTTGATTCACAAAGATGTTCATTGTTTCGTTGTTTATAATTGCAACATTTAGGAAACAACTTAGATACTAAATGGTGGGAATTAAAAGATGTTTAATGGATCTATACATATGTAACAATCCATTCAGTGGTACCCTTAAGGAGGATGTCCTTTATTGTATGTATGTTATTATATTATACTTCAACAGAAGGTTAAAAAACAAAACCAAAAAAGCTATAGACCTCCACAGAAAAATATGTAAAGAACATGGATACACACACTAAATGTAAACAGTGGGAACTATGTGAAGATGTTCAGACCTCCGATCTTGACTTCCTTCCTTCCCTCCTTCCTTCCCTCCTTCCTTCCTTCCCTCCTTCCCTCTTTCCCTCCTTCCTTCCTTCCCCCCCTCCCCCCCCCCCCCCCCTCCCTCCCCCCCCCCCCTTTCTTTCTTTCTTTCTTTCTTTTGCAACAGAGTTTCGCTCTTGTTGACCAGACTGAAACAATGGTGCAATCTTGGCTCACTGCAACCTCTGCCTCCCAGGTTCAAGCGATTCTCCTGACTCAGCCTCCCAAGTAGATGAGATTACAGGAGTGCACCGCCACGCATGGCTAATTTTTTGTTCTTTTAGTAGAGACAGGGGTTTCACCATGTTTTTGGCCAGGTGGTCTCGAACTCCTGACATCAGTTGATCCACCTGCCCTGGCCTCCCAAAGTGCTAGGTTTACAGGCGTGAGCCACTGTGCCCAGCCAACTTCATTCTTTATATCTTTATGCAATGCTGCTTAGGGGTTTTGTTATAGTTATTTATTGTTTACAAAAACTATAGGATCTATTTAAAAAGGTAATAAAACTATAGTTTTTGGTGAAATTGTGTTTAAAAATATTTGTAGCTAAGCAGGCAAAACCGATCTATTCTGTGAGAAGTCGGATGGTTACTACAAGAGAGTATAGGGAATTCTGGGGCAGGTCATGCTGTGTTATTGATCTGAGTGTTGACGACATAGTAGCATTTAGTTTGTAAGAAGTAACTGAGCTGCCAACTTACAAGATGAGCACTTTTCTCTACATGTATTATACCTCAATATATATATATATATTTTTTTAGATGGAGTCCTGGTCTGTCACCCAGGCTGGAGTGCAGTGGTATAATCTCAGCTCACTGCAACCTCTGCCTCAGGTTCAAGCGATTCTCCTGTCTCAGCCTCCCGAGTAGCTGGGACTACAGGTATGTACTACCACGCGTGGGTAATTTTTGTAATTTTAGTAGAGACGGGGTTTCACCATGTTGGCGAGGCTGATATCAAACTCCTGACCTCAGGTGATCTGCCTGTCTCGGCCTCCCAAAGTGCTGGGATTACAGGCGTGAGCCACCGCACCCGGCCAAAATTTTTAAAAGTACTTCTAGTAACAGAGAAACATGTACACTGTCACATTACACAAGGGAAAAAAGGGAAAATGTCACTCCCAACTTGTTTTTTTTTTTTCTTTTTCTGAGACAGGATCTCATTCTGTCACCCAGGTGGAGCGATGATGGCTCACTACAGCCTCGACCTCCCAGGCTCAAGCAATCTTCCCACCTCAGCCTCCTGAGTAGCTGGGACTACAGGTGTGCACCACCACACCCAGCTAATTTTTATATACTTTTTGTAGAGATGGGGTTTTGCCATGTTTCCCAGGCTCGTCTCAAACTCCTAGGCTCAAGCAATCTGCCCACCTCTGCCTTTCAAAGTGCTGAAATTACAGGTGTGAGTCACCATGACTGGCCGCAGAACTCCTATATAAAAGCTTCGTAGGTATGCCAAATGTCCCTCTGTGAAAGTAAACATTCATTATATGGTCAGTAATATGATGATTTGGCAGTGCAGCATAGTGACCTGAGGTATATCTTCTCTATCTGCTTTGCACCAAACATTTTTGCACAGCTACATACTGTCTGCTGCCTCTGGTATCCTCTTTGAACTCAGTGTTCAACAGTGTTGGGCAACTGTCATTGCTCAATAGAGTGGCTGAATGAAACAAATAATTGAATGTGTTTAGGAAATTATTTTCTCTACAGGTAAGCCTATAGAATAGGCCTATTTCCTGGCTGGGTGTGGTGGCTCATGCCTCTCATCCCAGCACTTTGGGAGGCTGAGGTGGGAGGATCACTTGAGCCTAGGAGTTTGAGACCAGCCTGGGCAACATGGCAAAACCTGGTCTCTACTAAAAGAACAAATATTAGCTGGAAATGGTGGCGTACGTCTATAGTCCCACCTAATCAGGAGGGCTAAGGCATGAGATTCGCTTGAACTTAGGAGGTGGAGGTTACAGTGAGCCAAGATTGCACCACTGCACACTGCACTCCAGACTGGGCAACACAGCAAGACTCAGTCTTAAAAAAAAAAAAAAATAGGCCTATTTCCTTTTCTTAGAAAATGAGAACTAAGTTATCTCAGTTTTTTCTCTTTTTGCCATGGCTTCTAGGAAGCTCGCTTACAGAGTCTGATCCATCAGCTTCAAGCGAGCTTCTCCTTCCTACATAGTCATGGGCTGGCCTTCCTGGAACCACTGAGTTATCTTCCAAGGGATGCTCAGAAATGTGCTCAGGCTGGAGAATACACAGGACTCTGCATGGTTCAGGGTTTCAGGGATACCCCACCCACTCTGTAGGAAGCTTTTCCTGCTTCAGGCTCATTATAAAAAACAAGGAGAAGCTCAGTAGGCTTAGAAGGGCTCAGAACTACCCAGAATTCCCCAAGGATCAAAGAATCCTAGCAATTCAATAGCTACCATTCACTCTAACCCTCCCATGTTACAGATGGGGAAGCTGTGGCCAGAAGGTGGAAAGCTGTCGAAGGTCATACAGCAACACTGGTAGAACTGAGACTTGAACTCAGGTCCCCTGAGTCCCAGAGATGTGTCACTATCATCATAATAATTATGATCCTCCTCATCCTCTTCCCCACCCAATGTGGACCAGGCCTTAAGCTATGGCTTTTTGTGTATTTAATCCTTTCAACAACCCTACAAGGCACCTTCATTTTACAGGTAAGAAAACTGAGAATCAGAGAGGTAAAATGACTTCTCCAAGATCTCACAGCCAGTATAGAGTGGATCCACAATTGAAACCCAAACTGCTCAACTACTTCCTGCTACATAAATGAGTAGTTCCACTAAGTGATATAAATTGTCAAATTCTCAGTAGAATTTAGTACAGGTGGGAAAAAAGCAATTTATACAGATGAGTTTAAAAGTTTTTAGATCTTAAAAAAAAAAGTTTTTGGATCAGGCCATGAGAATGTCCCAAACTTCCTTATTTCCTGTCTTGCCCTGACTGCCAGGAAGCTTGAAACCAAATGGAATGGCCAAAACTCATATCCTCACCAGCTAAGTGATATATGGATCACTCTGCTTTTGAGAGGCCTCAGTAACTCTCCTCCTACCCAATCCCCTGCTTGCTCAGGTCTAGACCCACCTCAGAGGCATAGGAATCATTGTCTTCCGCTCGGTAAGGCCTGAAGCTCCGGCTGGGGTCAGGCTTAGAGTCCAAGTCACCAGCGCGGAAGGCCTCTCGGATCCTGGGCTCCCATTCCGGCAGATCCCTGAAGTCAGGTGGCTGCATCCAGAGGCACAGGCAGAACAAACCAAAGATCACCATGGGGAGGGGCCCAAGGGGTGCCAGACACACCCACCCCAGGCCTCTGGGCTCCATGAGAGGCTTGAACCACCCACCTGAGGGCTGGGACCCTGGCAGATTCACCTCTGTAGCTCAGACCCAGCCCTGGCTGCAGGCACTGCTGTCATTCAATGAATGAATGTTGAAAGGATGAATGAGCAGGTAAGTGGGGAGTGATTTGGTGAATGTGTGTCTTGTGCACAAACCTCTGAGTCAGCCCCAGCTGTCCTATCACATGTGTGACCGCTGTTCATTCCTCTTTCAAGGAGAACCAAGAGGGAGATAACACAGAGCAGTCTATGGGCACAGTGGCACGTGCCTGCATGCCTGTAATTCCATCTACAATTTGAGGCTGCAGCGAGCTATGATCATGCCACTGCACTCCAGCCTGGGCAACAGAGCAAGACTGTTTCTTTAAAAAAAAAATTTTATCCTCAAGGAGAGCAGCAAAAGAAAGAAACAAACAAAAAGAAAAAAGAAATTTTTTTTAAAGGCTGGGCACAGTGGCTTATGCCTGTAATCCCAGCATTTGGGGAGGCCGAGGCAGGTGGATCACAAGGTCAAGAGATCAGACCATCTTGGCCAACATAGTGAAACCCCGTCTCTATAAAAAACACAAAAAATAGCTGGGTGTGGTGGTGTGCGCATGTAGTCCCAGCTACTTGGGAGATTGAGGCAGAAGAATCACTTGAACCCAGGAGGCGGAGGCTGCAGTGAGTCAAGAGTGTGCCACTGCACTCCAGCATAATGACAGAGACTCTGTCTCAAAAAAAATAAATAAATGTTTTAAAAAAAGGCAGTCTGCTTGCCTAAAAAAGCAAGATGAAGCCAAATCAACAGGGCATGAGTTAAAGAAATTATGGCACATATCCACTGTACAGTTGTTAAAAAGAAAGTGCTGCCGGGCGCGGTGGCTCAAGCCTGTAATCCCAGCACTTTGGGAGGCAGAGGCGGGTGGATCACGAGGTCAAAAGATCGAGACCATCCTGGTCAACATGGTGAAACCCCGTCTCTACTAAAAATACAAAAAATTAGCTGGGCATGGTGGTGCGTGCCTGTAATCCCAACTACTCAGGAGGCTGAGGCAGGAGAATTGCCTGAACCCAGGAGGCGGAGGTTGCGGTGAGCCGAGATCGCGCCATTGCACTCCAGCCTGGGTAACATGAGTGAAA
This sequence comes from Sapajus apella, assembly GCF_009761245.1. Taxonomy (NCBI): domain Eukaryota; kingdom Metazoa; phylum Chordata; class Mammalia; order Primates; family Cebidae; genus Sapajus; species Sapajus apella. Next base: position 6,540,176 of record NW_022436973.1, on the reverse strand, counting down.
CTCCGTCTCAAAAAAAAAAAAAAAAAAAAAAAAAAGAAAGTGCTAAATCTCTCTCTTTCCCTGGAAATGAAAAACTCCCTGCCATTGCTCTGAGGATGAAGATCAAACCTCCCCCATGCTCAGTGCAGGGCAGCTTCACGGTGTCTCTTCACTCAGTTTCCTGGACACACCATGCTCCTTCTGCCTCTGATCTGAGCTGTGCCTTTGCACAGGCTCTTTCCTCTGCAGAAAACACTGTTCCCCCAGCCATCCATCCCTCTGACCTCTGGTCAGATCAGAGCCCTTCCCTCAGCATAGGGTCTAGGTCAAGTTCCTTGTTCATAAAACCATGCACCTTTCCTTTAGATTCCTCTCTCAGTTTATAACTGCACATTCACTGGCATGATATTTTGGGTGACTCTGCCCCACTAGATAATAAGGGCCGTGAGAGGGGGAATCATATCTGGTTTTGCTTGTCATGACACCTTCAGCAGTGAGCACAAATAGTGTGTGAACAACAAACAAGGCATCATAATGAACAAACTGATACACTGTGTTAAAAATAAGTTGTATAGTAACAGTAGATATAAAATAATATGTGTGGAAAAACAAATATATGATAGTATATGTGAAGAAGGATTTACAAGGGCAAGCTGCAAGGATGAAATATTCTAGATCTACCCCATTAGACACACACAAATACTGAACATTTAAAATGTGACTATTAGGCTGGGCACAGAGGTTCACACCTATAGTCCTAACACTTTGGGAGGCTGAGGCCGGTGGATCACTTGAGTTCAGGAGTTCAAGACCAGCCTAGGCAACATGGCAAGATCCCATCTCTACAAAAAAAATTTAAAAATTATGGCCAGGTACGGTGGCTCATGCCTGTAATCCCAGAATTTGGGAGGCAAAGGTGGTTGGATCATTTGAGGTCAGGAGTTCGAGACCAGCCTGGCTAACATGGTGAAACCCCATCTCTACTAAAAATACTAAAAGTTAGCTGGGCATGGTGCAATGGGCCTGTAATCCTGGCTACTTGGGAGGCTGAGGCAGGAGGACTGCTTGAACCCGGGAGGCAGAGATGGCAGTGAGCCAAGATTGCACCACTGCACTCCAGCCTCGGTGACAGAGCGAGACTCTGTCTCAAAAAAAAAAAAAAAAAAAAAAAAAGCTACGTGCAGTGGCTCATGTCTATAATCCCATCACTTTGGGAGGCAGAGGCGGGTGGATCACCTGAGGTCAGGGGTTCAAGACCAGCCTGGCCAATGGTGAAACCCTGTCTCTACTAAAAAATACAAAATTAGCCAGGCATGGTGGCGCATACCTGCAATCCCAGCTACTCAGTAGGCTGAGGCAGGAGAATCGCTTGAACCCAGGAGGTGGAGATTGCAGTGAGCCAAGGTCATGCCATTGCACTCCAGCCTGGGCAACAAGAGTGAAACTCAATCTCAAAAAAATAAATGAATAAAAATAAAAAATAAAAAAATAAAAATTAGCTAGGTGTGGTGGTGGGTGCTCACTTGTGGTCCCAGGTACTAAGAGGGTGAGGAAGGAGAATGGCTTGAGCCCAGGATATCAAGGCTGCAGTGAGCCGAGATTGCACCACTGCACTTCAGCCAGGGCAGCAGGGAGAGACCCTGTCTCAAGAAAAACAAAAGCAAACAAAAAATAAATAATAGGATTTGTGCATGAGACACCTTACCTGAAAGTCTGGGCCAAGGTCTTTTGCCAGAAGAATCTCCTTGGAGAGCCCCTGGGAGCCCAAGGAGGGCAGTGATGAGAAAGACTCCTGCTGCTCCTTGACAGAACCCCCAAGGACTGCATCTGCCTTCCGCGTGAAGGCGTTCAGCTCCTGCTGCAGCACACTCAGGCGCACCAGGATGGCATGAATGAGCTTCGTGTCCCTGGGGCCCTCGCTGTTGTCGGGGGCCTCGTGCAACCTGAAGTCAGCACACTCATTGTCCAGACACAGCCGGAGGCCAGCTGAGAAGCCGTTGGCATCAGCCACCAGGACATCGATGGCTTTACTGACCAGGGCGGCCTGCTCCCTCAGCCCAGGCAGCACCTCGGCCTCCCTGGCTCTGCAGAGTCGGGCCGCATGGGACTCGTGTGTCTCGCCCAGGGGAGCAGGCACACATTGGGCAGAGTCTCCGGCCTCGGCATCCGTCTCCAGCATGGGCCGTGTACTCTGGCAGGAGGCGAGGTCGCAGCGTTGGAGGTTGGACAAGAGCACACGGTTCTCGTACTGCAGCTTCTTGACCTTGCCACTGAGCTCACCGATCTGCAGCTTGGCGGCCGCCAGCTCCTCCTGCGAGGGCTCGCTGAGCACAGAGCAGCTGTCCTCCGAGAGCGCCACGTCCAGCTCGTGCTCCGAGCGGAACTTGGCCAGCTCATTCAGCAGCAGCTTGTTCTGGTCCTCAAGCTCGGCGGAGGAGCGCCGCAACAGCTCGGCCTCCTCTTCCACGAACTGCAGGTGTCGCCGCAGCTCCGCCAAGCTCTCCCCGCACTCGCCACTACCCAGTGCAGAGAAGGCCAGGCGTGCCTCCGGCCCCCCACAGCCACCTCCATGATCCTTCATGTCGTCCATCTCAGCCCGCAGGCCTCGGTTCTCCACCTCCAGCTCCACGATGCGGCGGCTCAGCAGGTTGGCCTCCTCCTCCACCAGCTTCAGGTGCACCTTCAGCTCGGTCTCCCGCGAGTGGGGGGCATCGGCCAGCTCCTCGGCCGACAGTGCACTGTCCAGGTCCCCGTAGAGCGAGCGGTACTTCAGCAGCTCCTCCTTCATGCTGTCATTCTCCTTGGCCAGCTTAGTGAGCTTCTTGCACATGAGGGCTGACTCCTCCTTTGCAAAGTGCAGCTGGCACTTCAGGTCCGCGCTGTCCTCCTGGGGACATGGGGACAGTCACAACCCAGGAAGGTTAGTGCTGGGAGGCTCAGTACCAGCCATAGCATTTTGGGGGAGCACTAACTATGTGCTAGGAACACAGGGATGAATCAGACACAGCCAGACCCTCAAGGAGCTAAGGGTCTGGGGGAGACACAGAGGGGCAGACATTGAAATGATGGGGCACCATACACAGCTTGGGAGTCCAGGAGCAGGTGACATACCGATGAGCAACTACTGCCACTACTGCCATTACCACTACAGTTTCATCAGTAAAATGGGGTGGTAACATTACCTCCCTCCCAGAGCCACAGAGGATTAAATGAGCTAAGGGTGAAAAGGGCCTGGCACTCTGACAATCCCATACCACTAGGAGCTAACAGTATGTGGCCTGTGCTGCATATAGTACTTTATTTGATTCTTCCAATGAACCCCCAAGACAGGGATAAGTAGGGAATGGAGCCCCGAAACTCAAAGTGACTCACCCCAATCACATGGCAGTCAAGTGGCAGAGCCAAGATTCAAACCCGGATCTCTAACTCTAGACCTTTGGATTTGACTGTAGTGCTGCTTGCTAAGCTCCTGGCTGGGGTGGGGAGTGAGCATCTAAGCATCTAAGAACCATGAGCTCAGGGTGTGGTTTTGGGCAGTGAAATTAAGAAAATGAGCAAGGGGGCCGGGTGTGGTTGCTCACACCTGTAATCCCAGCACTTTGGGAGGCTGAGGCAGGTGGATTGCTTGAGGCCAGGACTTCGAGACCAGCCTGGCCAACATGGTGAAACCCTGTCTCTACTAAAAATATAAAAATTAGCCAGGTGTGATGGTGTGCGCCTGTAGTCCCAGATACTCGGCAGGCTGAGGCATGAAAATCACTTAAAACCGAGAGGTAGAGGTTACAGTAAGCTGAGATTACGCCACCGCACTCCAGCCTGGGGAAGAGAGTGAGACTTCATCTCAAAGAAAACAAAACAAAACAAAAAACAAAAAAAAGAAAGAAAGAAAAGAAAATGAGCAAGGGGCAGACAGGGCAGAATCTGGGATCCCCAGGCCACTTGGAGTTAGGCTCAGGCCTTCAGAATAAAACCTTCCTACAGGGGCTGCTGGGAATTACCTGCACCGAAGTCTTCTTATCTGCCTTCCCCAGAGAGCGGGTTCCTCTTTTCTTCAAAGAATGCTGAAGGGAGATTAAAAAAAAAAAAAAGTCAGGACCAAAAGCTCATAGGGTGATTACATGCAGAGAGCTGTCACGGTGTCCAGGATCCAGGGAGGACCCACTCCCCGGGCCACCCCACCCTGAATGTTGAGCAAGAGGAGCCCTTCAGATCACTCAGCAGTGGAAGACTGGTCAGAAGCACTGGAGAAGATGATTCTGCAAATACCTGCCCAGGGTGTTTGTACCTTCTACCCTACACCCTCCCCTCTAACCCACTCCCATGTGTGACCCGGCTGGCCTCAGCCAAATCTTGGAAAGCTGTGCTTCTGTTCTCGTTTGTCTTTCGTCAAAGGATTTCCTAAGTACCTATCATATACCAATAGGTAGGTGTAAAGAACACAGCAGTGAACCGCAGAGGATGTTGTGGTGCTTTTACAGATTCCCTTTTGGAACTGAGACACTCATTCCCCAAGCTGAGCCCTCAAAGCTGAGTACCCCTCCCAGTGACAGCCATTGGTTGAGGGAAACCACCTTGTCCAAGGGCAGGTGCCGTTCATGGATGGAGCCCACATCTATGCACGGATCCTTGACCCCTTGCCTCGGCCTTACAGGGAGGGCCATCCTTGCTCCAGAGCTCCCCATGGGACTGACTGGGATCACTGGCACAATTCAGCTTCTAGCTCTGCCTCACTCCCTGTGGTGGTGTTCCCAAGGAGACTCTTCCATAAACCTCTGCAGGCAAAGCTCCATCTCAGAGAAAATCTGTCCTCCTGAAACTGACATCTAGTGCAAATTTTAATTCAGAATAAATAATAATGAATAAAATGAAAATGGGGGCTGGGTGTGGTAGCTCATGTCTGTAATCCCAACACTTTGGGAGACCAAGACAGAAGGATTACTTGAGGCCAACAGTTCGAGACCAGCCTGGCCAACATAGCAAGACCCTGTCTCAAAAAAAAAAAAAAAAAAAAGAACAACAATAAAATGAATATGAGTACAACAAATGGTAATTACACAGGAGAAATGTGTAATCACGACTTGAATGGTCATGAGAGACTGATGGCAAACAGTGATTCAAAAATCCAGAAGCTGGCCAGGCACAGTGGCTCATGCCTGCAATCCCAATACTTTGGGAGGTTGAGGTGGGAGGACTGCTTGCATTGAAGAGTTTGAGACTAGCCTGGGCAATGTAGCAAGACTCCTCAAAAAAAAAATTAAATAAACAAGATGTTTAAAATCCAAAAGCAATAGGGGAAAAAATAGATATATTCGATTACACAGGCAAATTCTGCATGGAAATAAAATCACCCTAACACAAGTAAAAACATAAATGACAAACTGAAAAAATATCTACAATGTATTAACACAGACAAAGGGTTGATGTCCTAAATATGGAAACAGCTTCACAAACAGGGCATTAAAAGGCCAGAAGACCTGTAGGAAAATAGGCTGGAGATACGAAAAACAGTTCACAGGAAGAGAAAGGCAAATGGATCACGGCACATGAAGATATTCAACCCCGCTCCTGTTAGATAAATGCAAATTAAAATTACACTGAGATACCATTTCTCACCTATCAGATTGGCAAAAATCCAAATATCTGACGACATATTCTATTGGTGAAGCTATGGAGAAACAAAAAGGTTCATAAATTGCTGGCAAGAATGCCAAATGGCACAAGCCCTACAGAGGGAATTGAAGGAAATGTTACAATAACAATTACTGAAGTTTCTCAATGTTTAAAGAAGTCATTCAAGTAGATGCAGGATTCTATTGAGCGCTTCCTCCCAAGAGAGGAGGGGTGATTTGTGTTGGTGGTGTATGTATAAAACCATGTTTAGGCTGTTTTGACTTTTCAAGGTGGGCTGGTGTATTTTTGAAAATGGCGCCCAGGTGATTTGGATACATGCTTACTCCCATCCCCCACCTCTCACACCCTATCCCTGAAAGTGGCAGCCACTGATCTAATCCAAGTCCCATTTTTCTGAAGCCAAGAGACAGGGACAGGGACTTGTCCGAGGTCCCACAGCACACCCACAGCTGACCTGGGACCAGTTATTGACATAGCTTTGAATTGAATTATAAAGAGTTGGCAGGAGAAAATGTGCCTTCTCTGATGAGGACCAGAGTGGAGCTAGCACAGTAGTTCTCAATCTGGTACACATCAGAATTACTTACAAAAAATACTGGTGGTCTGGGGTAGGTCTGAGACATCAGTATTTTTGTTGTTGTTGTTGTTGAGACAGAATTTCGCTCTTGTTGCCCAGGCTGGAGTGCAATGGCTCGATCTCGGCTCACTGCAACCTCTGCCTCCCAGGTTCAAGTGATTCTCCTGCCTCAGTCTCCCAAGTAGCTGGGATTACAGGAGCCTGCCACCACACCCAGCTAATTTTTGTATTTTTAGTAGAGACAAAGTTTTACCATGTTGACCTCAGGTGATCCGCCCACCTTGGCCTCCCAAAGTGCTGGGATTACAGGTGTGAGCCACTGCACCTGGCCGAGACATCAGTGTTTTTTAAATGCTTTCAGGTGATTCTGAAGAGCAGTTCGGATCTACTGTGCCAGGCAAGGAGAGCTCCAGACCGACCCTTAAGTACAGAATATCTTAGAGCTCAATCAAATCCTAAAGAGACCTTTTGAAATGCAAATGAGGCAGGAAGGCAAAGGCTGATATTTCAGATGCTGGGTGTCAAGAGCCAGGAGCCAGTATTTGAGAAGTGCTTTCAAAAGCTGGAATGGAAGAGGAGGAAACAGGGCTGTGGGTCAGACAATGAGTCCTTCTACAAGAGCCAGGAGGCAGCAGCAAGCACAGTCAGTGGGGCCCTGGGCAGGGCACAAAGAGGCAGCCCCATGTCTAGAGTGCAAGGTGGGGGCTCTGGGTTCAGCCCATCAGGCTGCAGAAGGATCCGGGCCCACCTATTACAAGCTGAGTGGGAAGGGCTGTAGCCTCACTGGGAGTTGAACCCTGGAGATCCTGCAAAGCTGAGTTTATGATCCCTGGGTGAACTCTTTCCTCTCCCTGAAATTCTATTTTCTCATTTATAACATGGGCTATGGATTAGGTGACCAGAGCCCCGCCAAGCACTGCAGACTCCCTGGAGGACGGAAGTGAAGTGACAGAGAGGAGAGCCAGGGGTCTCCACGGGTACCGAGGGGCCAGGCATCACATGGGAACAGATGAGATCACCTAAAGCCAGCCAGGCGTGATGGCTCACGCCTGTAATCCAAGCACTTTGGAGGCCAACGCAGGCGGATCACCTGAGGTTGGGAGTTCAAGACCAGCCTGACCAACATGGTGAAACCCTGTCTTAAAAAAAGAAGAAGAAAAAAAAACAAAAATAGAAAAAAAAAAAAAAAAAAAAAAAGAGATCACCTAAAGCCATTCAAAGGACTGAGGGATCAGGAGATTCACTGACATGTAAATCTCCCAGACACTCTGCTAAGGGAAAGAAGTAACTGGCAAAACAAAACCTATAACCCAAATATGTCCACCAACTTTAGAACGGATGAACAAAATGTGGTCTAGCCACACAACAGAATATCACTCAGCCACAGAAAGAACAAAGAAATGGCCGGGTGCAGTGGCTCACGCCTGTAATTCCAGCACTTTGGGAGGCTGAGGTGGGCGGATCACCTGAGGTGGACGTTGCCGTGAGAGTGCGCCATTGCATTCCAGCCTGAACAACAAGAACAAAACTCCAAAGAAAGAAGAAAGAAAGAAAGAGGGAGACAGAGAGAGAGGGAGGGAGGGAGGCAGAGAGGGGAGGGAGGGAAAGATGGGGAAAAAAGGAAGGAAGGGAAGAAAAGAGGGAAAGAAATGAAGTCCTGGCCAGACATGGTGGCTCATGCCTGTAATACCACCGCTTTAGAAGGCCGAGGCAGGTGGATCACCTGAGGTCAGGAGTTCAAAACCAACCTTGACCAACATGGTGAAATCCCGTCTCTACTAAAAATACAAACATTAGCTGGGTGTTGTGGCATTTGCCTGTAATCCCAGCTACTAGGGAGACTGAGGCAGGAGAATCACTTGAACCTGGGAGGTGGAAGTTGCAGTGAGCTGAGACAGCATCATTGCTCTCCAGCCTGGGCAACAAGAGTGAAACTCTGTCTCAAAAAAAAAAAAAAAAGAAAGAAAGAAAGAAAGAAATGAAGTCCTAACACATGCTACGTCATACCTGAGCCATAAGAACATCATGCGAAGTGAAAGAGGCCAGTCACAAAAGGTTACAGATTGCATGAGTCTATTTATATGAAATGCGCGGAATAAGCAAATTCACAAAGACAAAAAGTACATTAATGGCTGTCAAGAGCTGGGGGAGATCAGGTGCAGTGGTTCACATCCGAAATCCCAGCATTTTTGGAGGCTGAGGTGGGAGGATCACTCGAGGGCAAAAGATTGAAACCAGCCTGGCAAGAGTGAGACCCCATCTCTTCAAAAATAAAAAATATTAGCCAGGTGCAATGGCTCACACCTATACTTTCAACTAGTTAGGAGGCTGGGCTGACATAGAGGATTGCTTGAGCCCAGGACTTCAAAATAGGAGTGAGCTATGATACTGCCACTGCATTCCAGCTTGGGCGACAGAGGGAGACCCTGTCTCAAAAACTAAAAAACAAAAAACGAGCAAACAAACAAAAAGAATACAAGGGATTTGTATCTTGTACATCCCCCTCCCCATCCTTACTTGGGGTGGGGGAATGGGGAACAAAGTCTTCTAGATTTTTTTCCATTAAAAAAAATTTTGTAATTACACAATATTTTTATTTACTTACTTATTTTTTTGTTGAGAAAGGGTCTTGCTCTATCGCCCAGGCTAGAGTGCAGCGGCATGATCTCAGCTCACTGCAACCTCCGCTTCCTGGGGTCAAGCAATTCTTGTGCCTAGGCCTCCTAAGTAGCTGGGATTACGGTGCCCACCACCACGCCCAGCTAATTTTTGTATTTTTAGTAGAGATGGGGTTTCACCATGTTGGCCAGGCTGGTCTCAAACTCCTGGTCTCAAGAGATCTGCCCGCCTAGGCCTCCCAAAGTGCTGGGATTATAGGCATGAGCCACAGCACCCATACTATGCAATATTAAAAAAAAAAAAATATATATATATATATATATACACACACCTTCCTGTAAAAATAACTGTTCACAAAGCAGATAAAGCCAAAGCCCCTGTTTTTCCATCCCGCAACCTCCTCTCCTTTGAGGTTTCTGACTGCTCTGCTGGGGCTCCTTCTGGGCCTTTGGCTGAATTTAAGACACTGAAATAGATGCTGCTGTTTTATAGACTTTCTTTCCTTCCTATGTTGATTTGATTCTGTGATCTCTGATTTTTATAATAAGCACCCTAGACAGAAGAAAACTTCCAAAATATGCAGCATTTTAAAACAACAGTCTGTGTTCATGCTATATTATTCTGTATGTTACAGGAACAATGTATACAATATAATCCCATCTTTGTTTTTTAAAAAGTACACAGAGGTCAGGCATGGTGGCTCTTTGGGAGGCCCAAGCAGGCAGATCACTTGAGCTCACAAGTTTGACACCAGCCTGGCCAGCATGCTGAAGCCCCATCTCCACTAAAAAATATATAAAAATTCGCCAGGTGTGGTGGCACATATCTGTAGTCCCAAGTGCTCGGGAGGTTGAGGTAAGAGAATCGCTTGAACCTAGGAGGCAGAGGTTGCAGTAAGCCAAGATCACACCATTGAACTCCAGCCTGAACGACAGAGTGAGACTCTGTCTCAAAAAAAAGGAGTTAAAAAATATATAGAAACTCCCTGTATTATATGAGACGAAAGAAAGAAAAGCCTAGAAAGATACAAAGCAAACTGCTGATGCTGGGTCAGGCTGAGGAGTAGAACTGAAGGAGGCAGTCAGGGAAGCCTTTCTTCTTTTATTAACGACTTTTATTATTTTTATTATTTTTGAACAGATAACAAAGTCACATGGTTCAAAATTCAAAAAGTACAAAAAAGAATACAATGACCAAGTCACGCAGTTATCCTGCCCCAAGGCAACCAACATAACCAGAGGGCTGCAGCTTGCTCTTAGAGGTACGCTAGGCATGCATTAGTGTACTTTTCTAATGATATTTTTGCTTCACTGAGTTTATATTACTTTTTTAGATAAAAAATGCATATTCTTGGCCAGGCCTGGTGGCCCACACCTATAATCACAGCACTTTGGGAGGCCGAGGTAGGCGGATCACGAGGTCAGGAGTTCAAGACCAGCCTGGCCAACATGGTGAAACTCCAACTTTACTAAAAATATAAAAAAGTGACTGGGCATGGTGGTGGATGCCTGTAATCTCAGCTACTTGGGAGGCTGAGGCAGGAGAATTTTGTGAACCTGGAAGGCGGAGGTTGCAGTGAGCCAAGATTGCGCCACTGCACTCCAGTCTGGGCAAGAGAGCGAGACTCCATCTTGAGGGGAAAAATGCATATTCTTAGCCAGACACTGTGGCAGGTGCCTGTAGTCCCAGCTACTCGGAGGCTGAGGTGGGAGGATCGCTTGAGCCTGGGAAGCAGAGGTTACACTGGGCCAAGATTACGTCCCTGCACTCCAGCCTGGGCAAGAGAGCTAGACCTTGTCTCCAAAAAAAAGACAAAAAGCATATTTACATTTACGTTTAAATGCACATATATGTAAACATAGAAAAACTTAACTGGAAGTATATGTACCTCCCCATCCACACAGAAATTCCCTATGGCTTATTTGAATTTTCTAATCTTTTTCTGCTAAGCATGGACTACCACCTGGTGGCGGTAGGGGGTGGGGGAGGGAAAAGTCATTATAAAAGGCTTTTAAGGCTGCGCGCAGTGGCACATGCCTGTAACCCCAGCACTTTGGGAGGCCGAGGCGGGTGGATCGCCTGAAGTCAGGAGTTCAAGACCAGCCTGGCCAACATAGTGAAATCCCATCTCTACTAAAAATACAAAAATTAGCTAGGTGTGGTGGCAGGAGCCTGTAATCCCAGCTACGTGGAAGGCTGAGGCAGGAGAATCGCTTGAAGCCAGGAGGTGGAGGTTGCAGTGAGCCGAGATCACGCCACTGCACATTAGCCTGGGAAACGAGTGAAACTTCATCTCAAAAAAAAAAAAAGTTTTTTAAAATATGCTTTCTCCAAGAAGTCACCAAACACCTTTCCAGCAGGCAGAGAAAAGGTTTGAATGAGCTGAGTGGCCTGAATCTCACCAGAGAGCAGAGCAGTAGGCAGAGGAGAGGAGTTCCAGCCTTTTCTGGTGGATCTGACACTTCCCCACCTTATCTAAGCCATGTGGGCTCCCACACAGCCCTGACATTCTGGAGAGAAAACAAGGCACGTTCAGAGTGCTCAAAGACCTTTCTCCCCTCTGCCTGGCAGCAGATGGCCAGGCAGCTGGGGGGCTGCCACCCCTCAAGAAAGCCAGGGCCTGTCAGAGCCCCTGTGTGGAGCCCCTAGGGATGAAGCCAGTCTCTGCCCAAGAGGCAGATGTTCTGGCTCTGGGCCTTGGGAGGGCGGGACAGAGCAGGGCGGTGCCTGGGCACCAGCAGGAATGCAGCCGCAAGGCCTGGGGATGCGTCCAGCCCTGAGGACACTCTCTGTGGCCTGGCATGCAGCAGGGGCTTCCCCACCCGCCAGCAACTCACAAGGCTGCCTTTCAGCAGCCAGGGTGGTGCCTCCAAGCATCGCTGATCTACAGGGTTTTAGGAGAAGCCTGAGCTATGTCCTCCCTTGTCTTTCCTCCAGCCCAGGAGAGAGCTGCCTGAGCCCAGCTCTGGAGGGGGCCTGTGCACTCAAACACCTTCCTGCCCACCTGAAGCTGAGAAACAGAGGCCAACCCTCCAAGGAACGAAATGAACCTTCTGCCAAAACAGCAGGGCATATTTTCACCAAATCTGGAGGAGATGTTTGGAAAGGTCTCACTGAAAGCACAGACTGTGCTTCAGGTACAAAATTTATTCTAGATTATTATTATTATTTTGAGACTGGGTGTCACTCTGTTGCCCACAACTGGAGTACAGTGGCATGATCTTGGCTCACTTGCAACCTCCACCTCCCAGGTTCAAGCAATTCTCGTAAGTCAGCCTCCCAAGCAGCCGAGACTACAATACAGGTGTATACCACCACACCTGTCTAATTTTTCATATTTTTTGTAGAAATGGCATTTCACCACATTGCCCAGGTTGGTCTCGAACTCCTGAGCCCAAGTGATCCACCCACCTCGACCTCCCAAAGCGTTGGGTTTACAGGTGTGAGCCACCGCGGCCGGTCTGCTCTAGATTCTAGAAGGAACCCGGGGTTGGGGGTGTGCCTCAAAGACAGGCATTCATTCTTCCTCTAGAGTGGCTGAAATGGCCAGAGAGAGAGGCCGTGTGGCTCCTGGTTGGGGAGAAATCATACAGGGGAGAAAACAAAGAGTGGTTTAGACATTGGCCCCAAATCAAACGTCACAAGGACAGATGGAGCCAACTGCACGCAAAGATTTGCAATGTAGCTGCTCCTTTCCCAGGTAACTGGCAGCTCTAGACAGAGTTCCTCACCAGAGGCAGCAGAAATGTATTTATTTAACTAAGGCCAATGCTTCTCCAGACCCCCGGCCCTCACGGTGGTTGTGATGGTAACAACAAAAGTCCTTAGTCTATGTTAAGCACTTTACTTGCTTGTCTTGTTTAATTTTCACAAACACCTCTGAGAAGTAGTAATAATATTCCCATTTTATAAATAAACAAACTGCACTGGGCACGGTGGCTCATGCTTGTAATCCCAGAACTTTGGGAAGCTGAGGACGGTGGTTCACTTGAGTCCAGGAATTTGAGACCAGCCTGGGCAATGTAGTGAGAGGCCCCATCTCTTTCAAAAATACAAAATTAGCCAGATATGGTGGCGTGCACCTATACTCCTAGCAACTTGGGTTGCTGAGGCCAGAGGATCTCTTGAGCCCAGAAGTTTGAGGCTGCAATGAGCCATGATTGCACCACTACACTCTAGCTTGAGCGACACAGCAAGACTCCTGTCTCCCTCCAAAATAATAAAGATAAATAAATGAACAAACTAAGCACTAGAGTAGTTATATCATTTCCCCAACGTTACAGTCACTTGAGAGTAAGTGCCAAAGCCAGAGAAAAGGTAGAACCAGGCTTTGGGATCCAAGCGCAGTGGCTCACGCCTATAATCCCAGCACTTTGGGAGGCCACGGTGGGCAGATCTCGAGGTCAGGAGATCAAGACCATCCTGACTAACACAGTGAAACCCCGTCTCTACTAAAAATACAAAAAATTAGCTAGGCGTGATGGTGCACGTAGGCGTGCACTCAAGTAGTCTCAGCTACTTGAGACACTGAGGCAGGAGAATTGCTTGAACCCAGGAGGCAGAGGTTGCAGTGAGCCAAGATCGTGCCACTGCACTCCAGCCTGGGTGATAGAGCGAGACTCCATCTAAAAAAAGAAAACAAAAACCTGATGCTAAGGAAAAGAAGTCAGTCACCAAACACTCCATTTGGATAATGTGTCCAGGCAAATTGTAGAGACAGAAAGCAGATGAGTGGTTGCCAGGGGCAGGAGGGAAAGGGGAAATGGGGAGTGACTGTTCACAGGTATGAGGTTGCTTTTTGGGGCCATGGAAATGTTCTGGAACTAGATAATGGTGACAGCGACACAACATCATGAATATGCTAAAAATCACTGAATTAGTAACTTAAGCATATCCTAAGAGTGACAGCAAAAAAAAAAAAAAAAAAAAAAATCCCCGAATTTTACATTTTTTTTTTTTTTTTAGACTGAGTCTCACTCAGTCACCAGGCTGGAGTGAAGTGGCATGATCTCAGCTTGCTGCAACCTCCACTTCCTGGGTGCAAGCGATTCCCCTGCCTCAGCCTCCCAAGTAGCTGGGATTACAGGCATGTGCCACCACACCTGGCTCATTTTTTGTATTTTAGTACAGACGGGGTTTCACCGTGTTGGCCAGGATGGTCTCGATCTCCTAACCTCATGATCCGCCCACCTCAGCCTCCCAAAGTGCTGGGATTATAGGTGTGAGCCACTGTGCCCAGCCCACTTTTAATTTTTATTGTTTTTAGTTTTATTATTGATTTTTTTTGAGATAGAGTCTCACTCTGTTACCCAGGCTGGAGTACAGTGGCGTGATCTTGGCTCACTGCAACCTCCGTTTCCCAGGCTCAAGCAATTCTCCCACCTCAGCCTCCTGAGTAGCTGGAATCACAGGCTCATGCCATCATGTCCAGTTAATTTTTACAATATTTGTAGAGACGGGGGTCTCATTATATTGCCCAAGCTAGTCTCAAACTCCTGGGCTCAAGCAATCCTTCTGCCTCAGCCTCCTAAAGTGCTGGGATTACAGGTGTGAGCCACTGTGCCTGGTCTGAACTGTCCACTTCCAAATGGTGAATTGTATGACATGGGAATTAAATTGTGATTTAAAAACTGCCAAGAAACAGTGGCACCCTATAAAAAGACAACCACACCATGCCTGTGGGAAGGCTATTGGAGGGTTAAACAATGTGCTGGTGTGGTCAAGGCTTGTGCGGTGCCTGGCACAGAGTGAGGGCTCAGACACAGCAGCTATACCATAATAAATCACGTCAACACTCGTATTGGCTTTCTGCCTAAAACACAAGGAGGCGTGTGACGCTGGAAGAGAGGGTAGCTGGGCAACAGTGCCACTGCAGCCCTCAGCCAGGGCCTGCCACCTCCCCTTTCTCTAGTGGAGAGATGTTTCCACGGTAACCACATCAGCTCAGGCCAGGGGCTCCTGTTCCTAGCTGGGTGACAGCACCGCCTCGGCAGCCTGTCAGGATAGTAACGGCAGATCTTGATGATGAGACTGAGGAAGAATTGCTCAGGGACCCTCATCTCCATAGAAACCATGTCAGGAAAGAGGGAGGAGGGACAAGATAAACAGCAAATAAACACAGGCTTCTGCCTCCTGCGCACAAGCCTGAGATGCCATGGGGAACGCAAGGAGAGCGGCTAGACCAGCCTCACTGACACCAGCCGCAGAGGGATGGGAGCCAGTGTTTCTTGAGCACATACTCTGTACGAGGCACCACAAAAGGGCTCTTAACAAGCTTGAACTCATTTAAAATTTCACAATTAAATTCCAAATACTTTCTTTTTTCCTTTCCCCGCCCCCTCTTCCTCTCCCTCTTGGTGCAGGGTTTCACACTATAGCCCAGGCTAGAGTCCAGTGGCACCATCATAGCTCACTGTAGCCTCAACCTGTAACCTGTTAGGCTCAAGCGATCCTCCCACCTCAACCTCCCTAGTAGCTGGGACTACAGGCATGCACCACCACGCCTTGCTAAATTTTGTATTTTTTGTAGAGACAGATTTTCACCATGTTGCTCAGGCTGGTCTTGAACTCCTGGCCCCAACCAATGTGCACGCCTCTGCCTCTCAGAGTGCTGGAATTACAAGCATGAGCCACTACACCCAGCCTCATTCCTTCTTAAGGTTGACTAGTTTTCTATTATTCATATATAACACACTTCGTTTATCCATTCATCCGCTGATGAACATTTGGGTTGCTTCTACCTTCTGGCTATTTTGAGTTATGCTGCTATGAACATGGTTGAGTAAATATCTCTTTGAGTCTCTGCTTTCAATTCTTTTGGGGACATAACCAGAAGTGAGACTGCTGGATCATATGATTGTTCTATGTTTTATTTTTGAGGAACTACCATACTATCTTATTCTTTTTAATTTCTTTATGGTTATATAATCTTACTAATGATCCCAAACAATCTCATAGGCTGGATATCATCCTGTTGTCTTATTTATTTATTGGAGATAGGAGTTTCCCTCTTGCGCCTAGTGAGTGCAATGGCGTGATCTCAGTTCACTGCAACCTTTGGCTCCTGGTTTCAAGCAATTCTCCTGCCTCAGCCTCCCAAGTAGCTGGGATTATAGGTGGGGAGTGACTGTTCACAGGTATGAGGTTACTTTTTGGGGCCATGGAAATGTTTTGGAATTAGATAATGGTGACAACTACACACCACCATAAATATATTTAAAAATCACTGAATCGTACATTTTTTTTTTTTGAGACGGAGTCTCACTCTGTCACCAGGCTAGAGTGTAGTGGTGCGATCTGAGCTCACTGCAAACTCCACCTCCCAGGTTCAAGCGATTCCCCTCCCTCAGGTGGTCACCACCACAACCAGCTAACCTTTTTTTTTTTTTTTGTATTTTTAATAGAGACGGTGTTTCATCATGTTGGCTAGCCTGGTCTCAAACTCCTGACCTCAAGTGATCCACCCACCTTGGCCTCCAAAAGTGCTGGGATTACAGGCATGAGCCACTGCACTTGGCTCTCCCCCTTTTTTTTTTTTTTTTTTTTTGAGACAGGGTCTTGCTCTGTCTCCCAGGCTGGAGTGCAGTGGTACGATCTCACCTCACTGCAACCTCCACCTCCTGAGTAGCTGGGACTACAGGTAGGTACCACCACACCCAGCTAATTTTTGCATTCTTTAGAGAGACAGGGTTTTGCTATGTAGGCCAGGCTGGTCTCAAGTCCTATATGCCCAGTGTGAAGGATGGCTGGAGGACTGTTCTGGCCTCGGGCTGTGCTGTCTCAGTCCAGGGACGCTGGCAGGCTGGAGATCTGCCCACCTTGGCCTCCCAAAGTGCTGGGATTATAGGTGTGAGCCACCATGCAGCCTTTTGTTCGTTTGTTTGTTTGCTTATCCTGATGTCACAGATAAAGAAACTGAGACTTAGAAAGGGGAAGTGGCTTTAGGGTTCCAGTCACATCTCTGCTAAGGAGAGGCTGGGTGAACTCAGGCAAGCTGTTCCTCTTGGGGCCTCAGTTTCATCATTTGTACCATAAGCTTAAAGTGCTTTCAGAAATTGTCTCCCCTTTTCACTATCAAGGGTGTAAGCAGCAAGATGATGTGAAGATGGTGCTCTGTGTTATGGGCCAGTCCATGGCAGGTGGGCAGCTGTATGAAAGGAGAGGGCTAGCCACACTTAGCGGCAGATGCCTCCTCTTCCTGCACACTGAGAGGGCATTGGCACATCACGCCAACATGCCCAGTGGGAAGGATGGCTGGAGGATGGTTCTGACCTCGGGCTGTGGTGTCTCAGTCCAGGGACACTGACAGGCTTGCCCTCAGGGGAGGCAGCAGAAAGTGCCTGCAGCAAGGAGTATGCCCTAGTAGATCCTCATACATCATAGCAGCCAGAGAGCTAAGGCCTGGCTCTGCCTCTAGGGCCAGAAGCCACCCCAGGCTTTTTAGAACACAGACCCCTGGAATAGGGGATTCCAGCTTTTAAGGGACACCTAGGCTGATGGCTTCCAGTCTGCATTCTGCAGAACCCCTTGAGCCCTGCATAACCTTGAGGTCATCCCTCCCTCTCTAGGGGCTGTTTGGTCATCCACAAAATGGGCATGACTGCAACCTTGTTGGCATGAAAATGTTTGAGATAAACTGTCAAGCAGGGCCTATAACACGCTGCATACCCAACACACAACAGGAGGAGAAGGTCTGCCAGGAGGAGGAACTGGCATGAGCAAAGACAGAGAGGACGGTGTCCAGGGGTCACATTCAGGAAGCACCTAGTACCCCAGAGACACTGGCCTGAGACCCAACCCCAGCACTGACTTCACACTTCACATCAAATGGCAGGAACTGGCAGTCTTTTTTGTGTGTCTGTGAGATAGAGTCTTGCTCTGTCGCCCAGGCTGGAGTGCAGTGGCTCAAATCTCAGCTCACTGCAACTTCCACCTCCCAGTTCAAGCAATTCTCTGCCTCAGCCTCCCAAGTAGATGGAATTACAGGTGCCCTCCATCATGCCTGGCTAACTTTTGTATTTTTAGTAGATTTGGGGTTTCACCATGTTGGCGAGGCTGGTCTTGAATTCCTGACCTCGTGATCTGCCTGCCTCGACCTCTCTAAGTGATGGGATTACAGGCGTGAACCACCACACTGGGCCAGACCTGGCGGTCTCTTGCAGCCACTCCGCAGGCGTTATTTGTGTTGGTCCTCACAACGACTCAGGGTACCACTGCTCCATTTTATAGGTAAGGAAACTGAGGCACAGAGGGCTGAACCCCATGCCTGACACTGTTGCATGTTTTCTCAGTTAATCCTCCCACTGTGGCTATGGTTCTTTGATGAATGACTCTCTTATTAGCCTGTGAGCTCCCTGAGGACAGAAACTTGAGTATATTTTGTTCACCATTATAACCTTAGTGTCTCGCACACAATTTACACAGTAGATGCTCAGGAAATGCATGCTGGAGGATGAATGAATAAACAACCTTGCCAGGGAGACATAAGCTACCCATTTCCCACAAGCGGAGGTTCACAGAGACACTAGTTTGGGGGTTTTACATGGACCCGCCTGCCCTAGGCTGGCCCTGCTGGATGCACGAAGCCCTCACCTCTCTTGGCCGCTCCAGCTCTGTCTGCAGCACCTGCTTAGCCAGCTCGGTCTCGATGAGACGCTGCCGAAGCTCCTCGTTCTCCTCCTCCAGCCGTGCCCGTTTCTTCTCCACCACCTCGAGCTCCTTATGCAGCCGCATGGAGATGTCCTTAGAGACCTGTGCAGGGAGACAGAAGGATGTGAGCAGGCCGAGGAGAGCCCCCACTGCAAGGCCCACTGACCACCCCACTTTGGCAGCAGAGCAACCCCAGAGACAGGCAGGCTCCTGTCGCATCACTGCCACGCTGCAAACCAGCAAACTGAGGCATGAAGAGACCAAGAAGCTAATGAGGGAAGCAGTAGAACCAAAACCCAAACCCCAGGCACCACAAGCTCCCAGTGTCTGTATCATGGTACAGCCTCAGAAAGCTGGGAAGACCCGGTTCACAGGAATGCCTTTTCATTTCCCTGGGGCTTTTTTTTTTTTGAGACAGGATCTTGCTATGTCTCCCAGGCTGGAGTTCAGTGGTGCAATCATGGCTCACTGCAGGCTTGCACTCCAGGGCTCAAGTAATCTCATCTCAGCTTCCTGAGTAGCTGGGACTACAGGTATGCATAACCACACCTGGGTAATTTTTGCATTTTTTTGTAGAAATGATCTCAGCCAGGCGCAGTGGCTCACATCTGTAATCCCGGCACTTTGGGAGGCCGAGGCGGGCAGATCATGAGGTCAGGAGTTTGAGACCAGCCTGGCCAATATGGTGAAACGCTGTCTCTACTAAAAATACAAAAAAGTAGCTGGCCATGGTGGCCCGTGCCTGTAGTCCCAGCTACTCAGGAGGCTGAGGCAGGAGAATCACTTGAATCTGGGAGGCGGAGGTTGTAGTGAGCCAAGATTGCACCACTATACTCTGGACTGGGCAACAGAGCAAGAATCCATCTCAAAAAGAACCCAAAAACCAAAAAACAAAAATTAGCCAGGCATGTCGTGCTGGCAGGTGCCTGTAATTCCAACTACTCCAGAGGCTAAGGCAGGAAAACTGCTTGAACTCGGGAGGCGGAGGCTGCAGTGACCAAGATGGCGCCACTGCACTCCAGCCTGGGCAACAAGAGCAAAACTCAGTCTCAAAAAATAATAATTAATAAATAAATAAATAAGAAGAAACGGGGTCTCACTATATGGTCCAGGATAGTCTTGAACTTCTGGCCTCAAGTGGTCCTCCTGCCTCAGCCTCCCAAATAGCTGAGGTTACAGGCATGAGCCACTGTGCCTGGCTACTTGGGCTCTTAACACTTCCAAAGCCTCTCCCAGCCACCCTCTTGCCCGGTCCTCACAAAAGCCTGTGGGAGGGCCAGAAGCTCATCTTTTAAGATGAGTTTAATAGATGCGAGGGGACTGAGGAGCCGGATGCAGTGGCTCACATCTGTAATCCCAACACTTTGAGGGACTGGACACGGTAGTTCAATCTGCCTGGGCAACATAGCAAGACCCCACCTCCACAAAAAAACAAGTTAGCTTGGCATGGTGGCACACACCTACAGGCCCAGCTACTCAAGAAGCTGAGATGGAAGAATCACTTAGGCCCTGGATTCAAGGCTGTAGTGAGCTATGATTGTGCCACTGTACTCCAGCCTGGGCAACAGAGTGAGACCCTGTCTCCTCAGAACAAAACAAAACAGAGCAGAGAGGGGATTGAGCTGCAGTGGAAACCCAGAGCAAGATGGGCCCTAGACCACTGAATCCCATCTCTGCCAGTGACCAGCATGTGGTCCTGGGCAAGTCACTTTCCCTCTCTGTGCCTCAGTCTCCTCATCTATAAAATGAACGCAGTAGTAACAGGATCAACCTTACGGGCCTGACAGGGTAACTGAACCAGCTATTACACAAAAGCCTTGGCCTGGGGCCTGCACAAGTGAGCTCTGGGTGAGTGGTGGCTGCTGCTCCAGGGAGCTGAAGCCCAGAGAAGGGCATGATGGCTGGAGGTCACAGCGTAGCCCTGAGACCTATTTCTAGTTGTCCGGGATGTAGAACAGGCCTGAAATGACAAAGGCCGGGCAGGTGTCCAAGTCATTCCTACAGAAAGAAGCTAGAGGAGCTGCAATTTCCGATCCTGGTCCAGGACTCTGCAGCAACAGCACCCCATTCCCGGCAGATACCCTCTGTTCTGTCCCCAGCTGGCTGTTTGAGGGAGGCCAGGAAAGGAGGGATGAGGAAGGAAGGCCCTTTTGAACTGGGAGATTGCAGCCAGGGAACTACTGTTTGGTGAATACCTACTGCATGCCAAACTCACCCACCTTCACCCCAATCCTATCCCCATTTTACAAGGAAACTGGAGCTCAGAGCAGAAATAACACATTCAGGGTCATGCAAAGCCAGTGTGGGCAGAGCTGGGCTGGGAGCCCCGGAGGTTTGGCTGAGGGGCCAGTATAGCCCAGAGTCTCCCAGGGGTGCCAGGGTTTCACCAGCAGGAACTCCATGTGGGGCAGAGAGCCCAGCGCCCCGTGCCTGCTGGTCTCGGAAATGACTATGGTGCCTCCTCCCTGCCGGAAGGGAAAAGGGCCCTCCCTGGCTCTGTCCTCTGCCTGGGCCCAAGCCCAGCTCGGCACGGACCCCTTGGCAGTGTACGAGGCAGGCCAGGAAAAACAAGGATCAGAAAGGAAACCGGGCAGGGCCTCTCCCTCCCTCCACTGCCACTGCCTCTTTCTGCCCCTGAGGATCTCCTAGGACAGCCCGGAGCGGGCCCATGAGGCTCCTCTCACAGCCTCTCTGGGCACCAGACCTTCCTCATCCATAAAGTGGAGACGGTAACCCCTTAGGATCAGAATAAGGACTTTGCAGATGGGAAAACAAGATTCAAGCCAGTTCTCACATTTACTGGCTATGTGAGCCAAGACAAGTTATTTAAACATGGTCCCCAGTTTGGGGCTAGGTCACCCAGTAAGGCCCTATCCTAATCAACACTCCATTCATTTGCTCACTCACTCATTCATTCATCCTGCTTAGGCACTAGAGCCTGGTGCAGAGATCAAGGCCACAAACATAGATGGGCTCATTCACATCTCTGTGTTCCCGCAGCAGCAGAGGGTCAGGCACACACTAAATGCCTAATAAATGCTTGTTGGACGAACAAATAAATCCAAGGGTCCAACAAGTGAAAAGGGAGGGAGATGAATGAGTAAATGGCTGAATATATACAGGGAGTGGCACCTGCCCTCAAACGCCAACCCGACCCATTGTCCAGGAAGGCCTGCGTCCTGGCTGGGGTGAGGAAGCAGGTTGCTACAGGTGAGGGCTCCTCTCTCAAATGAGCTCCCATCTGGGCCAGCTCCTCTCCACCTGCGGGGATGCCTCATCTCCACCACATCCTCCACCTGGGGAGGCTACCAGTCCCCATCAAGAAGTCACCATCCAGGCGGATTTCTGGATCCTCTGGGGTTCATGAACAACTCTATGTATTTCATCCCTCCCACCCCTCCATGATTCCCCAGTTCCCTTCTGCCCCATTCTCCATGGAATCCCTTTCCCATTCACTCCTCTCCCCTGACGCCTGCTACATCAAAAGAAGGCACAGGCTGGGTGCGGTGGCTCATGTCTGTAATCCCAGCACTTTGGGAGGCTGAGACGGGCAGATCACCTGAAGTCAGGAGTTCAGGACCAGCCTGGCCAACATGGTGAAACCCTGTCTTTACCGTCTTTCCTAAAAATACAAAAATTAGCCCGCACACGCCTATAATCCCAGTTCTCGGGAAGCTGAGGCAGGAGAATCGCTAGAACTCAGGAGGCAGATGTTGCAGTGAGCTGAGATCACGCCACTGCACTCCAGCCTGGGCAACAGAGCAGGTCTTTGTCTCAAAAAACAACAACAAAAATCACAACTCCAGGCAGCCATACTGGGAGGCAAGAGCCTTGTGGCCTGGGCTTGTCCCTGCTCCTCGGTGAGCCTCAGTGGTCCTGGGCCCCCTCAGCCCTCACAAGTGATTTACAGAATCTGCTAGCACATTCCCCAGTGCTCACCAAGCGCTTTTCATCCCACTGGGGAACACTTTGATTATTATTCCTATTCTGAGGCTGAGAAAGGAAAGGTCACTTCCCAAGGTCACACAGCTAGGAAGGCTGTAGAACCCAGGTTCGAAATTGAGTAGGGTCAACTCTAAAGTCTCGCTCTTAGACCGATCCTGCCGTATAGACTCAACTCGTGAAAACACATTACTTTAATATCAACAATAAAAGTATTAATAATAAGCTCCAACAGTGGGCTTACTGTGCCAGGCGCTTGAAGGGCCCCATGTGTCTGTCTCATTTGATCCTCCCAGCTACCCTCAAGGTAGGGGGGCTGAGATACCAAGGGTGGCGCGCCAGCTGCGGCTTCCGGAAACCAGGGCAAATCCCCAAAGCACAAACAAATTCACTCAGCCATGAGGTCACTGTTTACAGCACTCGGGCCTGGTTCTTGCCAAGTGCAACCAGCAGCCTCCAGCCTCTGCTCCTGGGCATCAGGCCCCTCAGCTCCTGGGGCTCTGTCATCCTGATCCTCAGGGAAAGGGATGGGAGCTCTCACGAAAGAGCAGTCCCTGGCCGGGCATGGTGGCTGACACCTGCAATTCCAATACTTTGGGAGATCAAGGTAGGGGACTGCTTGAGGCCAGGAGTTCAAGACCAGCTTGAGCAAAATAGGAAGATTCCCCCATCTCTATAAAAAATACAAAAATTAGCAGGGCATGATGGCATGTACCTGTAGTACCAGCTACTTGGGAAGCTGAGGCAGGAGGATCCCTTGAGCCCAGGAGGTCAAGGCTGCAGTGAGCTGTGATCAGCTGCTGCACGGCAGCAGGGTGACAAAGCGAAACTGTGTCTCAAAAAAGAAACAAGCAAACAAACAAGGCTGGGTGTGGTGGCTCATGCCTGTAAATCCGACACTCTGGGAGGCCAAGGCCAGCGGATCACTTGAGGTCAGGAGTTCAAGACCAGACTGGTCAACATGGTGAAACCCCATCTCTACTTAAAAAATTACAAAAATTAGCTGGGCATGGTAGCACACCTGTAATCCCAGCTACTCAGGAGGCTGAAGCAGGAGAATCCCTTGAACCCAGGAGGTGGAGATTGCAGTGAGCCGAGATAACACCACTGCACTCCAGCTTGGCTGACAGAGGGAGACTTTATCTAAAAAAAAAAAAAAAAAAAAAAAGGGGGCACCCTCCTGGCCAGCATTCTGGCCTCCTACAAACCCCAGGAGGGGTGGGAATGTCACTCCTATTCTACAGATGAGGAAACTGAGGCTCAAAGAAGGGAAGTAACCTGTACAGGTCACCTAGGAGTTAAACCCAAAGCCAGAACATTATCTCCAGCAACATCTATATCTAAGGAAGGGAGCGTGCTCCTGGTGTGTCCTTGGCTTCCCACAGGAGTCACTTTAGACAAGAATTGAGATCCCAGATTCCCTGGATCTGACCCCCTCATATCTGGTCTCAGGTCCTGAGGTGTCCTGGAAATCTGCATTGTGAACAAGCCTTCGTGGTGATTTTTATTCACCTTGTGAGGCTGAGATCCTGGCTTACCCTCCCCTACCCTTGCCCCAGACTACCAGTCTACTACTAGCAACCAGTCCTACTAGTCTGCTACTACTAGTCCTACAGAGCTATTGCTTAGAAGAACTTATACTTGCCGTGTAAGTTCTTCTGAGCAATAGAAAATCACAACCGGCCCAGTGGCTCACACCTGTAATCCCAGCACTTTGGGAGGCCAAGGCGGGTGGATCACCTGAGGTCAGGAGTTTCGGACTAGCCTGGCCAACATGGAGAAACTATCTCTACTAAAAATACAAAATTAGCCGGATGTGGTGGCAGGTGCCTGTAATCTCAGCTACTTGGGAAGCTGAGGCAGGAAAATTGCTGGAGCCCGGGAGGCAGAGGTTGCAGTGAGCCAAGATCACACCACTGCACTCCAGCCCGGGTGACAGAGTGCTTCTTTTTTAATCTCAAAAGAAAAAAAAAAGAAAACCACAATCAATACATGTTTATTTGTCAGACCTAGAGTTTAATACTCTCTTCACTTGAACACTTGAATTATTTCATTTTATCCTTACAAAAATCTCTAGAGAGAGGGACTTATTTTACCTCCATATTCCACATGAGGAAACAAGCTCAGAGATGTAAAGACACTTACCCAAGATCACACAGCAAACAAGTGGCACAGCAGCTCTCCATCCCTGACCTTGCCATCCTCATGCTGGGCAAAGGCCCCACTGAGGTTCTGCAGGTCCTGTCAATTGTGAGGACCATCAGAGAGGGAGAGCCTGGGGTTGGGGGGGGGGCCCTGAGGCCTGTGGTTTCATTCATGAACCCTCCCCAATACCCCTCTGCTCAATAAAACCACTGGAGCTCAAAAGCCTTGAATATTCAGCTGATCTAAAGCCACATTTAATAAGGGGAAAATGAGGCACCAAGAGGTAGGGGCCAGTCAGGGCATGGGCCAAGGAGCTGGCAGAGCAAGTTAGGGGAGACCCGGGGTACCCTCCTAGGCCAGCTCCCACCCCTCTCCACTCACAAGCCCTCTAAGACAAAGCAAGGGAAGTTAGCATTCTGATAACCTCCCAAAAACCCCGGAATGGTCCCAGCGCATGGGGCTCGGGGTGGTGGCCAGGGGTGTGCGTCCAGCTCAGGACCCAGGCCGGGAGATGAGCTCAGCTCTCCAGCTGCAGGGTGGGGAGAGGAGGGAGCGAAGGGGCAAGGTGGATGCTGATTGGCTAATTCAAATCCCAACACAAGGGGCCCCTCCTCTGCCCAGACTCGGCATAGCCACACGCGCTCCCCACACCCTGCCCCCACACACCCTCCCCGCTGCCGCTGCTCGGGCCCCGCCCACGGAGGCACCGCAGCCCGCATCTCCGGGTCCCAGCGTCTCCTCCGCCCCTTCCTCATCTTTCTGAAGTCTGACATTTTTTTGGGTCCCTCCCAGAAATCTTCCACTATGTAGGCCCAAACGTCTGAGCTTCTCCAGCTATCCCCTCCCCACCTCTCCCCTCCCTACTGCCTTTCCCCACCCCCCACCCCACTCCTCCCAATCCAGTGATTGGAATCTGAATAAGCCGGGGATCTGCCCTGTCAAGTAGAGGTACGCTTTGAACTTAAGAGACTAACTCATGCTTTTTCTCTTTTTTCTTTTTTTAAAGAGACAAGGTCTCGCTCTATTGCCCAGGCTGGAGTGCAGTGGTGCAATCACAGCTCACTGAACTCCTGGCCTTGGTCATGCTGGGACTCTAGGCACTTACCACCACACCCTGCTTTTTTTTTTTTTGAGACAGAGTTTAACTTTGTCACCCAGGCTGGACTACAATGGCATGATCTCTGCTCCCTGCAACCTCGGCCTCCCAGGTTCGAGCAATTCATCTGCCTCAGCCTCCTGAGTAGCTGGGACTACAGGTGCGTGCCACCACACCCAGCTAATTTTGTATTTTTAGTGGAGATGGGGTTTTACCATGTTGGCCAGGCTGGTCTTGAACTGCTGACCTCAGGTGATCTGCCCACCTTGGCCTCCTGAAGTGCTGGGGTTACGGATGTGAGCCACTGCGCCTGGCCCACATTATTTCATTTAATCCTCATAGAACTCTGTGAGATAGAGATTACAAACCCATTTTACAGATGAGGACACTGAAACAGGTGACTTTGTTTGAAATCATGAAATTCAGATATATTGGAGCCAAGATTTAAACCAGGCTTGACCAACTCCAGGCCTTCACTACTTTCCATTAGCACAATTAAGAAACCTCTGCCTGGCACAGTGGCTCATGCCTGTAATCCCAGCACTTTGGGAGGCCAAGGCAGGAGTATCACTTGAGCCCAGGAGTTTGAGACCAGCCTGGGCAAACATAATGAAACCCCATCTCTACAAAAAATAGAAAAATTACCCAGGCATGGTGGTGTGCGCCTGTAGTCCTAGCTACTCAGGAGGCTGAGGTGGGGGATCCCTTGAGCCCAGAAGGTGGAGGCTTCAGTGAGTTAAGGTTACATCACTGCCTGATGCCTAGACAACAGAGCCAGACCTTTTCTCTAAAAAAACAAGAAGAAAAAGAAACCTTCATGAACAATGCAGGGACACATTGGAGTCCAGTACCAGGTGTGTGGTTGATACTCAATAAACAGTAGCTGCTCAGCCAGGCAAGGTGGCTCACACCTGTAACCCCAGCACTTTGGAAGGCTGAGGCAGGTGGATCATCTGAGGTCAGAAGTTCAAGACCAGCCAACATGGTGAAACCCATCTCTCTTAAAAATACAAAAATTAGCCGGGCGTGGGGGCAGGCACCTATAATCCCAGCTACTCAGGAGGCTGAGGCAGGAGAATCGCTTGAACCCGGGAGGCAGAGGTTGTAGTGAGCCAAGATCACACACTGCATTCTAGCCCAGGCAACAAGAGAGAAACTCCATCTCAGAAAACAAAAACATTAGCTGCTGCTAGAAGGAAGGATTCATATTATGACATCACTTTGGGGTACCCTTGATAGAAGGCCTGTGAGTTCACCAGGAATTCCTATTTAGATGAGGAAACTGAGGCCCACAGAGGTGGTAGAACTTGGCCATGGACACACGGAAGTGAGATGCAAGGCCAACCTGGGCCCCATTAGACTGTGGTTCCATCACAGCAACAAGGGCACCCAAGAGGGTTGGGGGAGACCTCCGGGCTGACCTTGACATCCTGCTCCAGACCGCGGATAAGCTCGCCGTCCACCTGGCCAGTCTGGGCAGCACGCAGACTGCGGCGCTCGGCTTTGCGCAGCCGGTACTGCAGGATGCGGCAGGTCTTGCTGGCCTGGTCCAGCTGCTGCCGCAGCTCCTGCAGCTGATACACGTCCTCCTCCATATAGACGTCCCGCATCTCCAGCATCTCAGCCCGCAGCTCCTCAATCTCGTCCTGCAGAGGGAAGAAAGTCAAGTCACTGGGTTCACAGTAGCAGCCAGGAAGCCTGAGTGCCAGCCACCCAGTGCTGAACAAGGCACTACGGAGGACCTGGATGTGGGAGGCTGAAGGGCAGACCTCCAAAGATGTCCGTGTCCACAGTCCCAGAATCTGCGCATGTCATCTTACATGGCAAAAGGGTCTTTGCAAATATGAGTAAATTAAGGATCCCAAGACAGGGAAACAGAAGCAGAGGCTGGAGATGCTTTGATGATGGAGGAGGGGCTGCTGCTAGAAGGCAAGGAAAATAATTCTCCCCTGGAGCCTTCCCGAGGAAGGCAGCCCTGCCCCGACCTTGATTTCTAGGCTTCTGACCTCTAGGATCAGAGGATAATAACCGAGTGTTCTTTTAAGCCACTAAATTTATAGTGATTTGTTACAGAAGCAACAGGAAACTAATACACTGGGGAAGCAGGAGAGGCCATTTAAGAAATATGGATGAGCATCAACTATGTATGTACTAGGCCCTGTGCTAAGCGCAGGGGCAGGGAGGGACAGTGGGTCCAGCCCCTTCATTGTATTCTGTATGGAGCCCCAAGCTTCATGGGGAAGATACACAGTAAACCAGCAAATAATAATAACAAAAAACACCAGCTAGGCGTGGTGGCCCACACCTGTAATCCTGGCACTTTGGGAGGCCGTGGCAGGTATATCATTTGAGGTCAGGAGTTCAAGACCAGCCTGGCCAACATGGTGAAACCCTGTCTGTACTAAAAATACAAAAAAGAAAAGAAAAAAAAAAGGGCCAGGTGTGGTGGTGCACACCTGTCATTCCAGCTACTCGGGAGGATGAGGCATGAGAATCACTTGAACACAGGAGGCAGAGGTTGCAATGAGCCCAGACTGCACCATTGTATTCCAGCCTGGGTGACAGAGTAAGACCCTGTCTCCAAGAAACAAACAAACAAACAAACAAAAACTCAGATACTTTTAAGTGCTATAAAAACAAAAACAAATCAAACAACGCGAATAATATGATAGAGTGATGGGGGAGGTTGCTATGTCAGGGGACATGATCAGGGAGGCTGTCTCTACAAAAGAGACATTTGAGCTGAGGCAAGAAGGAACAGCCATGCAGAAAAAGCCAGGGAGAGGTCATCCCAAGCAGAGGGAACAGTGTGTGCCAAGGCTCAGAGGCAGGAAAGAGCTCGGCATGTCAAGGTACAACAAGGAGGCCAGGGCAGCTACTGGGTTAATTTGAGGCTGAGGATACTGACAGGAGTCAGCCACCCAGGGCTGTGAAGGGCCAAGTAGAATTTGGGTTCGGCGTCTGTTTTGAGACAGGGTCTCACTCTGTTACCCGGGCTAGAGCGCAGTGGCACATTCTTAGCTCACTGCAACCTCTGCCTCCCAGGCTCAAGCCACCCTCCCACCTTAGCCTCTCAAGTCATTGGGACCACAGGTGTACAACCCCATGTCCGGCCAATTTTTGTTTGTTTGTTTTTGTAGAGATAGGGTTTTGCCATGTTGCCCAGGCTGGTCACAAACTCCTGAGCTCAAGCAATCTGCCCGCCTCAGCCTCCCAAAGCGCTGGGATTACAGGCATAAACACCATGCCCAGCCTGGGTTTGGGTTTTAAGCAGAGAGGGTAACAGTATGACCTCACTTCCTCAAGGCAGCTTCTGCTACTGCTGTCATCAGCTTCCAGCTGTTCCTCACTTCTCCTTTGTAATCATTATTAGCAAATCTGCAGTTCTATGTTTAATAGTTTGTCTCCTAGTCAAACCATGAGCGTCTAGAGGCCACCCCACCTGTATTAACAGGCCGTAGGCTCCCAACAAATAACAACAGAATGGATGCATGTATGTTCAGTTTGGTTCAAAAACAACAAAAAAGACAAACCAATGTGCAATAATCATTAGATGCTAAGCGTTAAGGGGCAAGGGAAGTAGAATTACGCAGAAGAAATGCATGATTGTTATGTCTCGTACAAATGTGAAAACCCAGTCACAAATGGGAATGATAATACCTACTCTAAGTGTCACCGAATGATTTAAATAAGACTGTATATTAAGAAGGGAAAACTGGCCAGGTGTGGTGCCTCACGCCTATAATCCCAGCACTTTGGGAGGCCAAAATGGGCAGATCACCTGAGATGAGGAGTTCTAGACCAGCCTGGCCAACATGATGAAACTCTGTCTCCACTAAAAATACAAAAATTAGCCAGGCATAGTGTGGCGCACGCCTGTAATTCTAGCTACTTGGGAGGCTGAAGCAGGAGAATCGTTTGAACCTGGGAAGCGGAGGTTGCAGTGAGCTGAGATTGCACCACTGCATTCCCAGAGCAAGACTCTATCTGTAAATAAATAAATAAATAAATAAATAAAGCTGGGAGTGATGGCTCACGCCTATAATCCCAGCACTTTGGAAGGCTAAGGCGGGTGGATCACAAGGTCAAGAGATCGAGGCCATCTTGGCCAAAATGGTGAAACCTGTCTCTACTAAAAATAGAAAAATTAGCTGGGTGTGGTGGCATGCACCTGTAGTCCCAGCTCCTCGGGAGACTGAGGAAAGAGAATTGCTTGAATCCGGGAGGTGGAGGTTGCAGTGAGCCGAGATTGTACCACTTCACTCCAAACTGGCAGCAGAGTGAGACTCTGTCTCAAAAAAAAAAAACAAAAACAAAAACAAAACAAAATGAAACATATAGAGAAACTGAGTCACCAGGGATGAATGACCTGCTAAAGGCATCCCTGAGGAGCCAGAGGAAGCAGAGGATGGCGCTGATGGAAGCAGGGATGGGGGGGTCTAAGGGGCAAAAAGGCCTCTGCAGGCTGGAGAGGGCAGATCTGGAGAGCTAGATTCCTCAGCCTTCCCTACCCCCTTTCCCCAAGGAAAACGGAAAGGAAGGGATTGGGAAGTGGGGTCTCGTATTCCTCCCTCTGCCACTGCAAGGAGGGAGTGTCTATTCTGCCCCCATTAGAGAGACCACCTCTGGCTTCTATCCGAGCACCCCTCACCACACCCCTGCTGGGGCTAGCAGGAAGGCCGATCTGGCCTTGAGCCTGGGAAAGGAACAAATATGGGGGTCTCTGTCTTCACTCCTGCCTGCCCAGAGGTGAGGACAGGTCTGCTCTTCCAATGGTCAGCGTGGTAGGATGGCTCCCTGTGGGGAAGGGGGTATGACTGGGGTTGCCAGTGCCCCCTGAGGCTGGATGGACTTAATTCAGGGTCAGGGTTAGGAAGCCCTACCCTCCAGGCCCAATCTCAGCATTGTGAAGCTCAGGAGGTTTTCTAGCCCATGGGTTTGACTTCTGGGATTGCAGAGGAACAGTCATTTTGCCAGCCCCCCCACCCCCACCTCCATCCTCATAGACACACAGAGTCACCACCCCACCAGCACACCACGGGGACAGAACCAGAGTGGAGAGGAGGAAGTGGAACAGTCAATGATCACACCAGTTAAAGAAATGAGGAAGTGAGGGATCCATGCGCTGTTTCAGGCAGCCTAAGAGGGAAGCATGAAGGAAAGAGCACTCAGGAAGTGCAAACCAGTTTGCTGAATCCAGGCTAGGCCAGCATCCAGATGATCTGTGTTCAAATCCTAGTCATGCTGGTTACCAGCACCTCACTTATTCTCTCTAGAAAGTTAAAATGACAGGATATGGTGATGGAAAGGATATGAGGGTCTAAGTAGACTCCAAGCTCAGGATGAACCAAGGGGAATGCACACAAGCTTACAATGCTGGGCTACATTACAGATGCATGACATTTAGTTCATGGGAGGTGACATCTCTCATATAAGATCACACCCAGAGCACAAGAGTCATTTTTGGAAATAATTTTTTTTCACTTTTAAGGAACTGATTTTCTTATTTATAAAACAGGCTGGGTGCAGTGACTTACACCAGTAATCCTAGCACTTTGGGAGGCTGAGATAGGAGGATCACTTGAGGTCAAAAGTTTGAGACCAGCCTGGGTAACATAGTGAGACTTCATCTCTGTTTTTAAAAATTAATAAATAAAGCACTGGCCGGGCACAGTGGCTCACTCCTGTAACCCCAGCACTTTGAGAGGTTGAGGCAGGAGGATCACTTGAGCCCAGGAGTTCAAGACCAGCCTGGGCAACATAGTAAAACCTCATCTCTACAAATAATAATAAATAAATTAGACTGGCCGGGTGGGTGCACCTGTGGCCCCAGATACTTGGGAGGCTGGGATGGGAGGATTGTTTGAGCCCAGGAGGTTGAGGTTACATTGAAATATGATTGCAACACTGCACTCCAGCCTGGGCAACAGAACGAAAACCTGCCTTTAAAAAACAAAAAATGTAAAACATGATCATAGAGACAGTTTTGAAAATAGAGAAAACAGGCCAGGCACGGTGGCTCATGTCTGTAATCCCAGCACTTTGGGAGGCCAGGATGGGCAGATCACCTGAGGTCGTAACTTCAAGACCACCCTGACCAACATGGATAAACCCCATCTCTACTAAAAATACAAAACTAGCTGGGTGTGGTGGTGCATGCCTATAATCCCAGCTACTCGGGAGGCTGAGGCAGGAGAATCGCTTTAACCCGAGAGGTGGAGGTTGCAGTGAGCCAGTATTGTACCACTGCACTCCAGCCTGGGCAACAAGAGCGAAACTCCATCTCAAAAAGAAAGAAAGAAAGAAAATAGAGAAAACAGGCCAGGCGCAGTGGCTCACACCTGTAATCCCAATACTCTGGGAGGCCAAGGCTGGTGGATCATTTGTGGTCAGGAGTTTGAGACCAGCCTGGACAACTTGGTGAAACCCTGTCTCTAGTAAAAATACAGAATTAGCCAGGTGTGGTGGCAGGTGCCTGTAATCCCAGCTACTGAGGCAGGAAAATTGCTTGAACCCAGGAAACGGAGGTTGCAGTGAGCTGAGATCACACCACTGCACTCCACCCGGGGCAACAGAGCAAGATTCCATCTCAAAAAAAGAAAAAGAAAATATAATCCATGCATAATTCCAATACCTTACCTGAATACAGTGGTTCTCAAAGTGCAGGTTCTAGACCAGTAGCATCAACATCACCGGTGAATTTGTGAGAAATTCTCATGTCCCAACCCAGACTTGGTGAACCAGAAACTCCTACGGTGAGCCCTCAAGGGGTTCTGATGTGGGGCATTTTCTTCTAGTTTCTTTACCCTATAAAAGGGCAAGAGTTAAGTTCCCAGGCCAGGGCCTGACACAGAGCAGCATCTCTGTAAGCATCCCTTGAATAAGTGAATGAATGAATGACGGTTCTCACATGAGCAGCTGTCTCCCCAGGGCCTGCCCTTCACCACAGTCAATCTGTGACAGCGCAAAATGTTGCATTCACACCAGTTCCGTCTCTCCAGGGGGGCCTAGGCCTCCCGGGGGGCTAGTCCCAGCTGCAGGCAGAATGCCCGTCAGCCCCTGCTGGCATGGCCCCACGTGAGAGGGTGAGTTGACAAAGGCAGGCTTGTGGCCCTGTGCTGGGTCTGCAGGGACGTGGGCGGGAGAGGCTGGCGAATGCAGGGCTCACACAGGGGCACTGAACTTTTGGGGCCCAGGCGGGGCTCGGAGAGGGGCTGCTGGGGCTTGGAGAGGGGACCCACAGGGCAGGCTCCAGCGGTTCACAGTCCTCAGGGTGCCTAAGAATGCTCTGGGGCTCATGCAGTCTGGCCCCCATCCCAGGAGAGTTCCAGTGACAGATCCAACTGAAGGAGCTGGGGGTGGGGGGCCCTAGGGGCGGGAGTGAGGAGCACAAGCTTCCCAGCTCCTTCACAGACAGCTCAGTGCTTCTGAAGAGACTCTCCCAGCTAGCTCCCAGACCCTCTCATTGTGTGGAAGGGGTGCAGGAGAGGCCCAGCTCCGCTGGACTCAGTGGGCCTTGTGGCTATAGAACAAGGTTGCAGACATGGTGAAACCCTGTCTCTATTAAAACTATAAAAATTAGCCAATGGGGTGGCTCACGCCTGTAATCCCAGCTACTTGGGAGGCTGAAGCAAGAGAATTGCTTGAACTGGAAGGCAGAGGTGCAGTGAGCTGAGACAGCGCCATTGCACTCCGGCTTGGGCCACAGAGCGAGCCCCTGTCTCAAAAAAAAAAAAAAAAAAAAAAAAAAGAAACCCCCCTAACACCAGCAGGAAAACCCTAAGCCTCATCTTCTGCCAGACAACAAAATGGCAAAAGGGCATAGTGCCTGGTAGTGCCCACCTCAGAGCCTTGGGGCCCCTGACCCTCAGGCCTACCACAGCCTGGCCACCGCTTTCAAGTTGACCTCTTCTTCTTAAAGGCTACTCTTGAAGCTAACCTAGATTTTTTAACCTGGACTGGAAACAGGGGATAGGACCATGGGGGAGGATGGGAGAGCAGGGCACCCACGCTGCTGCCAGGATAGGCAGTGCTTCCCTTTCTAGAGAATGCTTTTTTGCTCTGATTACACAGTTAATAGCTGCTTATTGGAGAAAATCTGAAGAAGGCAGATGGCTTTCTATCTCTTCCACCATTTCTCACCAGCTTCTGCATCAGGTCCAAGTCCCCTTACCTGGCCTTGAGCCAGCCTGGGTCTCCTCCCTTCTCCCACCTTACCCCCGCCCTCCAGAATCCAGATAGGCAGTGACTTTAAAAATGGCTACCATTGGCCGGGCGTGGTGGCTCATGCCTGTAATCCCAGCACTGTGGGAGGCTGAGGCAGGCAGATCAGCTAGCTGAGGTTGGCAGTTCGAGACCAGACTGACCAACATGGAGAAACTCCATCTCTTTAAAAAAACTAAAAAAAAAACAAAAAGTTAGCCGGGCATGGTGGTGCGTGCCTGCAATCCCAGCTACTCGGGAGGCTGAGGCAGGAGAATCACTTGAACCCTTGAGGCAGAGGTTGCAGTGAGCCGAGATTGCACCATTCCACTCCAGCCTGGGTGACAGAGAGAGACTCCATCTGAAAAAAACAAAAATTGGCTGCCACCTATTAGGAGGGTCACTAATTTCCAGGCCCCAGCACAGGCAGTGCGTGCATTGTCAGTTGACAGTTTAATCCTCTTACCAACCCTGTGAGGTAGGTGCTGAAAATGTTCCTATTTTGCAGACGAGGAAACCGAGGCTCAGAAGCTTCACAGAGCTGCTTCAGCAAGGGACCTGTGGGGCCAGATTCCAAACAAGCCACGTGGCCCTGGGCCAGTGTGTCATAACTGCGCTCTTCCCATTTCTTCAGCTATTCCCTTTGTTGGAATCGCCTTTGCCAGGCTGACTCCTGACTGTCTCATGCTTCTAGAACATTTCCTCCCCTCAATCTGATTCAAACACCATACTCTGAAATCTACGGTCGCTTGTGCTGGTAGTTTTAGGTTGCATTTGTCTGTTTTCAAGTCAGTCTTCCCCAAGAACTAGGGAGAAGGGCAGGGGTTGGTTTGTGTCTAGTCCCCAGCATCACCCAGGGCAGGATGTGGTGCACAGCAGGTACCCGTCACTGCCTACGGGTAGATGTAGGAATTAAAGAATGAGTATGGGGCCAAGCATGGTGGCTCACGGCTGTAACTGCAGCACTTTGGGGAGCCAAAGAGGGAGGATCCCTTGAGCTCAGGAATTTGAGACCAGCCTGGACAGCACAGCAAGACCCCATCTCTATAAATCATTTAAAAATTAGCCAGGCGTGGTGATGAAGCCTCAGATACTCAGGAGGCTGAGGCAGGAGGATCGCTTGAGCTTGGGAGGTGGAGGCTGCAATACGCAAGGATCGCACCATTACACTCCAGCCTGAGTGACCAAGTGAGAGTCTGACTCAAAAAAAAAAAAAGGGTATAGCGTCTGTCCTGCCCAGTCCACAACTCCAGGCCAGCTGCGAAGAGTTAGGAAGACAGGAGTTCAAGACCATCCTTGGCAACACAGCGAGTCTCCATCTCTACGAAAAAAACAAAAATAAAAAAAACTAAACTGGGCATGTCTGTAGTCCCCAGCTCTTCAGGAGGCCGAGGCAGGAGGATCACTTGAGCCCAGAAGTTCCAGGCTGCTGTGAGCCATGACTGCACCACTGCACTCCAGGCTGAGTGACAGAGTGAGACCCCTGTCTCTAAATAAAAATAAAAGACGGAGAGCCTGGGCAGATCGGAACTGGTCTCAGTTCCCCATGCTACCCCAGGAGGGTAGGCAGGGTCTGTCTACGCAGGGAACCTCCTGCTCACACACCCACTCCCTGCCCACAAAGTGTGTCTCTGTCCACCCCCTGCCAATCCTTGAGCTCAACCTCCAGGAAGCAGCCTCTCAGAGGCAAAGCTGCTCCCCTCGATGGACTGGTTCCCAGGAATCCTGGGATAATTGTCCAGGAAGAGACTTTTGGTCCCGGCTGGGCCAGACGGCCAAACATGAGCTCACACTACTGCTAATAATAGCAAGATCTTACATAGCAGCAGAGGGCTTCACAGTTTACAAAGACATTCCATCTGAATCATCTCCTGAGTCCTCACTAAAACCCCCAGTCAGGCAAGACAGGAACCATCATCCCTGTTCAACAGATGAAGAACTTCGGAGAAGCACAGGGAAGGTGGGCCGTGCCCAAGCACATGGAGACGGGCACGGGGAGGGGGTGACACCTCCAAGGGGGACTCAGACTCCAACCACCGACTTCAAGATCTTTCCTCAGAACCAGAGCTCAGGGAGTCCATGAACTTGGAAAATCACATCTTCCTTTTCACTGACCTCTGAGTAAAATGTAGCATTTCCTTTTATTCTGGGCCTATAAACAAACCATCATTATATGAGTAATACCTGTGACTCTGCCACCAAAAGAAATCACAGATATTTTCATGTCATATAACAGTTGCTGCAAAAGTGTCAAAATATTATTTACACTCATCAGTACTTTGAAATTACGCTAGTTAGATCTGTCACCAGAATTTGAGTTAAAAAGCACACATATTACTATGTTGTAATTTTAAAATAATAACTATTTCAATATAATTGGTTTCCTTTATATTTCATTTTAAATATTGAAAATTGTATCTTATTTTGGCTGAGCATGGTGACTCACATCTGTAATCCCAGCACTTTGGGAGGCCAAGGCAGGTGGATCACCAGAGGTCAGGAGTTCGAGACTAATATGGGCAAAACCCTGTCTCTACTAAAAATACAAAAATTAACCAGGTGTGGTGGTGTGTGCCTGTAATCCCAGCTACTTGGGAGGCTGAGGTGGGAGAGTCACTTGAACCTGGGAGGCAGAGGTTGCAGTGAGCTGAGATCACACCATTGCACTCCAGCCTGGGCGACAAGAGTGAAACCCCATCTCAATAAATGAATAAGTTATATCTTACTTTATTTCATTTCTAATTTTATTTGTTTATATATTTATTTAGGTAGAGACAGTCTTGCTCTGTTGCTAGGCTGGTCTGAAACTCCTGGTCTCAAGCAATCCACCCACCTTGGCCCCTCAAAGTGCTGGAATTACAGGAGTGAGCCACTGCGCCCAGCCCATTTTAAGCGTTTAAACACGTTATTCTGGGAGTTATTCCAGTAGAGAGCCAAAAGAGGTCCACGGCACAGAGTAAGATGGAGGCTCTGTTCCCTCTGGAGCCACCTCATCTGCAGGGCCTGGGTCACTACCCCGGAACCTCGATCTCCACCACCAAAGCATAAAACTGGAGAAGCAGAGCTCCACTTTCAAATCACACTTTTATTTTTTGAGACAGGGTCTCACTGTGTTACCCAGGCTGGAGTGCAGTGACTTGATCACAGCTCACTGCAGCCTTGACCCCTTGGGCTAAAGTTATCCTCCCACTTCAGCCTCCCGAGTAGCTGGGACTATAGGCACACACTACCATGCCTGGCTGAATTTTGTATTTTTTGTAGAGAGGGGTCTTGCTCTATTGCCCAGGCTGGTAAATCACACTTTAAATGTTCTAAGAAAGGGTACTTTCTGTGAGAAGCCCACACAGATGTCAGATGATTTACCTTTGCTCATTGAGGACAGCAGGAGGAAGCTGAGATTTTGGGCCCACTGGAACCTTTGCACGTGGCTCCAGATGCATGGCTATGATGGAATTGGCCTGCAGGAGCTGGTGAGCTGTGGGCCTGGAGATGAAAGTGACCAAACACCAGGACCCTCTGCAGAAACACAGCAAGTGGCAGTGTGTGGTCTGAACCCAGCAACAGCTTCCAGCTGGTACTGGGAGGACAGGGAGAGAACCAAGAGGACATGAGGCTCCTGAAGGCAGGAGCAGGTTGCCTCTTGCCAGTCCCTAAGGAAGAGACTTAGGGAGCGGAAGTCCCCCAGCTACTCCCACCTAAGAGTCAGCTTCCAGTGTCCCTGGGAACTCTGATATGACCCCTATGGACTACATTCTAGAAACCCTGGATATGCCAAGGCTGGGTCAGGAGCAGGGAGCTGGAATCTCAGCCCACCTACTTCCCATGGGACTCTGCACTGCCTGGGCCACCTACTCTTCACATTTCTCACCTCAAAAGCCACCTCTGGCTGGGTGCAGTGGCTCACACCTGTAATCCCAGCACTTTGGGAGGCCGAGGTGGGTGGATCACGAGGTCAGGAGTTCAAGACCAGTCTGGCCAAGATGGTGAAACCCTGTCTCTACTAAAAATGCAAAAAATTAGCCAGGCAGGGTGGCACACGCCTATAATCCCAGGTACTCAGGAGGCTGAGGCAGAGAACTGCTTAAACCTGGGAGGCAGAGGTTGCAGTGAGCCGAGATCACACCACTGCACTCCAGCCTGGGCAACAGAGCGAGATTCCGTCTCATAAGAAAGAAAAGAAAAGAAAGTAGTAACCATTTAAGCCGGGTGTGGCTCACACCTGTAATCCTAGCACTTTGGAAGGCCGAGGCAGGCAGATCACAAGGTCAGGAGTTCGAGACCAGCCTGACCAACATGGTGAAACCTCATCTCTACTAAAACTACAAAAAATTAGCTGGGCATGGTGGTGCGTGCCTGTAATCCCAGCTACTCAGGAGGCTGAGGCAGGAGAATTGCCTGAACCCAGGAGGCGGAGGTTGTGGTGAGCCGAGATCGCACCATTGCACTCCAGCCTGGGTAACAAGAGCGAAACTCCGTCTCAAAAAAAAAAAAAATTTAAATTTTTTTTTTTTTTTTAAATACCACCTCCACCAAGAAGCCTCCCTGGCTTCCCCAGGGCACAACCCTTTTGTTTGAACAATTAGTGAGTGCCTACGGTGGGCCACGCCCTCACCAAATTATTGGATTTAATCCTTATGATGGCCACTCTGCTCCCCACTAACTTGTTCTCCATTCAGTACAGTGATTTTTTTTTCTAAAACCATGTTTAAAATGTGGTTAAAACTATTTAAAATTCTCCAGTAATCACCAAAACCTGGGAACCACCCAAATGTCCCTCAGTTGGTGAATGATAAATTGTGGTACATCCACACAATAGAATACTACTCAGCCATGAAAAGAAAGGAACTGCTGACACCTGTAGCATGGAGGAAGCTCACATGCAGGAAGCTTAGGGAAGGAAGCCAGAACGAGTAGGCTACACAATCTATGAGTCTATTTTTTACACTCTGGAAAAGACAAGGCTATCAGGACAGAAAACAGTCCGGTGGTTGTGAAGGTCTGAGATCAAAGGAGGAACTGACCTCACAGGGCGAAATTTGGGGTGTGAAGGAACTGTTCTATATCTTGGTTGTGGTGGTGGCTACAGAACTGGATGCATTTGCCAAAATTCATTTTATTGTATATAGATGATACCCAGTACACCTGACCTAAAACCCCAAAACGCAAAATGCAAAGGAAAACAAAACCTCCAATGAGTTTTCATCACACACAAAAGAAAACCCAAATCCCAGCCAGGCACGGTGGCTCAGGCTTGTAATTCCAGGACTTTGGGAGGCTGAGGTGGGCAGATCATGAGGTCAGGAGTTTGAGACCGGCCTGGCCAATATAGTGAAACCCCACTTCGACTAAAAAATACAAAAATTAGCTGGGTACGGTAGTACATGCCTGTAGTCCCAGCTACTCAGGAGGCTGAGGCAGGAGAATTGCTTGAACCCAAGAGTCGGAGGTTGCAGTGGGCTGAGATCATGCCACTGCACTCCAGCCTGGGTGACAGAGTGAGACTCCATCTAAAAAGAAAAAAGAAAAAAAAAAGAAAGAAAAAGAAAACCCAAATCCCATCACAGGGCGTATAGGCGAGCCTGGCCTGAGCCCCATCCACTTCTCCATCTTCATCTCCCTCAACTCCCCGTCTCACTGGCAACCTAGCAGCCACTTGGGTCTTAGGCAATCAGCTGCCACCTCAACCGTCCCACCTCAAAGCCTTTGCCTTTGCGGGCCTCTGCCTGGATGTCCCTGCCTGCCATCTCTGCACTGCTGGGTTGCCTTCTTCCTCAAGCCTCCACTGAAATGCCACCTCCTCTGAGAAGCCTTCCATGCTTCTCCAGGCCCATTATGTCCATCTTAACCCTTCCTTCTTTCTTGATATATATCACAGGCTTATTTGTGATACCTGTCATTTTATTTATTTGTCTGTTTGCCTGCAGAAGTCAGTCTCTACCACTAG
This sequence comes from Sapajus apella, assembly GCF_009761245.1. NCBI lineage: Eukaryota > Metazoa > Chordata > Mammalia > Primates > Cebidae > Sapajus > Sapajus apella. The sequence continues at coordinate 6,500,393 of NW_022436973.1, read as the reverse complement.
GATGTGATGTCAGGAGGACAGAGCCCAGCACAGTGCCTGGTACACACAGAACAGCTCAATAAAGAGGTGCTAACCTGAGGTCAGGAGTTCGAGACTAGCCTGGCCAACATGGTAAAACCCTATCTCTACAAAAAATGCAAATATCAGCCAGGCGTGATGCCACTTGCCTGTAATCCCAGCTCCTTGGAAGGCTGAGGCAGGAGAATTACTTGAACTCAGGAGGTGGAGGTTGCAGTGAGCCAAGATCAAGATCATGCCACTGTACTCCAGCCTGGGCTACAGAGTGAGACTTCACCTCAAAAAAAAAAAAAAAAAAAAGAGGTGCTGAATGAATAAACAGGCCCTCAGAGGGGAGGAGACTCCCCCTGTTCTACTCCACTGCAGAAAACCATTTCCAGTCAGCACTCCTGTGACTGAATTTAATGCCTTGATTCTGTGAAGCTAATGCCCACGGGTGCTTCAGACCCCAGTGGTGGGGCTCAAATCCAGCCCAGCAACACCTAGGCCACAGCCCTGCCAGATTCCAAACCTTACCCAAGTGTACTACCTCCTCCCTAGGTTCCAGGGGCCCAAGAGGCCCTCTGATGGGCAGACCAACCCAGAAGAATGACCCAAGTGTACCACCTCCTCCCTAGGTTCCAGGGCCCAACAAGCCCTCCGACGGGCAGACCAACCTGGAGGAATGACAGAGCTGAGCTCAGGGACCAAGAACCTTCACTCTGCGAGATAGCAACCACACTACAGAGGAACAGGAGTCTCTGTCTGGCCCGCCTGCTCCCACACTGCCCTGGCCACCATGTCCCTCCCTCAGGCCAAGGCCTGGGCTGCCTCCCATCTGCCACCCTGGCTCTGGGCCACTTGTCTCCCGCCCAGGCCCAGGCCACTCACCCCAGCCCCAGAAGGGCTGCTCTGTGGAGTAGGCCAGCAGTGGCCACGGGAGCGGCTTGCCAGCCCCACCCAAGAGGCCAGGGCAGCCATCTGCTGTCCCTTCTGCCAGTCCCCCAGGAGTCTGTCAAGGCTCCAGATGAGATCATTGCACTTGGACCCCAAGGAAGGGTCTGCAATAAAACACCGCAGAGCTCCACTTCTCAGCCCAAATGCAAACACTCGGGGCACAGCGGCAGGGGAGGGAACCCAAAGACTCCATCCCTTCATACCCAGGGACACAGAGGCCTGAAGAGGGACAGGGGACAATCCCACAGTCCCTGGAGGGGATAGCACTGAGTGTGGGAGGACTCTGGGCACGTGCCTCCAGCCCCAGAGCTCGATCTAGCTTAGCATCCTTGGGAAGAAGCTAGGCTCCAGTTTTTGGAGAGTTGCATCAAAGGTCCTGAGGAGGCCGGGCACAGTGGCTCACACCCATAATCCCAGCACTTCGGAAGGATGAGGTCAGGAGCTTTGAGACCAGCCTGGCCAACATGGTGAAACCCCGCCTCTACTAAAAATACAAAATTTAGTCGGGCTTGGTGGTATAGGCCTACAGTCCCAGCTACTCGGGAGGCTGAGGCAGGAGAATCGCTTGAACCCAGGAGGCAGAGGTTGCAGGGAGCCAAGATCACGCCACTGTACTCCAGCCTGGGCGACAGAGTGAGACTTCAGGGAAAGAAGGCCAGGACACCCAGCCCAGCATCACTGTGCCACACAGTGTCCCCACTCCAGCCGACACAGAGGCTTCATGGCCCTGAGACCCACCGGGTCCTGCTCCTCTGGTTGGAAATAATGAGGCATGACTGGGGCCTGGACCCGTCTCTCCAATGCCAAGAAATAAGAAGAGATGCTCCCTGTGCAGTCCCCATCCCGCGGGCGGAGCACATTCGCTCACTGTAGCCGAGCAATCCCTGATGGGAGGGGAGCTGCAGAGAGGTCACGTATGTTGCCCAAAGTCACACACTAAGTGGCACAGCCAGGATTCAGGTCCAGCTGGAGCTCCTGTAAGCCAGACTAGACAGCCTTATAATGAACAATAGAGACGATAACAACAGCTAACATTGACAAGGGCTTAATGTGTTCCAGACACCGGACTAAGACAGAAAAGCCATTATCTCTTGCTCAGTGATGAGCCTTAGAGGCAGGCACTATTATTGTCTTATCCCCACTTTACAGATGAGCAAACAGAGGCCCAGGAAGATAATGTCTACGCAGCCAGTCAGGAGTGAGCCTCCTAGATCCGTGTGGTACAGCTCTGTACGTGAGACTACAGATGCTCTATCACCTATCAGGAAGAGGTGTGTGTGTGTGTGTGTGCGCGCGTGCGTGCGTGCATGCATGCATGTGTGTGTGTGTATTGGTTGTTGTTGGTAAGGAGATGCCCAGAGACCACTGCCCACCAAGGCCACATCTGGCTTGTCACTGTTGTCACTGTCCTATTCAAGGCCTCACCTGGCAGAGCGGGGAGACATCACAGGCCCTGCAGCCTCTGAGAGCATTCGCAGCAGGAAGTGCCTGACAGTTTCCTCCCATCCTTTCCATGTGAACAGGAAGGAAGGCAGCATTCGGACCTAGATGTGTTTAAAACATCCCCCAAACAGCCTCTGGGTTGCGACGTAATCTCTATCTCAGAGCAGGGGTCTGAGGTCTTCAGGGATAGAAAGCAAGGCTACAAAGAGGGCAGCCCAGGGCCACACGGCCTGAAGCTCCAGACACCCCAGCACTTCACACCCCTGCCATTCCCCCGCCTGGCATCTTGGAAAGAGAAGCACAAGACCCTAGTCTTGCCTTTTGCCACTTAGATGGGCTGCATGGCTTTTAACAAACCCCTTAACCTCTCTGGACCTCAGTTTCTGCCGTTGTAAAAGGAAGGGGCTAAGTACCCTGGAAGGTCCCTACCCTCATGCAGGGCAAGGTGGGGTGATGGTGGCATGGAACCTGTCATTACCCCATGAATAATCTAATCACCATCGAGGTAAATGCCCCAAGGGAAGCTCCAGCGAGCTCTGAGGTGTCTGACACAGGAGCCGGATCCTGGGGAGCTGCTTCTGGGGCTGGGTGCTGTGAGGTGCAGGAAGAAACCGAGGGAAAAGGGCCAGAACTGCAAGCACAAAGGCCAGGTGGGAAGAGCACGGGACAGAGGCCGGGGTGTGTCCAGCACTGGAGAGCTTGGGCGGGGCAGGGGTGGGTGAGGCTGCGGGAGGCAGGACCACACAGGCTGATCCACCATTGGGCAGGGCCAAGGAGGTGCAGGGAGGGGAGACGCTGGTGCAGCTGACTGGAGCCCAGAAGATCCAAAACAAGCCTGGGCCCCAACCAAAGCAAAGATGTTGAACTGATCAGCTGACACCAGCCTACCTAGGACACCCCAGACTTTTTGCCATAGAAGCTGAGCTTGTCCTTGTGGCTCAGTAAATGGGAGATGATTCACCTGCGCTTGAGAATGAGGGACCTCCAAAGGTGTCCTTCCATTAGCAAATGAGTATCACCAGTTACTAAGCTGGAGGCACTAGCCTGGGCCATTTAGGGAAGAGTGACAACATGGGTGGTGGGGAAGGGGGACACAGAGGGGGGAGATATGTTTGGGGTACGCAAAATGCAGTGCAGCTCTGTGCATACCACTCAGACTGATGCCCCAAGCCAACGCCCATGGAGGGACACCCAGAGCCAAGCACAGCCCCTGCCATCAAGGACCCAGCTTAACCCGGGTTCACGGGGGTCAGACCAGAGCCAGATACACAGGCAAGGGCCAAACACTGCTGAGTCCATCGCAGGAGCCAGACCCGGTTAATGGGACCATTCCATGCACGCCTTCTCTAACAGACCCCTCATAGCCACCTGTGAGGTAAGCATATCCACATCCCCATTCTACAGACGAGGAGGCTCAGGCTCAGAAAGGGAAAGTTCAGAAAGGAAAAGGCAGAGCTGGGATTTGAGCCCACGTCAGCTTGGCTCCAGATCACAGTGCTCTCACTCAGCCACCCTGGACCCTTGAGAAGGGAAGTGCTGGCCACTGCTCCCACCCGCCCCGACCCCCTGCTTCACTCTCTGCCACAAAACAGGCGGATGCAGTGCTGACTGAGGCCTCCAGGGATGCCAGGGTCAGCCTGGCATAGAACACTCCAGAGTCGCTGGCTCTTTCCCCACCGCAGCTCCAAGTTCCTTCCAGCACCAAGGGGAGTGAACGTGACCATGAATGAGGTCATGCATGTGGGGACCAGAGGAACGACATCAGTGAAAACCTGAGCTGCTGGGGAGGCCCTTGCCTCAAACTTAGCCTTTTGACCCTCACCTGGAGAGCTCTCTCTGCCCTGGAGGCCATGCAGGACATGGGGCTCCCTCCGCTCCTCTGTACCAGGATGGTGGTGGGTGCACATAACACCTGACCTCTCCGCCTCCCAAGCGCCCCGCTAAAGAGGGTCACATCCCCATTGTACAGGACGAAGATGGAGGCTTAATGAGGACTTGCACAGGGACAGCATGCATAGGGAGGAGGTGACACAGTGAGGTTTGGCTACAGACTTGACCCCAGAGGCAGAGTTTGCCCCAGAGACCACACAGCCTTGCTCTCCTCCCTCCCAGGCGTCTCTGGCAGGGCAGGCCTCAGGCCGAGGGCTATGGACACATAAGAGGAGGTGGCTGTGGCTTTGCTGCATCAAGATCCCTCCCAGCAAGGTGCTCACGGGGCTGTGGATTGGCATTCAGTGCCCTTCCCAAGCCAGCCCAACTCCCCTTCCCAGACTCCCATCACAGCTAGCTCCCACCACTCCTGCCCGCTTTGCTGTTTCAAGCCTGCGACCCACCTCAGGCCCTGCCTACTGCCTTTCACTTAATCGCACACATATTTACTGAGCCCCTACAACATGGCAGGCACTGTTCTAAGAGCTAGGCACAGACACAGACACTCAAGGCTAGTTCCCCAGCTCTAAGGATGCCTCCTCCTCCAGGAAGCCTGCCAAGCCCCCTCCTCTGAGCTCCCACACCTCCTCTGGCCACCTCTACCCTGGTCTCCATCATTCCCAGCCGGAACTGGGCACCCTTTACTGATGGGAGTGGCATGGCCCCCAGCTAGGGAAAGGAGGAGGAGGGGAGATAGGGCCAGCAGGAAATTCCAAGAAGATTAGAAGGGAGTTGCCCCTGGGCAGTGTTTCTTCTGTGGGCAGCCCAACAATCCGTCCACTTCACTCAGCCCACTGGCCCTGGGCCCAGGAGCTGGGCATCAGGGACCTGAGGGCCTTCAGTGGGTGCAGCTTCTTCTGACTTCAAGACCTGCCAGCCCCCATCCATCCACCACCCAGGATCCCAGGACCCCGAGCTCCAGAGGTTACAAAGTCAAGCCCCTGGCCACACTCCTCAGTGTTCCCAGCAGTCTTGTGGGAGGAAGCCTCACGAGGCACTGAAAACAGTCGTAGTTTGTACACATTGGCTCCAGGGAGACACAGACCAGGATTTCCTGTGTTTCTGTGTGTGGATGAAATGTCACAGTGTGTGTGTGTGTGCGTGCATGCTTGTGTGTGTGTGTGTGTGTGTGTGTGTGTGTGTCTAGGTTCCCTGATTTGAGAGCCTCTGGCTCCTGTTGGGAAATGCTACACGCCTAACGTTTGCATGCCAGACTGTACCATGTCCCTGCTTATGTGCATGTGACTGTGTGTGCTATCTGTGTGTAAATGTCTGTGTGGGAGTCCCCTTACTGGGTGTCAGTAAGCCTTGGGTAGGTGTGCAAGTTTCTGCTGCTCTCTTTGTAGAAGAGGCAGGGGAGGCACCTGGGTGGTGAGCTTACGCCTGGACCAGCCTGGCAAGGGTAGATTTGTAGACTTCCGTGGATGCTAGTGTGCATGGAAGCTAGCATGTGTGTATAATGTCTGCGTGGGTTTGTGTACCCGCCTACATGTGTACTTCTGATGAGTCTGAGTGTGTCGCCAGAATGTCAGTCTCTGGGACACATCCAGGTGTGTCTGGGGGTGTAAGATGGGTATATGAGGATGTATTTCTGACCTGGGGGCTGTGGCAGGGTCTGAGTCTCTGCTGCGTGTTTGGTGACGTGTGGGTGTGATGGAACGGGAGTTGTGCAGCTGCATGGTTTGTGCACTTCTCTGAGTGGGTATCCTCTCTAGTATGTCTGGAGGCATGCTCCTGAACGCATCCAACACCAGCGAGGCACTGGATGGGTCTGTGAGATGTGTGTGAGTGGCTGTGTGGCTCTGAGCTTGAGCTGTGAATATGTATATGTGCATTTATGTGTGCAAGAGAGGGTGGTGCCCAGGGACACAGGCTCAGCCCCTGGGAGGCTGAGGCTGGGACTCAGGGTAGGAAGCAGCCAAGAGCTTTGCTGACTGTGATAACCTCCTCTCCTCCACCCAGTGACAGACTGGAGTCCTTGCCCTGGAGCTCCAGGGAGACAAGAAGAGAAGAGCTACATGGAGAAACCCAGTACGTGGCCACTGGGTCCAGACACCCAGCACAGGGCCTGGTACCCAGGAGGCACTCAGAAAATATGTGATGAATGAATGAATGAATACCTGGAGGAACAGATGAGGGAAAGGCAATGACTAGTAAGGGCACTAACATTCACTGTGCACTCCATCTGCATCCTCACACTGAAAAGGGTCCTCAGGGCCCTGGGCAGGCATGCTTATTCCCCATGTTACATAAGGAGGAGTGATCTCACGCACGTGCACACACACATATCCCCTACCAACCCCCGCCAGGCTGCAGGCCCCCAGCGTGCCTTAGCCTAGAGCTTGGCCCATGACAGGATTCCTCTCACCAACCTGTGATCCAGCCTAGACACGCTAGTTAGCAACCAAAAGCTCACTGCTCTGGTCACACCGTAGAAAGAACAGGACCCAGAGTTAGACCAACCTGGGTTGGAATCCTGCCTACGTAACTTAGAGCCTCCGTTTACTTATCTATAAAATGGTAAGCAGGGATGGATCAGGTGCTTTCTCCAGATCCTTCGGGGCTGACACCTAGACTGGCTGCACTTTAAACACTCACATCTAGAATCACCAAGGAGGTAGGGAGGCCTGGCCTCCCAGAACCCACACACGGCAGGGAAGGTGATCACACTTTCCTGTCCTCCCTAGACAGCTACTGACCTATTAACATTTTAAAACTAAGGAAACCCACCCTCCTGCATTCTCCCAGTTCCTCCATGAATGAAGACACAGACATCCTGTCTGCCCACTGGCTAGGAATAATAGCAATTCCTCAGGCAACTCAGGATTTCACTGCTTACAAAATGTTTTCTTGTCTATTCAGACTTCCCTGATTCCTGGTGACAACTGTATGAGACTGTCCAGGCAGCTTCCATCACCTTTATTTATTTATTTACTTTGAGACAGTGTTTCACTCTGTCGCCCAGGCTGGAGTACAGTGGTGCGATCTCAGCTCACTGCAACCTCTGCCTCCCAGGTTCAAGAGATTCTCCTGCCTCAGCCTCCCAGTAGCTGGGATTACAGGCGCCTGCCACCATGCCTGGCTAATTTTTGTATTTTTAGTAGAGATGAGGTTTCGCCATGTTGGCCAGGCTGGTCTCAAACTCCTGATCTCAGAAGATCCGTCTACTACGGGTTCCCAAAGTGTTGGGATTACGGGCATGAGCCACTGCGCCCCGGCCCCATCACCTTTATTATACAGATGAGGAAAAAAGCAGCTCAGAGAAGCCAGGTAACTTGCCCATGGCCACACAGTAAACAAGAGTCAGGTATCAAAGTCAGGTCTTCAGGCTCCAGCTCTCAGATTCCTCCATCCACACCCAGTGGGTTCCTACGTGTCCTGGCCACATGGTATGTGCTTAGTGGTTAGTGGTGATGAAAGGCTGGAAGACCTCAGATCACCAGGTCTTTGAAGACAGGTGATGTGTCTGCTCTGCAGCTAAAGGTGGATCTTAGAATCCTGGAACCTCCATAGTTAATAACCTTCAGACTTCCTTGGCTAGAAGGGACCCAAGGTCAGGCAGCTCAACTGCAGCCATCACATCAATCTCCTATGAACCCTCCTCAATCATTCCACAAACCCTCTATCTTTATCCAAGCATGCAAGGTCATCTAGCCTCTCTCTGAATAATTAAAGTGACAGTGAGCTCACTACCTTTTCTGTAGAAGCTCCTTCTTTTTTTTTTTGAGATGGAGTCTCACTCTGTTGCCTAGGATGGAGTGCAGTGGTGCGATCTTGGCTCTCTGCAGCCTCCACCTCCCGAGTTCAAGTGATTCTCCTGCCTCAGCCTCCTAAGTAGCTGGGACTACAGGTGCGTACCACCAAGCCTGGCTAATTTTTCTATTTTTAGTAAAGATGGGGTTTCATCATGTTGGTCAGGCTGGTCTCGAACTCCTGACCTCGTGATCCACCCAGTTTGGCCTCCCAAAGTGCTGGGATTACAGCCGTGAGCCACTGCGCCCAGTCTCCTACTATCTTCTCACAAGGAGAGAGTTGCCCGATTTATGCTTTCCTCACTTGGGCCCCAGAGCAGACCACACCAGACTGGAGATCACCCGAGAGTCCTTCCTGGTTGACAGTTCGCAGTGCCCCTTACCGGGGGAAGTAAGCTTGAGCAGGGCCACCCACAAATGTGGTGGGACCTCCTCGACTGTGTTCCTGCAGGGGACATACTGGGGATTTGGACTCCTTTCCCTTGTTACTACTCAGTTTCTGCATCTTAGAGGCAAGGTGGTCCAGAAAGGCAGAAACACATCAAGAGTCTAACACATGCTCATTCCAAAACCCCGGCAGCCTAGAAACCCGGCTCTGGGACCGGGAGCAAGTCTCTTCCCAACTCTGGCCATAGTTTTCCCATCTGCGGAATAGACGAAACACCTCCTATAATAACCCCTCTACTTATGGTATGCATTCAGTTTCTGGATTTTGACCCTGCCTCTGTGAGGTTGGCGGCTGTGATAAAGAGATTTCCAGAGAAGTTCAGGGGCTAACCCAAACATACACAACAAGAAGTGGCATGGGCTGGCCTTGCTCTCCTCTCTCACCCACACTCCTTCCCCTTTCCGGCCTCGGTGACATTCTTGAACTCATCAAGCTCTTTCCAATTTCCCTTAGCCTGAAACGTTCTTAGCCCCTCGCTCAGCTGGCTCCATGGCATCCTGTGGCTCTCGGCCTCCCTGCACACCCAGCCCCCACCTTCCTGTGCTCCTGGCAAACTGTCCCTTCACCCTCACTATGATCTGTGTTGTGATCTCTTGTATGACTATTGTTTACTTCTGGTCTCCCTCAAAGCTCTATGAAAACAGACACCTCACCCTCCCTTGTCCACTGCTGTATCTCCTTGTATCCCAGATCTGCCCTAGCACACAGCAGGTTCTAAATAAACAGCTGGTGAATGAACCAATGATGAGCCGGGAGAAAGAGCCCAGCCTGCCTTGGGTGACGAAGAGGATCTATTCCGCCCTCACAGAATCCACAAGAGAATAGGCTGGGTGCATATGGCAACGTGTCCCATGCTACTGAGAAGAGCAGTGAGCAGAGCTACGTCACCTGAGGTTTACTACATGCCAGGTGTTCTAATGGTATTTGCAGGCATCGACTCATTTAACCCTTAAGGTTGGAAAGCATGTAACTGTCCCATTTTTATAAATGAGAAAGCAAAGGCCCAGGGCTGCTAAATAACCTGCCAAAGATCACACAGTCAGGAAGCGACAGACCCCAGATCCAACAGCAGCACGAAGGCTGAGCTGCTGAATGAATGGTGGAAATTAAGGCTCCGTGCTGGCCCAGACTGTGGGATGTCCCCAGCTGGGCCCTGGCCCCTGTGAGACCCTGAGTTCAACCCCCAGCCTCCTGGGACTGTTTTCCCCTTTAAACAGTCATGGGTGCCTCAAACAGGCTTTGGGTCAGAGCCTGATGACTTCCTCAGATGGACAGGAGCCCATGGGATGGCTGCCTAGGAGCCCAGAAGCAAAGCTCTGCGTCCCATCTTCCCACACCAGGGTGGGTAGCAGGGGCCACGAGGCAGGGGTGAGGAGCTCAGAGTTTCAGTTTAGGGCAACTCAGGCAGCACTCACTGGAAGCAGCTGAGAGCACCAAGAGGGCAGGAGCAAAAGATCCTTGTCCTGGCTTGTCGCCTCCCTCCTCCTCCTCCCCACCTTCCACATGCCCTCTCCTTACCACTGGCTTCTGACAACTCTGAGAGCCAACTGAACGCCCAGTTGCCAACACTGAACAGAGCCCTTGGGAAGACATCCTCCCATTTAACAGATGAGGAGATTGAGGCCTGGCTTGGGGAATGGTGAGGCTGATGGGTAGAGTCTCTTGTTTCAGACAGACCTAGTCCTTCCATACTACAAGCATCTCCAGAACTCATGCTAGAGAGCAGATTCAGGGAAAAATGGGGAGACAGAGACACAGCTGAGCAAGACACCAACACTCTAAAGAGGGAGAAACCTGTTTGGCCAAAAGAGCCACAAGGGAAAATTAAAAGCTAAGTGCTGCAGAGCAGTCATAAATCAGCAGCATGCTGTGAGCTCCTTGGCTCTCAGCCAGGGGCACTCCAGGTATTGTGCCAGGCCATCCACTGACAAGAGTGGGCAACATTTCAGCCTCCTCCAAAACCTGCCCGCCAACAGCAGGAGAGCTCAGGAAGCTTCTAGCCTCCCAGGCAGAGGTCAACACGTGTGAGCTGCGTTGTCCCAAAAGCCGCCATGGCACCGAGAAGCATGCAGATGGAGCCCAGTAGGTGCTCACGTCCACTGAAAAAGCAAAGGCAAAACCTGCTGTCCCGGGAAAGCCCCGGGGTCCCCACATGGCCACAGGGAAGGCCCTTTCCAGGTGGGTAGCTTCCCTCCTCCCACTGGGAACATGGAAAGGCACTGGCCATGAGGGGCCGATGGGGCTGCTGGGACACAAGGTCTGCCCCAGGGAAAGCAAAAGACACTGTCCTGGGATTAAAGAAGCTGCCACTGAACCGGTTTTCCCACAGCATCCTCCAGGCTGTGGGACCGTTAGGCTGGGCGGAAGTGGACTCCAGCCAAGGGGATGTTCCCAGATGTCATGCTTTCAAACTGGACCCGCCCTGAAAGGCAGGCGGGGACAGGCCTGCGCCCGGGAAAGCCCTGGATAACGACTCAGGATGGCATGCAGGCCTCTCCTTGGCAGGGGACGGCCATAGGTTTCCCTGGCGGGGGTACCCACAAATGCCTGTCCCAGGAAGGAGAGCCTGGGGGTGGAGGTTCTGGGCAGCTGAAGGCAGACATCCATCCCTTCCCTGGCTACCCACCCCCACCCCAGCAATGCCTCCCAGAGCCCTCCCCAGCCGTTTTCTCAAGTCCCCGCTCCTAGGTCAGGGCCCTGTGGCCAGTTTCAAGGTCTTTTTCAGGAGCCCGCTTCCCAAATAAAGTTGTAGGGGGTGGGGGATGCGGGAGCCCCAGATCCACCTCAGGGTGGTCCCCACAGGACTTGGGCCCCTTTCGCCAGACAGTTCGGTGGGAAGGAGGGATGGTTGGTGCCCCAGGCCCGCCAGGCTGTGACAGCCGGTGACCCCCTCGGCCTCCCTTTCTCCCTGGGCGCCCCCACCTTGAGATAGTCGTTCTCCGAGCGCAGTTCCTCCAGCTCCCGCACGAAGCCGCCGGGCCCGCAGTCCAGCATGTCCTCAGTGAGGTCGGAGAAGGCGAGCGAGGCGCTGAGCGGCAGGCGGCTGCTGCCCACCGACGATGCGGCCACCGACGGCTCGTCCGGGGAGGCGGGCGGGCGCGGGGGCTGCTGCGCGGACGGCGCGGGCTGGCCCGGCTGCCCAGTGCGGACCCCTGCCGGGCCCCCAGCCGCCGACTCCGCGTCGCTGCTCAGCGCCAGCTCCAGGCCCAGCAAGCGCGCCTCTTCCGACGCGCAGTCCGACACCTCCGAGCTGCTGTCGGTGAGGCTGGGGGGCGGCGGCGGCGGCCGCGGCCCCGCACCCGGGCGCGGGCGACCCTTGGCACGGACCCCGGTGCGGACCCCGGCCACCCGCGCCCCCGCGCCCCGAGCCCCGGGCGCCACCGCGCGCCCCTTCTTGTCGGGCCGTGCGGAGGACGCGGAGCTGCAGGCTACGGCCGCGCCCGGGCCTGGGCCGCGGCGGCCCTTAGCCAGCGACCAGCCGGCCACGTCTTTGGGCCGGGCCGGCGACGGCGCGCGGTGGCTCTTTCTCCTCTCCGGGGCGGGTGCAGACGCGGGCTGGGTGCCACAGCCCCGGACCTGGGGCTCGGCCGCCGGCGTCTCCATCGCGGCCTCCGTCGGCCTCAGCAAGCCGCGCGCATGGCCCAGGCCCGCCCGGCCTCGACGTCCCTGGGGAGGGAGTCGGCGCGGCTGCGGCTCCGGCCGCTCGGGCAGCGGCTGCTCTCGGCCCACCTCGGCCTCAACACTGCGTCCCCGCCCCACCGCCCGCCGCGCGGTCTCTCCGCAGCTCTGGGCTCTGAGAGTGCGGCCCGACCGCCTCCAGGCGCCCCGGCTCCGGCTGCGGCTCCGCCCGGCGCCCGCCCCCTCGGCCTCGCCGCGCCCCCGGAGCGCTCCCGGGACCCCGCCGCCCGCACGCCGATCGCTCCCTCGGGCTGCGAGTCCGGCTGCGGCCCGGGCCCCGGCTCCGCCCGGCGCGGCCCGCCCCCCGCGCAGCCCCGCCAGCTCCCCGCCCCGCCGCCTCGGCTCGGGGGCGCGCGGTTCCGCGAACAAAAGGCGGACGCGGCGGGAGCGGCGGGGAGGGACGCAGGCAGGGAGCGAGGGAGGGATCTGCGAGGCAACAGCGACCCCCTCGAGGGTCAGGCGGGCGCGGGCAGCCGCGGCCCGGCCTGCCTCCTCCTCCGCTCCGCCGCCTCCTCCCCTGCCCGCCACAGGAACGCACCCGGCGGAGTCCCCCCTGCGCCCGGCGTCCTGGCAGGGCCCGCGAGAACGGCGGGAGCGGGGACTCCCGGGCCGAGGCCGGGCGGACCTCAGTTCGCAGGAGCCTGCATCCATGCACGCCGAGCGCCTCGCCCCTCGCCCGGTGCCGAGCCTGCGCGAACTCCGCCCACTCGGCCGGCCCCGCCGGAGCCGGGATCCCATCACACAGATGCGTACCCTGAAGCCTAGGTGCACGCGCCGAGCTCACGGTCAAGGCAGCGCCGACGGGATTAAAGCTCACACCTCCCGGGCGCGCTCGGGCTCCTCCTGTCTCGGCTTCCCTTCCCTGGCGTAGGGACCGTGGAACCCCGCGTGCAAGCCTGGCTTGCGCACCTTGGCCGGCAGGATCCCTGCCCATGCGCCCCCGACCCCGGTTTCAGACTGTGTACGGCTAAAATGGAGGCGACCCGTTCCGAGGTGTCAGCCTAGGGATGCTTTGGAAGGCGGTTTTGGCGCCGGTGGGGGCTGGCATGGGCTGGGACGGTGGCCCTGACCCCGCAGGTCCCCACCAGGAGCAGCGCAGGGGGACCCGAGGTCTAGGGACATGTGTTCTTTCCTCCCAGGTGTCTCTTTGACTCCTGGCCGTGTTGATTTTCCCGTGTCTCTCACATCTTCCCCAGCCCCCGTGCCGCCTCGCCGCTATACCCCATCCCTGAGCCACCGCAGGGCAGAGGTGGACTGAGTCCTTTGCCCCACGGATGGACCCTCGTTCTCAGGGTGGACCCCCACCCCTTGCCACTGAGAGAACAGTGCTCTTTTTGCCCTCTGGAACCTCTTCCTCCCCCTGCTCTCTCCTCCCCCGCCCATTTATCCTTTTTTTTCCTTCTTCTCCCACCTTCCCCTTCCTTTCCCACCACCTTTTCCAAGTCTTCCTTTCCCTCCTCTTTCCCCTCTTCCTCCTCCCTAGTTCCCTTCCTTCATCTCTGCACCTGCTTGTGACACCGAAGGCACCAGGTCCACTGCTTTGTCTTTGTCCCACCTCCCCCACACGCAGTGAATACACTCCTGGGGCATCCCCTCTCTCCAGAGGCTTGACTTCATCTGGATCCCGGTGTGTGCGTGCTCTTCCACCCCCAGGCTAGGTTCCCCCATGCAGCCAGGTGAGGAGCAGGCACTCAGCAGGCTCTTGGCAAACACTTCTGCAGGGGCATCCCCACCCCCTCCTGGCAAGACACCAGCTCCCCTCGCCCCCACTGACTGTCCACAAACCCTGTTTGCACAGGCACCAGGTACACTGAGGGACGCAGTGGTGGGCATGTCATTGCCTGACCTCATGGAGCACACGGTGTTGTGAGGGGGGGGGTGGACCACAAAAGACTCAGCACAGAGTGGCATGGCATGGCATGGGGGCAGGAGTGCTGGAGAAGGATGTGGGAGCCTCAGGCTAGTGACCCAGGGCAGGCCTTCCTTCTGGGCCTCAGAGTCCCCAGCTGCTCTAGTCAAATGTAACAGATGACAGAGTCTGTCCAGCTCAGATGCCCCTGGCTCTAGTAGGCTGCATCTAGTCCAGCACAGAAAGGTGCTGTGAAGCTCTTGGAAAGTGTATTCCCTTCTCTGTGCTTCAGTTTCTCCCCCTATGCAGAACATGGGCTTGGAGGTGTTGGGTAGTGTGAAGCTATGCAGGGACACAGCAGACCACTGGCTCAGCCACTCCTGACACACCCTTGGTCACACCAGCGGTCCCAAGTTGAGAGTGGCCTGCATCTCTCTACTAGGGCGGGGATCTGAGTCCTGGCTCTACCACCTAGCCTCCCTGGGCCCCAACACTCATGGCTGGCCAGGGAGGGGCCTGTGAGTCCCACCTGCTCTGAGGGTTTTTGGATTTGGGGAGACCTTCTCTGAGGGCTTTTAGATTTGGCGAGCCAAGAATCGACATTGCAGCCCCACAGGAGCCTTGAGAACAGCAGGGCCCTAGTGGCGAGGGACTGGTTGGGGCTGAGGTAGGGGCTCTGGACTCAGGGTCAGTTCAGACCAGGGATACCACAAAGGAGATGAGACTTGTCGAGAGTCCAGAACTGGCTACATTGGTGACAGGGTGACCATCCCTGCTGCCAGCACATCCTGCAGCTGTGTGACATGTGGCCACTTTCTGTGTGCTGGGCTCTGTGCTCCACATTTCAGTAAAGGATCTCCAAAAGGTGAAGATACTTCCTGTGGCTGATTATATTTTCCAAAGGGTATATCTCATCCCAATTGCTCTTCTTACAAGGTGACATTGACGCTCCTCCAGTTAAGCGGCAGGGTCTGCGTGCCCCCACCTTGAATCTCAGCAGATCTCGTGACTGCCTAACCAACAGAGTATGACAGAGGTGTTTGTCTGTGACTTCCAAGGTCAGGTCATTCCTCCTAGCTTGCTTCTCTCTCTCTCTCTGATTCTCCCTGGCCACTCACCCACCACAATGGGAGGAAGCCCAGGCCTTACGAAGAGACTGTATGAAGGTGGTCTAGCCAGCAACTCCAGCTGTTCGTGGGACCCGCCCCACCAACCACCCGACACGTGAAAGAGTGAGCCTGCAGAGGATTCAGCCCCCGGGCTTGGAGCCGCCCCAGTGGACAAGTGGAGCAGAAATGAGCTGTCTCGCCAACCCTGCCCAAACCGCAAAATAAATATTGTTGTGTTCAGCCACTACATTTTGGGGTCATTTGTTACGTAGCACTGGGTAGCTGGAATGCATGACCAAGGTCACATAGCTTGGAAGTGGCAGGGCTGGGACTGACTTGAACCCAGGGCTGCCAGATTCCAGAGCCTGCTGTGGTACTCTATTGGGCTGCGAACTGCCTAGCACAGGCACACTGTGTGCTGTAGAAAGCTCTACTCAAAAAAGAGTGAAGCATTAGACTGTACGAATTATATAACATAAGAAGTGAAGATGCTGATTACCCAAGTGGAAAAACGGTTTCATTTCTCCCATTCAAGCTGCTAAATTGACCAACATGATGAACACTGAATGGAGACTCACTCCTGGAAAGCTTCCAAGAGGAGGTGTGGCTTTTATTCTTTTAAACTAAAGTGGATTTTTTTGTTTGTTTGTTTTTTCATTATACAAATCATGAAAAAAACAAGTAACTGGCTATGGGAGAATTAGAAGAATCAGTCTTTAAGTCGGGGACTCAGGAAGGCCTCCCTGAGGAGGCAGCCTTTTTTTTTTTTTTTTTTTT
>NW_022436973.1:6469271-6479454 GCF_009761245.1 Sapajus apella | reverse complement strand
TATTTTTGAGACAGGGTCTCACTGTGTCACCCAGGCTGGAGTGCAGTGATGTGACATTGGCTCTCTGCAGCCTCAATTTTCCCAGGCTCAGGCGATCCTCCCACCTCAGCCTCCTGAGTAGCTGGGCCTACAGGCATGTGCCACCACACCCGACTAATTTTTGTATTTTTTTTGTAGAGATGGGGTTTCACCATGTTGCCCAGGCTGGTCTCAAACCCCTGGGCTCAAGCGATCCTCCCACCTGGGCCTCCCCCAATCCTAGGATTACAGGTGTGAGCCACCACAGATTTGGTGGCTCACACCTGTAATCGGCCATATTGCAGATTTTAACCTTAAGGGTTATGAGGAAACTTTTCTGAATGGAAGTTTCCATATCTATAGTCCGAGGGTTATAAGGTCTTCAGTGGTGGGCATCAAGCACCAGGACCTGCCGTCTGGCAGCTGTTGTGAGAGGCTTCAGGAGAGCCAAAGTGCCTGGTATCCTCACCTCTTTGGGCTGTTGGGGGCAGAGCTGGGGGCCAGGGGGATGACAAGGTCTTGTTTGTGTGTGTTTCTGGCATTTGAGTTTCTGATGTGTCATAATCACTGCCAGGCCTTCTGAGCTGGAACTAGAGTGGGCACAGGGCCAGGCTTGCCACCCTCTGGGCAGATATAAGAGCCAAGGCTGGGGCGGAGGGGCCAGTCACCTGCCCAGGGACCAGAGATCAAAGCCACAGCTGCCGCAGACAGACCACCAGGTGGGCAGGGTCAGTACCAGGTGCGGCCCCCTCTCTGGGGATCAGGGAGATACACTGAGGGCACAGTAAGTACATCCTTCACGGCTCCCCCCTTTCCCTTCTCCCTCTGAACTCCCTGCAACTGACCAAGTGACTGCCTGTCCCAGAGGCACCCAGGTGGAGGCTGAGAGGCCACTTGTCAGGGATTTGAGCCCTAGACTCTCAAAGACTCAGTGTGGGGGGGATTGTAGTAAGTACTGCCGCTCACCCAGCACCCACAAACACAAGGTACTGTGGGGTTATCTCACCAAACTGAGGTCAGGAGGTCGGATGCCTGGCTTAGCACTCTAGCTCTCTAGGCATTATCTTCATTTACTCTTATGGCAGCCCTGATGTAGATGTAGATATTAATATTTACAAGTGAAGTGACTGAAGAACAGAGATGTTAAGTAATTTGCCCAAAGCCACACAGCTAAGTCAGTGGCAAGACCAGGATACAAACTCCCTGACTCCAGATCTTTTCCTCTTAACCACGGTACTACATGGTCATGTGACTGATGAGTCTCTTCCCTCTTCTGAATGGCAGTTTCCTTATCTATATATAGTCCAAGGGTTATAAGGTTTGATGACCAGAAAGATATGACCTTGAGCTTCCCTAAAAGTCCTTGGACATGGGTCAACTTTAAGCACCTAGGAAACCTGGTTGGAAACACTTATCAAGAGCTATGTGTATGGTCTTTGGCCCAGCATTCAACTTTTGAAATTTATCATAAAGGATACAATCCGAGTTATGAACAACGTTCATTGCCGTTTTGCTAACAGAGAAAATTAGAAGTAAACAAAATGTCCAACAGCAGGGGGAATAAATTACCAACGTCCTGAGAGGAGATAATATGCGGCCACTGGAGGAATCACACACCAAGAGTGTAGGGTGTCTTGGAGAATTCTCGATAGTTGTTAGTAGGAAAACAACTTTATAAAACTGTGCGGTCACCCAGGCACCATGGCTCGCGCCTGTAATCCCAGCACTTTGGGAGGCCAAGGAGGGCGCACTATCTGAGGTCAGGAGTTCGAGACCAGCCTGACCAACGTGGCAAAACCCTGTCTCGACTAAAAATACAAAAATTAGCCAGGCGTCTTGGGGCACACCTCTAATCCCAGCTATTTGGGAGGCTGAGACAGAAGAATCGCTTAAACCCAGGAGGCAGAAGTTGCAGTGAGCCGAGATCACGCCACTGTACTCCAGCCTGGGTGACAGAGCAAGATGCTGTCTCAAAAAACAAAAAACAAAAAAACTGTGTGGTCAATATGGTATGAACAGATAGTATGGCCCTTTGCAAACGTGTATTCATGTGTCTATGTGAAATAAATACAAAAGACTGGGAAATACACTTTGGGGGGATGAGAATGTATGTGTGAGAGATGGAATTGTGAATATTCTTGTATTCTTTTTTTTTTTTTTTTTTTTTATGTGAGATGGAGTTTCGCTCTTGTTACCCAGGCTGGAGTGCAATGGCGCGATCTCGGCTCACCGCAACCTCCGTCTCCTGGGTTCAGGCAATTCTCCTGCCTCAGCCTCCTGAGTAGCTGGGATTACAGGCACGCGCCACCATGCCCAGCTAATTTTTTTGTAGTTTTAGTAGAGACGGGGTTTCACCATGTTGACCAGGATGGTCTTGATCTCTTGACCTTGTGATCCACCCGCCTCGGCCTCCCAAAGTGCTGGGATTACAGGCTTGAGCCACCGCGCCCGGCCTTATTCTTGTATTCTTATTCTTTTCCGGTTTCTCAAATTTTCTACAATATCTAAGTATCACTTACTTTTTTTTTTTTTTTTTTTTTTTTTGAGACAGGGTCTCATTCTCTTGCCCAGACTGGAGTGCAGTGATGCGATCTTGACTCACCACAACCTCCGCCTCCCAGGCTCAAGTGATTCTCCTGCCTCAGCCTCCTTAGTGGCTGGGATTACAGGTGCACACCACTACTGCCCAGCTAATTTTTGTATTTTTAGTAGAGACGAGTTTCACCATGTTGGCCAGGCTGTTCTCAAACTCCTGACCTCGGATGATCCAACTGCCTCGGCCTCCCAAAGTGCTGGGATAACAGGTGTGAGCCACTGCACCCAGCCAATTTTTTAATTAGGAAAAAAAAAAGCGTTTAAAATAATCTTTTCTTTTCTTTTTTTGACACAGGGTCTCACTCTGTTGCCCAGGCTAGAGTGCAGGGGTGAGATCTTGGCTCACTGCAGTCACCTCCTCTCAGGCTCAGGTGATCCTCCCATGTCAGTCTCCCAAGTAGTTGGACTAGAGGTGCGTGACACCATGACCAGCTAATTTTTGTATTTTTTGTAGAGACAGGGTTTCACCATGTTGCCCAGGCTGGTCTCAAATTCCTGGACTTGAGTGATCTGCCTGCCTCGGCCTCCCAAAGTGCTGGGATTACCAGCGTGAGCCACCGCATCTGGCCATATCTGTTCTTTCGCACTAGGCATGCCCCCTTCTAGCTTCTATTCTAATGCACTCATCAGTTTGGAGAGGGAAGTGAATAGCAGACTGTCAGTCCTTCGAAGGCTTTGAGATTATCTGGTTCAACATGTTACATGTTATGCATGGGGAAACTGAAGCTCAGGGTACAAATGGGCTTATCCAAGGTAATACGGGGAACTAGAGGCTCCAGACCTCCACCCTGGGCCTTAGGCATCTGCCCTGTGGGCCACAGCCCCCAGGCCAGGCTGCCAGAAGGGCAAGAAGGTGGAAGGGAATTGCAACTAGAATTTATGGTGTATGATTAACATGTTAGATACTAACTGGAAATGAGGCCTTGAATGCCAAGTTACTCACAGACCCACCCAGCAGCTTGGCCTGGGAGTGACAGGTGAGAGGGAGCAAAGGGCAGCTGGGTGGGCATGGAGCTAGCTGGGTGTGCCCCAGGCCTCTCCTTCTCATCTGTAGGCCTCACCTATCAGGGCTTCCTTTCTGGGCAGGGCTGAGGATTCACTCACTGCCCATGGCCGGCCGGGCAGGGACAGGAGAATGAGAGGCCTCCGCTGGCGGTACACTCGGCTGGTAAGGGCTCCAACTCTGGCTGTGGTGCAGGTTGGGAGGTGGAAGGAGGTGAGGCCTCTGGCAGGGTGGGGCCTCGGCTAGGGTTGGATGCAGGCAGTGACTTGTTCCCCTCTCAAGTCTTCCCCGGCAGGCCTGGGATTTGGAGCAAGGACTGACTCAGGAACCTGGGATCTTAAACCCTGTGCTCCAAGGTCCTGAGGCCTTGAAGGTGGACAGACCAATGTCTCTGTCCCTTCCTCCCTGGAGTGGGTGCTGGATGGAGTGTTGTCCAGAGCCACACACAGCTAGACCCTGCCTCAGGCCTGAGCCTGGAGAACAGAGGAGGGCAGGAGAGGGGGTCCTGTCCATCGCTCAGTCCCTGAGAGGTCTCTTTTTCCTGTGAAAGGCCTGCAAGGTCATTGTGTGGAGACACATGCACGTGCGCACACACACACACGCAAACACGCATACATACAACACACACATACACATGCAAACACACACACATATAACATACTCAAACACATACACACACACTCAAATACACACACACTTGAAAACACATGCATACTCAAATGCACTCAAACACACATACACTTTCAAACACACACACATATTCAAACACACTCAAACACATTCGTACAGAGTGGAAGCTCAAGTGAATGAATGAATGAATGAATGAGTGAATGACTAATGATGCCTGCTTGACACATATTTATACCATCCCAACTCACACAAACACATTGATATGTAAACATACATATTTACACTCAATACCTTCTCACATCGATTTGCCTACACAACTGTATTTTAAGCCAACACACAATTCACATGAGCAAACACATTTTACATGAACCTACATATATGATCTCACATATGACTGTACCCGCCATTTCACTGGCTTAATGGGGAAGCCTTCGGGCTTCATTTTCTTCCTTTGTAAAATGCTGATAAGAAGAAATACACAGAAGTCCAGGTGTGGTGGCCCACACGTGTAATCCCATCACTTTGGGAGGCTGAGGTTGGTGGATCACCTGAGGTCAGGAGTTCCAGGCCAGCCTGGCCAACATGGGGAAACCCTGTCTACTAAAAATACAAAAATTAGCCGGGCATGGTGGTGGGAGCCTGTAATCTCAGCTACTGGGGAAGCTGAGACAAGAGAATCGCTTGAACCTGGGAGCTGGAGGTCACAGTGAGCCAAGATTGCACCACTGCACTCCAGCCTGGGCGACAGAGCAAGACCCTGCCTCAAAAATACAAAGAGATCACAGACAGTGCACACTGAACACAGGCCTGGGCATGGGCGGGTTTTTGTTGTTGTCATTATTTAATGCACAACACACACAATTGAAGCTCCCAGGGCTGGGCCACCACCTGCTTTCTCTTCTGCTCCCAAGCTTAGAATTTGATCCCTGTCACCCTCCCAGGATCCAGAGCAAACAGGCCGACAAACCCCAGGGCCCACGGTTCCATCCAAGCCTCGTGGGGACTCTGCTCCTGGCTTTGGCCTGCAGGGGCCAGGGAGGAAGCAGGCCAGAGGCAGGGCGGCATCCTGTCTGCTGTGGGAACCCCCAGCTACCCTGGGCTGGGCCGGGGGTTACCGGCGCCAGAGCAGGGAGCGATGGGATGGCCTGTGGAGGCTCTCGGGCTCAGGAGATGGTGGAAGCTGCGACCTCCTGTCCCTGGACCCACGAGGCCTCTTTGTGTTTTCACAGCCCAGCCAGGCGGAGGACACCCTGTCTGGGGAGGAGGGTAAGGAAGAGGAGGAGGAGGAGGCGGCGGCAGCTCCAGCCTCAGCTGCTACTCCTGAGGATCCCACGATGCCCCAGCTGACAGAAGCCAGCCAGGTTCTGAGTGCTTCAGAGATTAGGCAGGTCTGGGCATTGCCCACGGCACAAGAATTTCAGCCCTAAACCTAAGGGTCTCACCCCCTGCCCTATACCAGCTACGCCCAGGGGCACCTAGAGTCACTCTTGCTCTGCTCCCATCTTGCGTTACCTCCGGCAAATTGCTTCTTCCCTCTGGGCTTTGCTTTGCTTTCCTTTCCTTCCGTGTAAAATCATGCAGTGTTGCTAGCACCTCCCTCTTCACTGGGCCAGGAGGTTAAGGAGGTAAAGAAAGAGGTTAGTCCAGGCAAGGTGGCTCACGCTTGAATCCCAACATTTTGGGAGGCCAAGGCAGGAGGATCGCTTGAGGCCAGGAGTTAGAGACCAGCCTGGCCAACATGGCAAAACCCTGTCTACTAAAAACACAAAAATTAGCCAGGTACGGGGGTGCGCACCTGTAGTCTCAGCTACTCAGGAGGCTGAGGCGTGAGACTCACTTGAACCCAGGGGGTGGAGGTTGCAGTGAGCTGAGATCATGTCATTACTCCAGCCTGGATGACAGAGTGAGACTGTCTCAAAAGAAAAAAAGGAAAGAGACTAATTCCTACATAGAAGCAGCCCTTGGGAACTGAGGCAAAGCTGGGGAGAGATGGGAGGAAGAGACGGAGGCTCAGGAGGAAGGGTTCAGCATCTTTCCTCTTCTCTGGCCTCTGTAGGGCAGAGTGACCAAGCAGAGTGTCCTGAGAGACTCCTGGGTTCGAATCCTGGCTCTGCCATTCACT
Organism: Sapajus apella; assembly: GCF_009761245.1. Classification (NCBI taxonomy): domain Eukaryota; kingdom Metazoa; phylum Chordata; class Mammalia; order Primates; family Cebidae; genus Sapajus; species Sapajus apella. The sequence goes on along the minus strand of NW_022436973.1, from coordinate 6,473,086 downwards.
ACCCATGTGGGCTTTGGGCTAGTTGCTCCACCTCCCAGAGCTTCTGTTTCCTCATCTGTAACATGGGAATAACAACCCCTATCTCCGAGGGCTATTGCTTATGGCATGAAAGTCCCTGGAAACAGCTCTATCGCCTGTAAAGCACTGTGCTGGATGCATGATGGCTGTCCAAGCCCACCCCCAGGACATGGCAGGACGGCTCGAGGAGAACTCCTTCACTCACCTCCAGCCCTGTCCCCAGCTCAGCTGTCACTTCCCACCAAGAGTCACCGGCCATCCCTGGAGTTTGGTCTTCTGCACGTCAAGGGACGGTTTCAGCCTGCAGAGCCTGTACCGGCGGATGGAGGACTGCAGTGGGCCAGTGCTGCTCGTGCTCAGGGACCAGGACAGGCAGGTGAGCTGGGCAGAGGTGCCTCCCAAGCCTCTGGGGACACCCCCCTAGGTGCCTGAGGGCCTTGCCCCAGGGCAGCTCAGGGATGAGCAGGCAGAGTGCCTAAGTCACCTATAATGGACACTGATGATAGCAATGAGACCTGGCCACTCAGAGCCATTCCCCATTTATGCATTCAACACATCTACACGAGGCGCCTTCTGCGTGCCAGGTGACAGGTGGGATAGAGCAGAATCAACCCAGAAGCGGCCCCAGCTCTCTCAGAGCTAATGGTCTAACAGTGGGAAGGGTCAGACAGAAAGCAAATAATCATTTGACTGTAAAACTGCATCTTCATCCTCAGAAGCAGAAGAAACTATGGGGCTCACACCTGTAATCCCAGCACCCTGGGAGGCTGAGGCAGGAGGATTGCTTGAGTCCAGGAGTTCAAAACCAGCGTGGGCAACGTAGCCAGATGCTATCTCTACAAAACAACAACAACAACAAAATTAGGTGTGGTGGTGTATGCCTAGAGTCCCAGCAACTGGGGCCGAGGGTCTTGCAGGGAGCCTGAGGCAGGAGGATCACTTGAGCCTGCAAGGTTGAGGCTGCAGTGAGCCATGATCACACCACTGCACTCCAGCATGAGGGACAGAGTGAGACCCTGTCAAGAAAAAAAAAAAGAAAAAAAGATATACACTGGCATTAAACTGATGTCAGAAGGAAACACACCAAAATATTAAAGTAGTTATCCTGGGGAAGAGGAGAGAGATTGGGAGATAGCTTTACTTCTTTTCTTTTGCTTGTCTATTAACTTCTACTTTCTGTATGATTACTTGTATAGAATAAATACACACACACACACACACACATATTTTTAAACAGAGTCTCACTTTGCCTCTCAGATTGGAGTGTAGTGGCACAATCTTGGCTCACTGCAACCTCCACCTCCCAGATTCAAGCGATTCTCCTGCCTCAGCCTCCTAAGTAGCTGGGATTACAGGTACCTGCCACCACATCAGGCTAATTTTTGTATGCTTAGTAGAGACAGGTTTCACTATGTTGGCCAGGTTGGTCTCCATCTCCTGACCTCAGCCTCCCAAAGTGCTGGGATTACAGGCGTGAGCCACCGCACTCAGCCTAGAATAAGTATATTTGAGAAAAAGAAGGGCCCTGACTGCCCAGAGGAGGAGCCACCAGGAGCTCTTCCTTGGGGAGCGTTAAGGGAAGGATGCATAAGGATTCCTGCTCATGGGTGTGCAGCCCCCATGCCCCAGCTCTGCCCCAGCTTCCCAGGTGCCCTCTAGGAAGGCAGATCCCATGTTACTAAATCTGGAGAATGGGGGTTGCCAGAGGACCCCCAGCTCCCTCCCAGCTGCAGACTGCAACTTCCACTTTCCAGATATTTGGAGCCTTCTCCTCCTCGGCTCTCCGACTCAGCAAAGGCTTCTATGGCACCGGCGAGACATTCCTCTTCTCCTTCTCTCCACAGCTGAAGGTGATGTTCCAACCTTCCATGGGGGGAGTGGGGTGTGTGGCAAGACAAAGCTCCTGGGGTCCCAGTGGCCCCCAGCTCCATCCTCCATGATGGGCTGCCTGGTGTGCCACCATCTTTCCAAAGGGGGAATGAGCAGGGCAGGGGTGGGCAGAGCATCCCCCTTGACCTGCCCATGCTGCATTTAAAACATGCTTGGTGGGTCTCTGGGAACCGCTGACTGGCTGACAGGAGGGAGGACAGCAGTTGCCAGGCATAGGCTGGGAAGACAAGATGGTCCAAGGTAGACCTGAGGGCATGGTGGCAGCATGACGAAGGAGGACTCAGCCAGAGGCTTCTTAGGAAGTATGGAGGCTGAGCACCGTGGCTCAGGCCTGCGTTGGAGGTCAATGCAGGTGGGTCGTTTGAGGCCAGGATTTTAAGACCAACCTCGGCAACACAGGGAGACCCCACCTCTACAAGAAATACAAAAATTAGCTGGATATGGTGGAGCACACCTATGGTCCCAACAACATAGCCAGATGCTATCTTGAGAGGTTGTGGGGGGAGGATCGTTTAAACTTAGGAGGTTGAGGCTGTGGTGAGCTGTGATCGCACCACTACATTCCAGACTGGGTGACAGAGCAAGACCCTGTCTCCAAAAAAAAAAAAAAAAAAAAAAGAATAAATATGGGGTGAGGTCATTGCTGGAGGAGGGCGAAGGAGGGAATATCACAGTCATCACAGGTGTGGGAAGGGAGGGAAGCAGGGAAACCTGCTGGAAAACACAGGAGCAGCAGAAGCGGTGTTGTGAGGTCAGGGTGCTGCCATTCGGTGCTTGCTTCTTTCTTCAGCAGCATCGGCTGCTCGGCGCAGTCCTGCAGAGTGGGGGCAGCAGAGATTGGACTGCAGAGAGCGGGCCACCAGGGTTGGGATTTTGCCAAACGGGTTTAACAGTGGCAGGGAACCAGTAAGTTGAAGGGAGTGAAAATACAATATGGGCCATAGAACTGAGACTGGACACGGAGGGGAGGGAAGCCAGGGCGCTGAGGAGCACCCGGGCAATGGTGGACTCAGGACGTGAGAGATCTCCTTGACGTCAAAGACTTGGGACAGCGACAGCAGCTGAACAATGTGTTGGAAGACAGGAGAGAAGGACATTTGAAATAGGCTGTGGAGGAGCCGCCTGCCATCCCTGGTGAGGACAAATTCTCAGGTGTGACCACAAAAGACAGTGGTGGAAACCCACTCTGGGGGAGGCCCTGGATGGGTCCACACAGATGGTGAAGTTCACCAGGGAGCTGGGAAGGGTCCGGGGTGGTGAGTCAGAGCTCAAGTTTCTAATTAACGATGAGTGGAAGAGTGACAGGCACAAGGTGACTGGTACAGTCAGGTGGCACAAGCTGCCAAGGAGCCGGGTGAGAATCACAGTCCCAAACGCCTTCCAAAGACTTCCTGCCTCTGGGCTATTTATCAACTGAAGCTATTGGGCAGTACTTGCTGGGCACAGAGCATATTATTTTTACTACTAATAAAAATGGCCAGGCCAAGCACTGTGGCTCATGTCTATAATCCCAGCACTTAGGGAGGCAGAGGCAGGAGGATCTCTTGAGTCCAGGAGTTCAAGACGAGTCTGGGCAACAGAGTGAGATGCTGTCTCTAAAAAAAAAAAATTTTTTAAATTGTTCAGTGGATGAACTCATTCCAGGTGTTTTGCTATTAGAGAGCTGTCCAATGCACAGACTAAGATTCATTCAGCCGGGCGCGGTGGCTCAAGCCTGTAATCCCAGCACTTTGGGAGGCCGAGATGGGTGGATCACGAGGTCAAGAGATCGAGACCATCCTGGTCAACATGGTGAAACCCCGTCTCTACTAAAAATACAAAAAATTAGCTGGGCATGGTGGCGGGTGCCTGTAATCCCAGCTACTCAGGAGGCTGAGGCAGGAGAATTGCCTGAACCCAGGAGGCGG
>NW_022436973.1:6440216-6469171 GCF_009761245.1 Sapajus apella | reverse complement strand
TTTTAAAAAAAAAAAAAAAAAAAAGATTCATTCAGACACGTCCAATCACACAATCACCTGGTCTCATGAGAGGGATTTCACAAGGTGCTATGGACTACCTTCCTAACGGCAAAATATATCGTATCTAATGCATTTCTGCCATCAGCCAGAGGGGCTCCATCAATTTTACCAGGATCCAAGAAAGGGTCAGCGATGCATGGTGAGCCAGTGCTGGTACTACTTATCACCACTTGCCTTCCTGAGCTTAAATCCTAGAATAATTCTTTTTTTTTTTTTTTTTTTTTTTTTTTAGACGGAGTTTAACTCATGCTACCCAGGCTGGAGTGCAATGGCACGATCTCGGCTCACCGCAACCTCCGCCTCCTGGATTCAGGCAATTCTTCTGCCTCAGCCTCCTGAGTAGCTGGGATTACAGGCACGCGCCACCATGCCCAGCTAATTTTTTGTATTTTTAGTAGAGACGGGGTTTCACCATGTTGACCAGGATGATCTTGATCTCTTGACCTTGTGATCCACCCGCCTCGGCCTCCCAAAGTGCTGGGATTACAGGCTTGAGCCACCGCGCCCGGCAAATCCTAGAATAATTCTAACGGTCTAAAATTTTCTTTCCATTGCACTGACAGCTTCTAGTCAGGAGTGTGAGACCTGTCTGGCCAACATGGTAAAACCCCATCTCTACAAAAAATACAAAAATTAGCTGGGCATGGAAGTATGTGCCTGTAATCCCAGCTACTCGGGAGGCTGAGGCATGAGATTCGCTGGAATCTGGGAGGAGGAGGTTGCAGTGAGCCAAGATAGCACCACTGCACTCCCCTAGGCAACAGTGTGAGATTCCCTCTTGAACAAAAAACGAACGAACGAACAAATCAACGAATGAAGAAAGAAAAAGAAAGAGAAAGAAAGAAAAAAGGAAGGAAGGAAGGAAGAGGGAAGCTAGAACTCACAGCATGTCACTCCTTGGCTTCCTCTTTCACTTGGAGAAAAGCACAACTGTGTATAATGATTTACAAGTCCCTACACCTTCTGGCCTCTATCTGATGTCATGTCTTGCTACTTTTCCTTTCTCCCATTCTGCTCCAACCACACTGGCCTCTGAGCTGGTTCTCATGCCAGCCTGCTCCTGCCTCAGGGCCTTTGCAGGTGCTATTCTGCCTAGAATGTCCCTCCACTGGATCTCTGCATGGTTCCATTCTCACCTCCTTCTCTGTTCTGATGTCACCACCTCAGTGAAGGTTTCCATGGCTATCTGATGTAAAATAGTAACACCCAGCCAATCGTGGTGGCTCATCCCTATAATCCCAGCAATCTGGGAGCCCATGGTGGGAGGATGACTTGAGGCCAGGAGTTCAGGATCTGTCCTCACAACATAGTAACATCTCATCTTTACAAAAAACAAAAAATAGCTGGGTATGGTGGCACACACCTGCAGTCCCAGCTACTCCTGAGGCTGAGGTAGGAAGATCGCTTGAGCCCAGGAATTCTAGGCTGTAATGAGCTGTCATTGATCATGCCACTGCATTCCAACCTGGACGACAGAACAAGACCCTGTCTCTAAAAAAAGCAAATAATAAATAAATTAAAAATAAATAGAATGACAACACCTACCCCTAGGAAGCCCTTAGTGCCCTTCTCCCCCTAGCATTTGCCATCATCTAACAGATAACTTTTTTTTTTTTTTGAGACAGAGTTTTGCTTTTGTTGCCCAGGCTGGAGTGCAGTGGCGTGATCTCAGCTCACTGCAACCTCCGCCTCCCAGGTTCAAGCTATTCTCCTGCCTCAGCCTCCTGAGTAGCTGGGATTACAGGTGCCTGCCATTACGCCCAGCTAATTTTTGTATTTTTAGTAGAGATGGGGTTTCATCATGTTGGTGAGGCTGATCTCAAACTCCTGACCTCAGGTGACCCACCCACCTCAGCCTCCCAAAGTGCTGAGGCATGAGCCATCGCGCCCGGCCAGAGAACTTTTGCTTTGTTACTTGCCTTCTCCCACTAGAAAGTGAGTCCTTTGAAGCAGAGGTTTTTGTCTGTTGTGTTCACCATTCTACCCAGGGCCTAAAAACCGTGCCTGGTGCAAAAATGCTTAAAAAAATTGTTGAATGAAATGAATAGCTTTTTCAGGGGAATCTGTCTCTCCAGCCTATTGTTATGGAATGTCATCTTCTAAAAAATTGGTTAATTCTTACCTATCTTTGGTCTTCTGGCACTTGTATTCCCCATGAATTCCTGGTAGTCCCTTGATCACTATTCCAAGCGGCACCATGAACTTGGTCTTAATTTCTTCCACAGCAATATTTACCTTACTCCTTCAGGTCAAAGGTCATATCCTTGAAGAAAGTAGAGGAGGACTTGAATGATTCTCTCTTCTTGTGGTCACTTGTTAATATGATCTCATCCCTCCTGAGCATAGGATGTATCTCTTATTAGTCTGTTTTCTTGCTAAAACCCTTTGGTTGCTCACAGCATTTTGGGCCACTGATTAAGGCAGTAACATCCTATCCTTTTGCAGCCATTTAAAACTAATTTGACTCTTCAATAATTTATGCATCCCACAAATATATACATGCCAGGAACATAGCCAGAAATAAGACAGGCCACATGGAACGTACATCTTTAAAATAAATAAATAGAGCTAAAACAGGGTCTGGGAGGAAAGACTACTTCGGATAGGGTGGTCCAGGAAATTTCTCTGAGATGACATTTGGGTTGAAGGATAAGAGGTGGGCCTTCTGAGGATCTGGGGGAAGAGCATTCTGGACAGAGGGATCCTAGGGCAGGAATGGGCTTTGAGTATTCCAGAAATGGAAAGGCTGGTGTAGCTAACATGTAGTCAATAAGAGGGAGAAGGGGTCAGAGAGAAAATCCGCTTTTAAGTTTTGACACTTTTAAGTTTTGAAGTTTTTTGTTGCTTTTTGGAGTTGGGATCTCACTCTGTCGCCCAGACTAGAGTATGGTGGTGCAATCACAGCTCACCGAAGCCTACACTCCTGGCTGGGCTCAAGTGATCCTCCCACCATAGCCTCCCTAGAAGCTGTGACTATAGGTGCACACCACCATGACCAGCTAGGTTAAAAACATTTTTTTTAGAGATAGGGGAGGAGTCTTACTATGTTGCCCTGGTTGGTCTAGAACTCCTGACCTCGAGGAAACTCCTGGCTTCAAGGAGACTCCTGGCCTCAAGTGATCCTCCTACCTCAGCCTACTGAGTAGCTGGAATTACAGGTGTACACCATCACACCTGGCTAGTTAAAAAAGTGCTTTTGTAGAGATGAATTCTGTGTTGGCCAAGCTGGTCTCAAATCCTGGCCTCAAGTGATTCTCTGGCGTCGGCCTCCCAAAGTGCTAGGATTATAGGCATGAGCCACTGCGCCAGGCCCCGGGCTGCACTTCTGGCCATTGTTAAGGAGTTGAATTTTATCCCTATTGCAATAGGAAGTCATTGGAGGGTTTAGGCAGAGGAGTGGCAACATCTAATTTGGATGTCGAACAGATCACACAGATTGCAGTGTGGGTATGGCTGTAGGCACAGACACTGGAGGCAGAGAGACCAGCTGGGAGGCTATGATCCAGGCAGAGGATGGGATAGAGATGGGGGCAGACAGGCATATGTCTAGAGCCGCAGGGCTTGTTAATGAGCTGGATGTGAGGCAGCACTAAGGCCAGGCAGGCTGGTGTGACCTGGGTGAGAGGCCACGGTGAGTCAGTTAATTAATGGCAGTATTAGTCCCAACTCTTGGCCTGGACTACTCCCCAGAGCCCTCCAGCTTTGGAAGCAAGAAGCCTCAGGGGTTGTTGTCCTATTCTAGAACGAAATGGTTTCTAGGCTGTAGGAATTCACACTAGAGGGCATGTGGTGGTGACTCCCGGGAGACTGAGAAGAGAAATCCTAAGAGCTTTGAGCCCGGAGTCCCACCTACGGCGTGGTTGGGGCCTGGATGCTGTTCCCGCCACAACACTGCCACCCAGTGGTTTGGGGTCAAACTGCAAGAGTGGGACTCGGCCAGCAACCTGAGCCTTTCTCCCTGTCACCCAGGTCTTTAAGTGGACTGGAAGCAACTCTTTCTTTGTGAAGGGAGACTTGGATTCACTGATGATGGGCAGTGGCAGGTGAGTGTCTCAGTCCTCTCGAGTCTTGGGGTGTCTGTATTACGGGCCCTTTCCCTCTGCTGAACTGCTGGGCTAGGCTGCCCTGGATGCAATGGGAAGGCTGGTGGGGAACTCTTCGGCCGTTCCCTTCACTGCTCAGCCCCCTAGCCAACCCTGTCACATAAGCCAGTATTAGGAGAAAGGATGCATGAGCGCCCCCACTGAAGTGTTACAGCTGGTGACAGTTTAGTCTGAACATAAGCAACTTTGGGAATAGAATTCTACATAGTTGGATGAAGCTAGCATCAAGAGATGGGTGTGCCTTGTTTTTCCATCAGCCCAGGAATCGCAGGGGACATAACTCATTGCAGGAGCCTCCCTTGGTGAGGACAGGGTGTGGAGAGAGATTGGAAGAAAAGAGTTGATCTCATCCTGGTGTGACCTTCACATTCGGGGGGCATGTACCTTATCCCGAGGGCAGAGATGAAAGCATTGCTTGATTAGTACCAGGCAAATTCTTTGCTCCCCCAACTTCCTGAAAAGCTTCCATTGAGGGGCAGCTTGGCACAGAACTCATCAGCCATTGCTGATCTGCAGGAATCCAATTCCTGGCTCCAGCTGAGGTTTTGTCAAATGAGGGGATTAAAATGGATGCTCTAAAGCATTTGGGCTCTCAGAGTTTGCACCCTGAGATGTACTAGCTTTGGTCAAAGAACTGCCATCTTAAAAATGCTCCAAATGTTCTAAAACTGGGCTGTGGTTATGGTTGTGCCATTGTATATACTTATCAAATTAATGAACTGTTTTAAAAATGCTCTTGGCCAGGTGCATTGGCTCACACCTGTAATCTTAGCACTTTGGGAGGCTGAGACAGGCAGATCACTTGAGGTTGGGGGTTTGAAACCAGCCTGGCCAACATAGCAAAACCCCACCTCTACTAAACATACAAAAATTAGTCAGGCATAGTGGTGAGCGGCCTGTAATTCCAGCTACTTGGGAGGCTGAGGTGGGAGAATTGCTTGAACCTGGGAGGCAGAGGTTGTGGTGAGTCAAGATGGTACCACTGCACTCCAGCCTGGGCAACAAAGCAAAACTCCGCCTCAATAAATGAATAAATAAATAAATAAATAAATAAATAAAATAAAAAATGCTTTTAACCTCATGGGGAACAATGTGCTGAGTCCCCAATAATTCAGTATAAGTTGGCTTAAGGGGCAATAAGACAAGTGAACCTGGGCTGCTAACCTGGTGTGGCCAAGAGCTGATGCTGGTGGCAGAGCCTGAGGGCTTCAGCACGCAGGAGTGAGCCGCACCTAGACTGTCCTCTTCCCTCCAGTGGCCAGTTTGGGCTGTGGTTGGATGGAGACTTGTTTCACGGCAGAAGCTACCCTTGCGCGACCTTCAACAATGAGGTGCTGGCCCGGCAGGAGCAGTTCCACATCCAGGAGCTGGAGGCCTGGCTTCTCAACTGACGGCCCTGTGGCAACAGGTACTCAGCCCTGCTCATGAATGCCACCTAGGCCTCTCTGACACCCGTGCTGTCTGAAACACAGATGGTGAAGGGCCCTGGAGTAGGCCGTGGCTGCTGGCCAGACTCCTTGTGGCCTGGGGACCCAAGATACAGGTGGGAGCAGGCACTGCTCTTTTGCAGAGGTGACTCTGAAGGATTAAAAGATGCTTACACCCTACCCAAGCAGCACAGAGTTCCTCATGAACATTATCATTTTAGAAGTTCTACAACTAATTCATGTTTATAGTAGAAAAGCCAGAAGACATTTTAAAAAATTAAAACTGCCTATAATTAAACCCTCCAGAAACTCTTAACATTTTCATATATATCCTTCCAGACAGTGTTCTATGAATATGTACATGAGTGTGTATATTTACAAAAGTGGGATTCTACTCTGTATGTGTGGAAGTGATTTTAACTTACAGAATATTGTCAAACCTTAGAAACCTGGGTTTGAGCACCGGAACTAATAAAGACTCGAGCAGCGTCGTTCTTCCTCTGGCTTGCTCTGGAACGTTGAGGCCCTTCTGCCTGCCACCAGTACCGGGTGCCTGTGACTCTGTGATTTAATTTCATGATGAAAGTATGAAAGCAGCAAATGAATAAGATGCACATTTGGACAAAAAGGGCAAAACCTTTGTAGACAGGAACCTCAGGAAGGTTAAAAGAGAGGAAAGTGTATGTTTTCATGCACAACAGGGTCTTGGAAAACTCAGAAAAATTCCCTTCCCTTCCCATGCTAGTGCCTGCCTCCTGGCAAATGAAAGATTTTTCGCTAGTCACCAGCTACTGAATGAGGAAAACCAAACACCACAGAACCTGTTAAATACCATCCCCTCTCACAGACCCAACAGTGCTGAGGTACTAAGACATGTCTGGACAGATTCCCATACAAAACACATTTCCTCTGCACAGAAGGGTCAAACTGGACACACCGTAGTATGAGAAAAAGCGGCCAAGGAACACACCTTTCAAGATGGAGATACATTCATGAAGCTTTATTGCAGCTGTTTCCCTTACCAATTGAAGGAGCCAGTGATTTTAACTTCAGTTCTGTTTACATTCCCACGGTAACCACGTTCAGTAACTCTCTAGAGGCTAAGCTGTTAAAATTTCCATTTTTATACAAATAGTGAAGATGTTTCTTTTTTTTTTTTTTGGAGACAGAGTTTTGCTCTTGTCCCCAGGCTGGAGTGCAGAGGCCCAATCTCAGCTCACTGCAATCTCCGCCTCCCAGGTTCAAGCAATTCCTCTGCCTCAGCTTCCCAAGTAGCTGGGATTACAGGCGCCCACCACCAAGCCCGGTTAATTTTTGTATTTTTAGTAGAGATGGGGTTTCACCATGTTAGCCAGGCTGGTCTCAAACTCCTGATATCAGGTGATCTGCTTGCCTCTGCCTCCCAAAGTGCTGGGATTACAGGCATGAGCTACCTCCCCTGGCCAAGATGTTTCTTTTTCTTTTTTTTTTTTTTTGAGTCGGAGTTTTGCTCTTGTTACCCAGGCTGGAGTGCAATGGCGCGATCTCGGCTCACCGCAACCTCCGCCTCCTGGGTTCAGGCAATTCTCCTGCCTCAGCCTCCTGAGTAGCTGGGATTACAGGCATGTGCTACCATGCCCAGCTAATTTTTTGTATTTTTTTAGTACAGATGGGGTTTCACCGTGTTGGCCAGGATGGTCTCGATCTCTTGACCTCGTGATCCACCCGCCTTGGCCTCCCAAAGTGCTGGGATTACAGGCGTGCACCGGCCAAGATGTTTCTTAAGAAAAATAGTAACCTTGTAAATAGCGTAGAGTTCTTATAATGAAACAGTTGCACAGAACATAAAGTGCAGCTGCCTTACATGTAACAAAAGATGCATACAAAATAGATTCAAGTTGTTTTGCAGATAGCACAATGATACAATAATAGGATTACAAAATCCCATAGTAAACCACAATGATTTATAGGTAAGATACACAGAAATAAAATGATTTTAACAGAAAAAATGACATTCTTAACCTTAGGCCTGAACACATGTCTGACCCCTATAGAGGCACCCTGGCTAAAACAGGTATGACCTACTGCCATGCCTGACCTCACCTGTGCGTTGCTGAGCCCACGTGAACAAATCCTCCCCGATACAGCACCACGGTAGGCGTGAGAGGAGAAGGGTTTTAATTATTCTCTTACGAATTATAACCAACCCTTATTATTTACTGATGGATGGACGGGGGGTGAAATGATCATACAGGATGGCAGACATTCCAAGTACTCTTCACCCCAATGTGGACGGAACAGAATCTGGCTACACAGTGGCCAGTGACATACTCCTGGGAAATCTGCTGGCCTGTGGTCTGAGTTCCCCTACTTGCTTGGGGGGCCCCTCACTCCCAGTCTGCCAGGGAGGCCTAGTCCAGGGGGCATCAGAGCAGAAGACATTCGGGGCTCATGGCTGCCATCCCCACTGGCTTGCATCTTCAGCACCCTCTGGCCACCACCAGCTTTGGCTCTAACTGCAGACTTTGTTCTTGGTGAACTATTATAGAACTGGGAATGAGGTGTGCCCTGGGTACAGAGGCACTACCCTACCAAGGTGGTACCCACTCCACTGCTGGGAAAATCAAGTTACCTAGGGGAACCTGGAACCCACTGGGTGGTCACTAATTTCAGCACAGGCAGTGCAGTGTTTGCTCTTAAACATACAAAATGCACTGAACCAGAACCAGTAAAAACAAAGTCCCAGGTCTGAGGAGCTCTGAGGACGGTGCTTGTGATGGCCTCTGGCCAGCTCTCCAGGATACTCAGAGAGCAGGTCAGCGGAGGCCTTCTCCAGGCTAGGCAGTGGGAAGGCCCTCTGGATCGGAGGAGTGAGTATTCAGGAGACAAAGACACTGCTCAGGTCTGGAGCCTCCACTGAGCCTGGGCACAGCCTGGTTTGGTGAATCCCTCTGTCACTGGGGATAGGGATCTCTCAACAAGAGGCGCCTTCATGCTTCACTCACGAGGAGGCCAGAGCTCTCAGATCTTCCCCAAAACCTAATCAGGCCTCTCTAGCATGTCAGAGACCACTCTTGGCCATTGTCTCCTACCATTTACCCCAACCTGGCAGCTTGTAGGGGGCTAGAAGGGTGACTTGAAGAGGACTATCCTCAAACTTGAGGTGACAGGGAACTCTTCAGAAGGGCAGGATTTGCTGTTTTGTTTTTAGCCATGTTTGTCTATGACAATGTCAACTTCTAATTCCAATTTGTACCCCTGTCTCATTTCTACATTAAAAACAAAAAAAATCATCTATCATAAAAGTTCAGAGTAAGCTGGGTGTGGCAGCACGTGCCTGTAGTCCCAGCTACTTGGGAGGCTGAGGCAGGAGAGTCATTTGAGCCCAGGAAAGTTCGAGTCCAGCCTGGGCAACAAAGCAAAACCTTGTCACTTTAAAAAAAAGAAAAAAAAAAAAAAAGAGTTCAGAGTAGATAAAAGAGTTGTTATTCTAAGAAAATAGACTACCAAAGGAGAAAAACTTTAATTAATATTAAAAATAGGCAAGGTAATGCTTTTCATATATAATAAGATTTGCCTAATACCATCTTATTTCTTTGATTAAAAATTACTTCTCTTCAGCATGTGTGTACATTCAAAATACAAAATTAAAGCATGTGTTGTCATCAAATTTGCAGAATTCTATGACTGAAGCCCCTAAGTTAATTGTGTGGGGGAGGGCATTTGTAAACAACCGCCTGCAGATATTATACCGGGTCATCCTTAAAAAGCTGGAGCCTGCTTTTGGGTGCTTCTCGGAGGTGAGCTGGAGTTTGGGCTGAGGCCCTGTAGTTCCATTCATCTTTCTGAGGTGTTATGAGTGGGGCTACAACATCGCCATCCTATTAGGAAGAGAGAGAAAAATGGAACAGAGAAGAGCCAGTCTGTATCATCGTATTTCTGAGGGAGTCTCAGGTGCACGCATCCTTGTCTTGCATACAGATTGCTTCTAGGTATACTCATTCTAGGGAAACTCCAAATTACATATGCCCTGTGCTTGGGACAAATTAGAAACACCACAGCCGTACTCAAGAGGAGCCTTCATGAAAACAGCCACTGGCCTTTGCAGGGATGACTGGAGGAGCACACCCCTGCCCACCTCTACGGCCTCCTTCACACACCTTCATGGAGCACAAGCCCTGTCCTGTTTTCCCAGGAGAAAGATGGGCTGCAATGAACCCCTGGCTTCTCTCACGCCTGGTCCCCTCTGCAATAAATGGCCCAGGTCTACAAGATGGCAAGGAAAGGGAGGAAGGACAGTATGTACCTGCAGATTTTAAATTTTTCTCTGCATCAAAGCTCTAACGTTGGCCCCATCAGCACAGGCTCCAGACAAAGGAGCTCCTCCACCCAAAATGAGGAAAAGACCCAAATCGAGGTGATACAATGACCTGAAACCAGAGCAGTAAGAAGCAAGGCCTCCTAACACCCGACTCTATGCTAAACTGTTCTGAGCTTGTGGGTAGATCCTCTTTGGTTACAAGATAACACAGGATCTTAGGGAGCCTATGTTGTACCAGGAATACAATGCTGGTAGGAGGATTCGTGCTTTTCATCTGCCTATTTGCTCTCAGACCCATTCTTCACTCCTCCTCTCCCTACTCTGTTTCATAGGAGCTACTCCGGTAAATTACATTTTTCAGTTCCCATGCCTGTTGATTTCCAGTTAGATCTGGTCAATGGGAGGCGCTGGTGGGAGGCTGGAGATGAGAGGAGGGCAGAGAAGTCAGGTTCTTTCTCTCCCTACCTCCTCTGGCACGAGTGGCAGTGGCAGTGACTCTTCTGTGGTTCCAGCTTCTGTAGATGGCCCCAGCTCCTGGACTCCCACCTGCTCCCTTGGTCTGTCCTATCCTAGAGGTGGTAGCAGCTTCCTGCTATTGAATCACTGTCCTCTGTGCTCAGTTAGCTCTGCCAAAACTTTTGTATCTCATCCCCCATGTTAAATTTCTTCTGTTGAATTACACTGTATTTGACTTGACAGAACCATTAAAAGCAGTTTTTAAAATTTTTTATTTATTTAATTTTAATCTTGCTCTGTTACCTAGGCTGTAGTGCAGTGGCATGATTTTGGCTCACTGCAACCTCCACCTTCAGGGTTCAAACGATTCTCCCACCGAAGTCTCCCAAGTAGCTGGGATTATAGGGTGCACCACCATGGCTAATTTTTGTGTTTTTAGTAGAGATGGGGTTTCACCATGTCGGGCAGGCTGGTCTCGAACTCTTGACCTCAGTAAAGGTAATCATTCAGGCTGAGTGTGGTGGCTCACTCCTGTAATCCCAGCACTTTGGGAGGCCAAGGCAGGCAAATTGCTCGAGGTTGGGAATTGAAGACCAGCCTGGGCAATGTCATGAGACCCCATCTCTACTAAAAATACAAAAATTAGCTGGGTGTGGTGGCGCATGCCTGTAATCCCAGCTACTTGGGAAGCTGAGGCAAGAGAATCACTTGAACCCGGGAGGCGGAGGTTGCAGTGAGATAAGACAGTGCCACTGTACTCCAGCCTGGGCAACAGAGCTTTAAAAAAAAAAAGAAAAAAAAAGTCATTCAATTGTCATGATATTCGTACTTGAAGGCCTATCTCAAAATCAGCAGTATTTATCTTTAAACTCATCTCTATTTCTACCCAGCTTTTTCTTTCTTTTTTTTTTTTTGAGACAGATTTTCGGTCTTATGGTCCAGGCTGGAGTGCAATGGCGTGATCTCGGCTCACAGCAACCTCTGCCTCCAGGGTTCAAGTGATTCTCCTGCCTCAGCCTCCCAAGTAGCTGGGATTACAGGCATGTGCCACCACGCCCGACTAATTTTGTATTTTTAGTAGAGATGGGGTTTCTCCATGTTGATGATGGTCTCAAACTCCCAACCTCAGGTGATCCACCTGCCTCAGCCTCCCAAAGTGCTGGAATTACAGGCATGAGCCACCGTACCCAGCCTTTCTGTTGTTGTTGTTTTTCAGACAGCATCCTGTTCTGTCAACCCGGCTGGAGTGTAGTGGTGTGACTGTAGTTCACTGCAGCCTCAGACTCCTAGGCTCAAGCAATCCTCCCACCTCAGCCTCCCAAAGTGCTAGGATTATAGATGTGAGCCACCATGCCTGGCATATAGCCAATTGTTTTACTTCTACCCATTCTAATTTCAACTCCAGTGAATTTTATAAATGTAAACAAATATGTCACTTTTCTGCTTAAAACCCTTCAGTGCTAATGCTCCCCACTCTCTTGGCTGACAGGACTTTGCAAAAAGCCCGACACCTCCACACGCTATGCTCCTTCCTAAAATGCACCATGTTCTTTCTCATCTTCTGACCTAACCCTGGGGTGTCTATGCTCAGCCCCTCCCCTACCACCATCTCCTGCTGCCAGCCCTTCGCCCAGACAACTCCTCACTCAACCTTCATGCCTATAAGCCCTTCTTTAAATAAGCTTTTCCTGACCAACCAACACCAGCTACATCCTCCTCGTTTTTCCTCCTCTAAGACTGTACCCACCCCACCCCCAAAGTACTTACCATGCTCCTATAATTTATTAATTTATGGAGCAAAATTCATAATAATTATTATTATCCCAAACTAGATTGTTATCCCCAATCTGAATGGGATCCATGGGAATAAGAAACTGTCTACCTTAGGTGCTAACACAGGGCCTGGAAACACACTCAGTGAGTGAATGCATCAAACTTATAGTAGCTATCACCACATAGCTCAACTTTAATAGCCTCTCCTCACTCTCTGTTTCCAGCCTCTCCAAGTTCCAGTCTATCCGCAGCGAGGGTTTTCAGTGATTTAGTTTCATAGAACCTAGGACAGACATACAGTTGGCCCTCTGCATCCATGGGTAGATTCAAGCAACGGTGTAGATATAAAATATTGAAGCGGGGGATGGCTGTGTCTACACTAAGCATGTACGGAGGTTTTTTTTGTCATTATTCCCTAAACAATACAGTATAACAACTATTTACATAGCATTAGAGATGTGTAATACCTACATTGTAGTGCTATTATAAATAATCTAGAGATATTTAAAGTGTAAAGGAGAGTATGCATAGGTCATATGCAAACACTATACCATTTTATATAAGGGACTTGAGCATCTGTGGATTTTTCCATCTTTGGGGGTCCTGGAACCAGTTCCCCACAGACACCAAGGGACAATTCTACTTCCTTATTCCCATGGGTCTCAATCTAGTTGGAGATGACAAACACTCAGGTAAATCATACAGTGGATGGCAACTCTTGAATACTCTCAATGATTCCCTCCCCACTGTAGAGAGGAAAAAATCTCTTAGCCAGTTATCCAAGGTGTTTAATAATCTAGTCCACTCTTCCCATTTAACCTCTCCGCACTTAACAGTAAGAATTTCCTACCCTGGAAAGACAGGTCTCCTCGTGGTCCCTTAAACACTCTCAACTCATTCCAATGTCATTCCTTTGTGCTGCTCCCACTGCCAAATACACTCCTCCTTCTCCCTGCTACTCATCCAAACATAGCCACGCCTTCTAGATCTAGCAGATCCTGCCCCTTCACCAGGCTTCTCCCATAGCTCTCTCAACTCTCTGAATCCTCATAGATCTAATCTGGATCACGCTTTGTGGCACTTGGTAAAGCACCGACATTCTGAGCTATGCTTTCATATCTCACCCTATACTTTTTCCCTTTTGCACCTAACACACAGGAGTGTGAGGGAGATTTCTAGACAAGGCAGTAAAGCACTGTTTCCCTGCCTGACAATTATATTCATTCATTTAGTCAATAAATGCCAATTGGCCGCATTCTCTGTGCAGACACCTACTATGTGTAGGTCAGTAAGAGACAGTTTTAAGAACATTCTCTACAGGGTTGGCAGCTGTGGCTTGACTCCTCTTCCCTCTACTCTCATTCCAGATAATTTAAATAGTTAACTAATATACTAAAGTAACAAAGTTTAGAAACACAAAGTCTATTACTAATTTTTTTTTTTTTAATTTTGAGAGGGGGTCTCACTGTTTTACCAGGCTGGAGTGCAGTGGTGCCATCTTGGCTCACTGCAACCTCTGCCTCCCAGGTTCAAGCGATTCTCCTGCCTCAGCCTCTCGAGTAGCTGGGACTACAGGTGTGTACCACCACGCCCAGCTAAGTTCTGTATTTTTTAGTAATTTTAGTATTTTTAGTTTCACCATGTTGGCCAGGATGGTCTCGATCTCTTGACCTTGTGATCTGCCCACCTCAGCCTCCCAAAGTGCTGGGATATCACCCGCCCGGCCTATTATCAATTGTATGTTAAATAAGTTAACTACTCAGCTTTGGTAACCTCTGAAAGGTAGAGACACTATGACTAACCTTCCAAGGCCACTGGTGAGCATGAGAAAGCATTATTCACATGTT
Source organism: Sapajus apella (assembly GCF_009761245.1). Classification (NCBI taxonomy): domain Eukaryota; kingdom Metazoa; phylum Chordata; class Mammalia; order Primates; family Cebidae; genus Sapajus; species Sapajus apella. Next base: position 6,455,205 of record NW_022436973.1, on the reverse strand, counting down.
CACATTTTTATCTTTTATTATTAGGACAATAATGATAAAGAATATCCATTCCAACTCATGTAGGCAGAAATCACTGGTTGACACAGATTTAGACATTTTAAAAGGAAACAAAGTGAAAGACTTTATTTTCAAAATCATAACCAAATAACTATAACTTAAATGAGAACTTTTCATCAGATAGTTATTTTTGGTTATTACTAAAAAATAAAAAATTGCACAAAGTTTGTGAGTAACAGGCCACCTACCTGCGGCTTGGTAAAATTTTTGTCGGAACACCATTGAACAAAATGTTGTTGTGCAGCATACAAACTCTTCGCATCTGTCTTCTTACAGTATACTCGAATCAGCTGCTCTGCAAATCTCTCTGGCAGAAGTTGTGAAACCTTTTTTAAAATAAAAAGATTTCACTATCACCTTGAATTCACACATTGGAGATATCAGTGGGTGCCTAGGCTCCTAACTATTCATTTTTTTTTTTTTTTTTTTTGAGACAAGGTCTCCCTCTATCACCCAGGGTAGAGAGCAGTGGCACAATCACACCTCACCGAAACCTCAACCTCCCAGGCTCAAGCAATCCTCCCACCTCAGCCTCCTAAAAGCTGGGACTACAGGCATGAGCCACCTAATTTTTTTAGTTTTTGTAGAGATGGGATCTCACTTTGTTGGCCAGGCTGATCTTAAACTCTTGTCCTCAAGTAATCCTCTCGCTTCAGCCTTCCAAAATACTGGGATTACAGGCATGAGCCACCATGCCAGGCCCACTTTAATTGTAAAGATATGCCTTAAAGCCTAATTTACATATAAAATGCTAATTTACTATAAAGATTTGCTATATGCCACTGTAGTATATTTGTTCTGCCTAAGTAGTTACCTGGTTTTTGGTAATCATTATTGCTTTGCTGGGGTCACTCTTACAATAGAATCGAACATGATCAATTGGATTCTTGTCTTGCATTCCATAATCCATGTTGATAACCTAAATAAAAGTAATAAATAAGTAATCATGTAACAACCAGGAGAACTGAACTCAGGGCTGAAGGGGCATCACAAGAAACTGAACAGAGGCTGAGTGAGGTGGCTTATGCCTGTAATCCCAACACTTTTGGAGACCGAGGCAGGTGGGTCATGAGGTCAGGAGTTCGAGACCAGCCTGACCAACATAGTCAAAACCTATCTCTGCTAAAAACACAAAAATTAGTCAGGCGTGATGGTGGGTGCCTATAACTCCAGTTACTCGGGAAGCTGAGGCACAAGAATTGCTTGAACCTGGGAGGTGGAGGTTACAGTGAGCTGAGATCACGCCAATGCACTCCAGCCTGGGCAACAGATTGAGACTCTGCCTCTAAAAGTAAATAAGCAAATAAAATCCCAGTCCCCACAAACCATTCAGCCCCAGATTAAAGTTCAACAAATAATTATAAAAGTATTTAACCACATTTGTTATAAGAGTTACTAAGGAAAAGCACAGGGTGTTTTGAAATGTTCTAATAGGGTACCTGATGTAACCTAAGGTGCCAGGAGAATGACTGGAAATGGTTTCCTGGGAAAGTGACGTTACTAAGTGAGCAAGAAAGAAGAGAAACAGGCTTAGGTGCGAAGAAAAAGAATTGCAGACAGAAGAAACAGCTCAGAGGCAGAGAGGACTGAAATTGTCTCCTGGGTTTAGCAACACTGAAGTCACTGGTGATCCTGGAGAGAGTATAGTGATGGCAACAGAAACAAGGTTCAGGAGAAAATGAGAAATACAAATTTAAGAGAAGGCAACTCTTAAAAGTTTGGCTGTTAAGAGGAAGCAAGATGTTAAAGAAAACAAAATTACAGCAACATAAGAGAAGTTAGCTGTAGGGTTCTATAGCACTGTAGGATGACTACATTTAACAGTAATCTTTTTTTTTTTTTTTTTTTTTGAGACAGAGAGCCTTGCTCTGTCACCCAGGCTGGAGTCCAGTGCAATCTCAGCTCACTACAACCTCCACCTCCCTGGTTCAAGTGATTTTCCTGCCTCAGCCTCCTAAGTAGCTGGGATTACAGGCACCACCACACCTGGCTAGTTTTTGTATTTTCAGTAGAGATGGGGTTTCACCATGTTGGCTAGGCTGGTCTCAAACTCCTGGCCTCCAAGTGATCTGCCTGCTTCTGCCTCCCAAAGTGCTGGGATTACAGGCATGAGTCATCGTGACTGGCCCAGTTAATAGTCATCTATTACAGTTAAAAAAATTTTTTTTTGAGACAGAGTGCAGCTGCATATCACATTCTATGTTCATCACTTCTATGGAAGCTTGCAGTATTAGTTATCTCCTTCTTCTTTTTGACTTTCCCAGCAACAGTTAAATAGACTTTCATCTTAAGAAAATCACAGGTCAGACACTGAAGCTCACACCTGTAATTTCAGCACTCTGGGAGGCTGTGGAAGGCAGATCCCTTGAGCCCAAGAGTTTGATACTAGCCAGGGCAGCATGCGAAACACCATCTCTACCAAAAAACAAAAATTATCCAGGCGTGATGGTGCACGCCTGTATTCCCAGCTACTTTGGAGGCTGAGGTGGGACGATCACTTGAGCCCAGGAGGTGGAGGTTGCAGTGAGCTGAGATCACAGCACTGCACTCCAGCCTGGGCGACAGAGTGAGACCTTGTCTCAATAAAATCATGAACACCACACTCCTCTTCACCCCTCTCCTCTTTTTCAGGGTCAGACTCATCTTCTCTTACCTTTCTAAGGTACCAAATTCCTCTCCAGGTACTTGTTTCTTGCTGCCTTTTTTCCTTAATGTTTTTATTTTACTTACATCAACACACACACACACACACACACACACACACACACACATACACACACACACATATATATGATTTATTTTTTAATTTATTTTAATTTTTTTAGACTAGTCAAGTGCAGTAGTGAGAAGGGGGGAAAGAATAGAACAAGGAGTTCAATCTATAACTGTGAATAATCAATTGAGATAACTCACTACCTTCGGACCAGCCTATTTTATATATTTTTTAAATTGACAAATGATCATTGTCCATCTTTATGGGGTACATAGTGACGTGTTGATATACATAAATGTATGGTGATCAGATCAGAGTAATTAGCACATCCATCATCTCAAACATTTATCATTTCTCTGTGTTGGGAACATTCAATATCCTTTAAGCTATTTAAAACTATGTAATAGGCCAGGCATGGTGGCTCACACCTGTAATCCCAGCACTTTGGGAGTCTGAGGCAGGTGGATCAGGAGGTCAGGAGATCAAGACCATCCTGGCCAACGTGAAGAAAGCCAGGCTCTACAAAAATACAAAAAATTAGTGAAGCGTGGTGGCGGGTACCTGTAGTCCCAGCTACTTGGGAGGCCGAGGTGGGAGAATCACTTGAACCCAGGAGGTAGAGGTTGCAGTGAGCTGAGACTGAGCCACTGCACTCCAGCCTGGCAATAGGGCTAGACTATGTCTCAAAAAACAAAACAAAACAAAAACAAATAAAAAAAGACCAAGCAATCAAACAAACAAAATGTTAAAAACAAAAATTAACCAAGTGTGGTGGCATGTGACTATGGTCCCATCTACTTGGGAAGTTGAGGCAGGATGACTGCTTGAGACCAGGAAGTCGAGGCTGCAGCAAGCCATGATCATGCCACTGTACTTCAGCCTGGGACACAGTCAGAGACCCTGTCTCAAACCAAAGCTTAAACTAACATTAGCTGGGTGCAGTGGCTCATGCCTGTAATTCCAGCATTTTGGGAGGCTAAGGCAGGAAGACTGCTTGAGGCCAGGAGTTTGAGACCAGCCTGGACAACATAGTGAGACGCTGTCTATACAAAAAATTAAAAAATCAGCGGGGCATGGTGGCACGTGTCTGTAGTCCTAGCTACTCAGAAGGCTGAGATGGGAGGATAACTTGAGCCCAGGAGTTCAAGGTTATAATGATTGCATCTCTGTACTTCAGCCTAGGCAACAGGGTGAGACCCTGTCTCTAAAAAATAATTAACAGTAAATACAATAAAATTTAGTTACTCACTAACAGCAACCACATTTCAAGTGCTCAGCAGCTGCATGCAGTTAGTGGCCACAGAAAGGGACAACACTGACCAAGAATATCTCTGTCACTGCAGAAAGTTCTATTGGACAACACCTCTCTAGAACACAAGTAGAATTACCCTAAGCCTTTGACAAGAACAAAGATGTTTCCCCACTATGCAAATGGGAATACTGAATACAGTTGTCGATGGAGGCAGGCTTGTTTCTTTGATGAGAAAGGTCTAAGGAGTTGCTATCTAATGGCCTATAGTTTATCTTGGAAATAAGAGCCAAAGGTTGGGTTATTCATGAGGATGAATACAGTTGGAGGTAGGAAGCATGGCTGGAGTTCTGAGAGGAGGGAGGATAGTCTGAAATGACGACAATGATTATTATTAGTATTATTTTTTGAGATAGGGTCTTGCTCTGTTGCCCAGGCTGTAGTGCAGTGGCATGATCTTGGCTCACTGCAACGTCTGCCTCCCAGGTTCTAGAGATTCTCCTGCCTCAGCCTCAGGAGTAGCTGGGATTACAGATATCTACCATCATGCCTGGCTAATTTTTATATTTTTAGCAGAGATGGGGTTTCGCCATGTTGGCCAGGCTGGTCTCAAACTCCTGACCTCAGGTGATCTGCCCACCTCAGCCTCCCAAAGTGTGGAGATTATAGGCATCAGCCACCATGCCTGGCCTGAAATGATTATTATAGAGATTGGGAGAATCGCACTAAGCCTGCCAGAGGGCCCAGCTTAGTTTGGTGGACAGGAATTTATAGATATGCCTGTACAGTGATGATATCCAGGAGCACTTATGTGTCCAGGTGTAGGTGTGGAGATGTGTAGATTTAACTTATTTAGGTTGTTCAGCCTTCTGCCAGGTAGATGTAAAGAAGGAAAAGGGAGTTGAGAGTAACTGCAGAAAATGAGTGAATTACTACATCACAATATCTAAATTACTTTTTTATTTTGAGATGGAGTCTCACTCTGTCTCCCAGGCTGCAGTGCAGTGATGTGATCTTGACTCACTGCAACCTCTGCTTGCTGGGTTCAGGTGATTCTCCTGCCTCAGCTTCCCAAGTAACTAGGATTACAGGTGCGCACCACCACACCCGGCTAATTTTTTGTATTTTTAGCAGAGATAGGGTTTTACCATGTTAGCCAGGCTGGTCTTGAACTCTGGACCTCAAGTGATTCACCTGCCTCAGCCTCTTAAAGTGCTGGGATTATAGGCCTGAGCCACTGCACCCAGTCTCCATTTGGAGAGAAATGAAGATAGAAGGCCACTGCCAAGCTGGAAGAACAAGGACACAAGAAGCTGAGGACACAATAAACTAGAGGTCCCAATGAGCTAAGAAAGTGTAGATGAGGAAGAAAGGGGTTACTGAACAGAGAAGAATATGTTTAAATTAGCTATTTTACAGGGAGGGCAGTTTTTTTTTTAAGACAAAGTCTCACACTGTCGCCCAGGCTGGAGTGCAGTAGTGCAATCTTGGCTCATTGCAGCCTCCGCCTCCTGGGTTTAAGCAATTCTACTGCCTCAGCCTCCCAAGTAGCTGGGATTGCAGGCGCCTGCCACCACGTCCAGCTAATTTTTTATATTTTTAGTAGAGACGGGGGTTTCACTATATTGGTCAGGTTGGTCTTGAACTTCTGACCTTGTAAGCCACCCAGCTTGGCCTCCCAAAAGTGCTGGGATTACAGGCATGAGCACGGCACCCGCCTGGGAATGCAGTTTTGAATGTTGGTAAGGTCCAGGGTCTCACTAGTCTCAAACTCCTGGCCTCAGGTGATCCTCCTGCCTTGCCCTCCCAAGAGATAGGATTACAGGCATGCACGACCATGCCCAACCTGTACTGCTTTTTTTTTCCCCCGCTTATTACATTACAGAAATCTTTCTATGTTAAAAAAAAACTTTAATGTTTACATTATTTCACAGTATTTCCTACTGATAGACATATGTTTTCCTCCTAATTTTACACTACAATAATATAATATAATACTTGTATTTTTTTTCAAAGTTAATTATTTCCTTAGGACAAATTCCTAGAATGAAAATTGCTGGGTCAATTAACATTTTAGAACATACTTCTAATTTGGCCTTGTACCAATTTACACTTTTATTTTCACATACTATATTAACAGAATTTTATAATACTTTCATTCTTACAAGTTTGATAGTAAAAAAATAATAATAATGTTCATCGTTCCATCAATTTCACTTAATGTCTTATTGATAAGGTTAAACTTCTTTTCATGTCTACTAGTAATAAGTATATTTCTTCCTATGTGTAGCTTCTTTGAGTACTTCTGATCCTACATCCTTTTGGAGATTGTACTTTTGAGAGAAAAACCAGATGGTAGCTGGAGGGACTGACCAGGACTGACCACTGCATTGAAGACAAGGGCAAACATGGCAGTGCCCAGGGGAAAACATTCTGGGGAGTGAAGTCTCTCAGAGTCTCAGGAAATTGAGACATGAGATCTCTTTACTCTAATGAAACCTCATTTAGTGAAACAAGAAACTGCAGCTTGATGTGAAGATCTGAGGTACTTCAAAATCAGCCAAGTTAACAGACAGTGAACCCGAGCGCAATTCACTCATAGTATCATTTGGCAAGGAATGGTTATGAAGAGATCATCCTTCACTTACAAATTTTTCAGCAACAAAATAACAAATAAGAGGTTTATGGGAAAAAACAGAAGGGGAACACTGCCCTGAGATTTCAGAGGAATAGAACTCCAAAAAGAATTTCCTATAGGAAACAAGAAAATGTGAGAAAGCTGTTTGGCATTCTCATTAGAACATGAAAAGACAGTGTAGTCTCTATGAAAAGGGGAGTCCCTGGAATCCTAGTATTTTGGGAGGCCAAAGTGGGAGGATCGCTTGAGCCCAGGAGTTTGAGACCATCCCAGGCAACATAGAGAGACTCTTCTCTACTGCGAGCCTGTCATCCCAGCTATTCAGGAGGGCTGTGGTGGGAGGATCACCTTGAGCCCAGAAGGTCAAGACTCCAGTGAGCCTTGATCCTGACACTGCACTCTAGCCTGGGCTACAGCAATCCTGTCTCAACAACAACAGAGTAAAAAAAGGCTTATATTGAAGGAAAAATATACACAAAAACAAAGAAGCAAACAACCCCACAACTTTTTCTTTTTTTGAGACAGAGGCTCGCTGTCACCCAGGCTGGAGTGCAGTGGCGCGATCTTGGCTCACTGCAACCACTGCCTCCTGGGTTCAAGTGATCCTCCTACATCAGCCTCCAGAGTAGCTGGGACTACGGGTGTGTGCCACCACACCTGGCTTACTTTTTTGAATTTTTAGTAGAGACGGAGTTTTGCCATGTTGGCCAGGCTGGTCTTGAACTCCAGACTCAGGTAATCCACCATCTTGGCCTCCCAAACCGCTAGGATTACAGGTGTGAGTCATTGCACCTGGCCCCACAACTTTTTCCTTTGCGTTTGTATGCAGGCAATAAAAAAAATTAAAATGTATTACTTGTGTAATTAAGAAATTTTAATACAGACAACGTAATCACATAAATTTTTTTTTTTGTGGTTAATAACATTGGTTCTCTTTGTGAGGCCATAGATGACTTCCTTCCTTCTATCTTTCTGTATTTTTCTAAGTTGTTATAATGAACATGCACTACTTTGATAATGGTGGGGTGCTTTATCTTTAAAAAATTATTCACTTATTACTGGACTAATTACTTACATCCACTATAAAATGTTCAGCCTTCAGCTTTACTTCTAGCGGTACTTTGGGTTTAGCATCAGCAACCTCTTTTGGAAGACATTCATAGCTCTCCTGGAAAACACAAGCCTCCCATGTTAGAATCCATTTTTCATCGTTAAGTGTTTGAGCTACGAACAGGTTTTCTTTATGAAAATGGCACCTAAGAAAAATGATTAGAGATATCCCTAACAAATATCACTCCTACCAATGCCACCCTTTAAACAAATAGAGCAATTTCTGTGAAAAATTGTAAAAGGGAAAAAAAAATCACCAGGCATGGTGGCTCACGCATGTGATCCCAGCATTTTGGGAAGCTGAGGTGGGCAGATCACCTGAGGTTGAGAGTTCGAGACCAGCTCGACCAACATGGAGAAACACCATCTCTACTAAAAATACAAAATTAGCCAGGTATGGTGGCGCATGACTGTGATTTCCGCTAATCGGGAGGCTGAGGCAGGAGAATCACTTGAACCCAAGAGGTGGAGGTTGCAGTGAACCAAGATTATGCCATTGCACTCCAGCCTGGGCAACAAGAGTGAAACTCCATTTCAAAAAATAAATAAATAAAAAATAAAAAACCAAACAAACAAAATTTACATTTAAAAAAAATGTGGCAATAACCTATTAGTACAAGAGGAAGTAAAGTATAACCCAAGAAATTACTGAGGTAGGGTGTGGTTATCAGTATGATTTGTGTTATGGCTTTCTGGCAAAGAGAAAATCCTTCACAAGTAGGAGGTGAAAATAGATATTTGACTTAAAGAAGACAGGTATGTGCCATCTGGGAGACTAATATCCTGTGAAGGAACCAAGTCATTGAAACAGGTCACCATAGCCTCAGTGAAGCTCATGTAGGCACTTTCTTTGAATCTACCCAAATCAGAGACCCACTTTCAATTCCTGAATGAGAGCAAAGATTTGGAGTTAAGTTAGACCTTGCTTTTGAATCCTGGCTAAACATGTTTTCATGAGCAAATTATTTAATCTTAGCAAAGTCTCAGTTTCTCTATCTGTAAAACAGGCCTAAGAACCCTACACTGTTGTGAAGATTAAATGAGAATTAAAGTAAAGCACTTAGTACAAAGTCATAGTATCATGATAGGTTAGTGGTTTCCTCTTGGAGGACAGAGATAACCTTTCACTAATGGAAAGATGCCTGTTAACTCAACTCACCCTTTTAATCTTTATTTGTCCTGTTGGCTGGGTCTCACCCACATACTTGTATAAATTACGGTATTCAATACTTTTTAAAATCTCTTGTGCCGCCTTCAATTTGGGATCAGTAGAGTATAAAATCTCCAGAAAAATGTTATCTGCCAATTTGATGACATTTCAGTTATATTAAAATGAAAACACAGAGTTAAAGAGTTATACAGTGCTATGCTACTGAAATGTTCTTAACAGGCAGTTCACAAACATAGGTACATTATTATTTTAGCAATATAAGAAAATGTTTTAAAAGACTTAAGTGAAAAAACCATTTAAAATTGTTCCAGTCGGCCAGTCACAGTGGCTCATTTTTTCTTTTTTGAGATGGAGTCTCTCTGTTGCCAGGCTGGAGCGTAGAGACACAATCTTGGCTCACTGCAACCTCTACCTCCTGGGTTCAAGCGATTCTGCTGCCTCAGCCTCCCAAGTAGCTGGGACTACATGCACGCACCACCACACCCGGCTAATTTTTGTGTTTTTAGTAGAGACGTGGTTTCATCATATTGGCCAGGCTGGTCTCAAACTCCTGACCATGTGATCCACCTGCCTAGGCCTCCCAAAGTACTGGGATTACAAGTGTGAGCTGCCACGCCTGGCCTCTTTTTTTTTTTTTTTTTTTTTTAGGAGACAAGGTCACGTTCTATAGCCCAGGCTTAAGTACAATGGCACTATCATAATTCACTGCAACATCAAAGTCCTGTGCTCAAGCAATCCTCCTGCCTCAGCCCGAGTAGCTGGAACTACAGACGTGTACCACCATACCTGGCTAAATTTTATTTTATTTTTTAAACAGGGTCTCACTCTGTCGTCAGGCTGGAGTGAAGTGGCATGTGATCATGGTTCACTGCATTCTTGACCTCCTGGGCTGAGGCAATCCTCATGCCTTAGCCTCCTGAGTAGCTGGGACTACAGGCACATGCCACCATGCCCAGCTAAACTAAAACGTAGTTTAAATGTAAGTATAATTTGAAAAAATTAATCTTCCTGTCTCAGTCTCCTGAACAGCTGGGACTAATGGTACATGTAAATACACCTAGATGAAGATGACTTTTAAAAATATGGCATTACTTGCTTTATTATGAATGAAAATTAAAAGCAAATATCCTCAGCTTGTTCAATTTCTTTTTCTTTTATTTTATTTTTGAGATGATGTCTTGCTCTGTCATCCAGGCTTGATATCAGCTCACTGCAACCCCTGTCTCCTGGTGATTCTTGTGCCTCAGCCTCTGAGTTGCTGGGACTATAGGCACCTGCCACTACACTCAACTAATATTTTGTATTTTTAGTAGAGATGGGGGTTCACCATGTTGGTCAGGCTGGTCTTGAACTCCTGACCTCAAGTGATCCACCTGCCTCTCAGCATCCCAAAGTGTTGGGATTACAGGTGTGAGCCACCCTGCCTGGCCTTACGTATATATTTTTAAAGAACAATGTAGCTGGACACGGTGGCTCATGCCTGTAATTCCAGCACTTTGGGAGGCCGAGGTGGGCGGATCACCTGAGGTCGGGAGCTCGAGACCAGCCTGACCAACATAGAAAAACCCCGTCTCTACTAAAAATATAAAAAATTAGCTGGGCATGGTGGCACATGCCTGTAATCCCAGCTACTTGAGAGGCTGAGGCAGGAGAATGGCTTGAACCTGGGAGGCAGAGGTTGCAGTGAGCTGAGATCATGCCATTGCACTCCAGCCTGGGCAACAAGAGTGAAACTCTGTCTCAAAAAAAAAAAAAAAAAAAAAGAGCAATGTATATAGTTTTTATAATTTAATTTAATTTGTTCTCTATTATTATTATTTTTGATACAGAGTCTCACCCTGTTGCCCAGGTGGGAGTGCAGTGGTGCAATCTTGGCTCACTGTAACCCCGACCTCCTGGGCTGCAGTGATCCCCCAGCCTCAGCACCTTGAGTAGCTGGGACTACAGGCACACACCGCCATGGCTAATTTTTAAATTTTTTGTAGAAACAGGGTTTCACCATGTTGCCCAGACTGGTCTCAAACTCCTGGGCTCATGCAATCAGTCTGCCTTGTCTCTCAGAGTGCTGGGATTACAGGCACGAGCCACCTTGTCTGCCTATTATGTATCTTTTGATTAAATTTACTGAAATGTAATGTGAAGTCTGTCAAGTTGAATAATAAAAATTTGGGCTTGTATTTTACATGTCTTTTCCCCCCATTTCATTTTTCTAGTAATTCATTTTTATCATACTTTACAGAAATATCAATCTGTAAGGGTTGGTAATTTAAGAAACTGTCTAAAAAGACAGTTTAGGAGGAGCTAGTTTAGGTTTCATTCTGTCAGTGTGCAGCAAATAGAATCCAGCTGTGGTAGAACAGCGGCACTCTAGGCAGGAAGCTATGGTAGAGCGATTTGGTTGTGTCTTAAGTCATTTGACTTCTGTTGTTTTCTCCATTTTCAGAGCCTCCAGCCTTTCCACTGATTCCGTAAGCTATAGGATTGCTTTCCAATTTAATTTTTATTTTTTGTTTATTTATTTATTTTTAAGACAGAGTTTTGCTCTGTTGCCCAGGCTGGAGTGCAGTGGCATGATCTTGGCTCACTGAAACCTCTGCCTCCTGGGTTCAAGTAATTCTCCTGCCTCAGCTTCCTGAGTAGTTGGGATTACAGGTGCATGACACTACACCTGGCTAATTTTTGTATTTTTAGTAGAGATAGTGTTCTACCATTTTGGCCAGGCTGGTCTCAAATTCCTGGCCTTAGGTAATCTGCTTACTTCGGCCTCCCAAAGTGCTGGGATTACAGGCATGAGCCACTGCACCTGGCCCAATTTTATTTTTAGTAAATGGTTTCGTAATTTTTAACTCTGACTGCTGTACACTTTTTGTTCTATTTCTTTTGCTTTATCTCAGGCAATACTTTCCCACAATAAAGAACCACCTGTGGCACCTTTACCTCTCTTTCCTCCTTCCCACACTAAGCTGAAGATTTTGTTTCTGCAAAACTGTGGACTGATGTTCCTCACATCTTGTGTTTTTGCAATGAAAATAATCTTAAATGACCAAGTCAGTTTGTTAGTATTCAGGTATATTATGAGTTAAATAATGACAAGTCTGGGCAACATAGTGGGACCCTGTCTCTACAAGAGTTTAAAAAACTACCCAGGTGTGGTGGTATATGCCTATAGTCCCAGCTACTTGGCTGAGGCTGAGGCAGGAGGATCACTTGAGCTCAGGAGGTTGAGGCTCCAATAAGCTGTGATGGCACAACTGCACTCCAGCCTGGATGACAGAATAAGATCCTGTCTCCAAAAAATAAATAAAATAAATAAAAATAAAATTAAACAGTTAAATAATGGGCCGGGCGTGGTGGCTCATGCCTATAATCCTAGCACTCTGGGAGGCCAAGGCAGGCAGATCACCTGAAGTCAGGAGTTCAAGACCAGCCTGGCCAATATGGTGAAACCCCATCTCTACTAAAAATACAGAAATTAGTGGGACATGGTGGGCTACGCCTGTAATCCCAGCTATCCAGGAGGCTGAAGCAGGAGAATCGCTGAAACCTGAGAGGTGGAGGCTGTAGTGAGCCAACAGTGTGCCACTGCACTCCAGCCTGAGCGATAGAGCAAGACTCCGTCTCAAAAAATAAAAGTAAAATAATGCATATTGAGTACTTATTTGTCAAGTCTATACTTGGTGCTATTCCTCATTTAAACATCACAACAAACTATATGCTAGGTATCATTACCCTCATTTTATAGATGAGAGGTTCAGGTAGGTTAAATCACTCAGTCAAGTTCACTTTATCAGTACAAGACAGAAATAAAACTCAAATTCAAAAGGAGATAATTCCTTGGGAAGCTAAAATACTTCCATCGGCTGGGTGCAGTGGCTCACACCTGTAATCCCAGCACTTTGGGAGGTCAAGGCAGGAAGATCACTTGAGCCCAGGAGTTTGAGAGCAGCCTGAGCAATATAGTGAGACCCCTTCTTTATTTTTGTAAAATTAAATAATTATTTTTAAAAATGAAAAATAAAATAAAGAAAAATAACCTATTGGCAATTCAGAGACATAGTTTATCTGAGGTGGACCGTCTATGTTACCTGTTACTTCTTACCTGTAAGCTTAGTGTAGGCTTCCATGTCATCAATTGCTGTAGAAATGCTATACTTCTTTCCTTCAGTACCTGTAATCTCTATGTAGGGGTCTGCTTTGAGGAACGCATCTGTAATCCTAAAAATTATTTTGCAAAAATTGATGCTTATGAGAAATTTTGAATATTTGCCTTATGTCTTGCTTAAGGAAATCTTTCTACTTTTGGGAAATAAAATAATGAGGCACAATGGTTCTAAAGACAATTGCTTCTCAACCATACTAACCATGTGCATGGTGGCCTGTGAGCTACCATGCTTACTGTGTTCCAGGCACTGCGGCAGGGCTTTACATGCATCATCTTCTTTAATCTTCCCAACAATAAGGTAGGGATATTCAGTCCCAATATATATGTATTTTTTTAGAGATGGGGTTTCACCATGTTGGCCAGGCTGGTCTCAAACTCCTGACCTCAGGTGATCCAGCCGCCTTGGCCTCCCAAAGTGCTGGGATTACAGGCGTGAGCCACTGCACCCGGCCCAGCCCCAATTTTATAGATACAGAAATGAAGTGAATTTTCATTTAACCAACTTAGGAAGAAACAGTGCCAGGCTTTGAGCTTAGATCTCTCTGAATTCAACAACAACAACAACAACAACTCTTACCAAAGTATTAACATACAAATAGGAGAATGTATTCCAAGTAATCTGCTCATGACAAAGGACAGGTGAAAAATAGGAATGAAGATAAATTTCCTCAACACAAATGGAAAAACGAAATAAAGGTTAATCAATTTAAGGCTTAATTTTAGAGTCATGGAAGACGTAACTTGACTCACACCCAGTGTTTGATAACTCCTCATGGAGTCTTTGAGTCATGAAGAGACCTGGCTACACAGTTTTCTGCTACGGTTCTGACTGGGTCAGGAAGAGGTAAAATTCCTGTTGGTTTTACCATTTGGTACTATTTTTGATGAATATTTGACTGGAAAGAATTAGACGTTAATCTTAATCCTTAAAGTTTATTTTTGTAATTAATCTCAGAATTCAAATATTCATGCCCTACCTCTCATTCTCCTGATGACTTATATCTGGTATGTAAGTGACTACCTGTTCAGAGGTCCTGAGTGATCCCAGCACAGCCGCTTCATCCCTGGCCGAAGCCAGCTCTTCTTCATCTGCCCCTTTATTCATTTCCCTCCTTTTCCTCCAACTAAATTAACTTTATTCTAGAGTTTTTCTTTAGGGAAACCATTTTAGATTTAACCACTTAATATGCACTTAAACTTATCTAGAAATGTCAAGTTGAGCCTAGTATGATACTCTAGCAAAGTATCATGGAATATTTTATAGGGAAATGACCATCAAGTTTCTTACATTGTATCAATGATGTTGCCAACTTTGTGTTGATAAGCTCTACGGTGTAAACAGTTGCGAGTGTGGAACATGTCATACAGATTTCCAACTTCCTGCAGGAAAATATAAAATAAATATTAATAGGATCAAATTACATTAACCTTATTAATAGACAAGTGTATAGGACAAGGAAACAGGATAGTGGCAGACAAGAGGGCTACTCACAGGTGCTACTTCATTAACACCTTCAAGCCTAATAAAAAATGAGGAGGCAGATTAGTAAAGCCATTTATTGGCTTGCAATTTTCATTCCTTTTTTTTTTTTTTTTTTTTTAAAAAGACAAGTTCTTTTAGGCTGGTATGAAGTGATCATCCCACCTCAAACTTGCTGGGACAATATGCATCAGCCATTGTGCTCGGCTAACTTTCATTCTCTTTTTTTTTTTTTTTTTTGAAATAGAGTCTTGCTCTGTTGCCCAGGCTGGAATGCAAGTCTTTCATTGCAAGAACTTTAATTCTTAATAAACTAGGCTGGGCACGGTGGCTCACACATGTAAATCCCAGCACTCTGGGAGGTCGAGGTGGGCAGATCACCTGAGGTCAGGAGTTCAAGACCAGCCTG
>NW_022436973.1:6418721-6440116 GCF_009761245.1 Sapajus apella | reverse complement strand
TAAAAGACAAGTTCTTTTAGGCTGGTATGAAGTGATCATCCCACCTCAAACTTGCTGGGACAATATGCATCAGCCATTGTGCTCGGCTAACTTTCATTCTCTTTTTTTTTTTTTTTTTTTGAAATAGAGTCTTGCTCTGTTGCCCAGGCTGGAATGCAAGTCTTTCATTGCAAGAACTTTAATTCTTAATAAACTAGGCTGGGCACGGTGGCTCACACATGTAAATCCCAGCACTCTGGGAGGTCGAGGTGGGCAGATCACCTGAGGTCAGGAGTTCAAGACCAGCCTGGACAAAATGGTGAAACCCCGTCTCTACAAAAATACAAAAATTAGCTGGGCATGATGGCAGTTGCCTGTAATCCCAGCTACTCAGGAGGCAGGAGAATTGCTTGAACCCACGAGGCAGAGGTTGTAGTGAACCAAGATCGCACCATTGCACTCCAGCCTGGGCGATACAGCGAGACTCTGTCTCGGAAAAAAAAACAAAAACAAAACAAACTCCTAAAATCTACTATGTGCTCAAACTCTGTGACAGGTTCTGTTTTAGGCCTCTTAAATTATATATTTGAATCTCCCAATAACTCTAGGAAATAGGTATTGTTATTCTTATGTTCTTCATTCTTGACTTTTTTTTTTTTGAGACAGTCTCACTCTGTCACCCAGGTTGGAGTTCAGTGGCACATAATCTTGGCTAACTGCAACCTCCACCTCCCTAGTTCAAGCAACTCTCATACCTCAGCCTCCCAAGTAGCTAGGATTACAGGTGTGTGCCACCATGCCCGGCTAATTTTTGTATTTTCAGTAGAGACAGGGTTTCACCATGTTGGCTGGGATGGACTCAAACTTATAAACTCAATTGATTTGCCTGCCTTGGCCTCACAAAGTACTGGGATTACAGGCATGAGCCACCACACCTAGCCATTCTTGACTTTCTATAGTGTAGTACTATACTACTTTTTGATTACATGGCTGCCATCTAACAGGGACCTAGGGACTTCACTTGTTTAACCACAGCTGACCTTTAGCAACACATGCTTGAAATGTGAGAGTTCAATTATACAGATTTTCTTGTCCTGCCACCACCCCGAGACAGTAAGACCAAGGCCTCCTCTTCCTGAGCCCACTTAATGTGAAGATGATAAGGATGAAGACCTTTAGGATGACCACTTCCACTTAATGAATAGTAAACATACTTTCTCTGCCTTATGATTTTTTCTTTTTTTTTTTTTGAGACAGAGCCTTGCTCTGTTGCCCAGGCTAGAGTGCAGTGGAGCAATCTTGGCTCACTGCAACCTCTGCCTCCGGGGTTCAATTGATTCTCCTACCTCAACCTCCCAAGTAGCTAGGATTATAGGCACGTGCCACTATACCCAACTAATTTTTGTATTTTTGGTGGACACGGAGTTTCACCATGTTCACCAGCCTGATCTCAAACTCCTGACCTCAAGTGATCTGCCAGCCTTGGCCTCCCAAAGTGCTGGGATTACAGGCGTGAGCCACTGTGCCTGCACTTGCCTTATGATTTTCTTAATAACGTTTCTCTAGCTTACTTTATTGTAAGAATACAGTAGACTGGGCATAGTGGTTCACACACATGAGCACTTTGGGAGGCCAAGGAAGGTGAATTGTTTGAGGTCAGGAGTTTGAGACCAGGCTGGGCAACATAGCAAAACTCTGTCTCTACAAAAAAAATAAAAAAATAAAAATAGAAAAATTAGCCCAGTGTAGTGGCATGCACCTGTGGTCCCAGCTACTCAGGAAGCTGAAGTGGGAGATTTGCTTGAGCCCAGAAGGTAGAGGATGCAGTGAGCTGAGATCATGCCACTATACTCCAATGTGTGTGACAGAGTGAGATCCTGTATCAAAAAAAAAAAAAAAAAAATGGTATATGATACATGTACCATTCAAAATGGGCTGGATGCAGTGGCTCACACCTATAATCATAGCACTTTAGGAGGCTGAGGTAGGTGGGGTGGGTTGGTTGAGCCCAGGAGTTTGAGTCCAGTCTGGGAAACATAGTGAAACCCCACCTCTATAAAATAATTGAAAAATTAACTGAGCATATGCCTGTAGTCTGAGCTACTCAGGAGGAAGAGGAGGGAAGGAAGATCAGTTGAGCCCAGGAAGTCAAGGCTACAGTGCACTCTGACAGTGCCACTGTACTCCAGCCTGAGTAATAGAGCAAGATCCTGTCTGGAAAGAAAACAAAAGACAAAATTAAAAAACCATACAAAATGTGTGTAATTTACCATTATCAATAAGGCTTCTGGTCAACAGGAGGGTATTAGTAGTTAAGTTTTTGGGAAAGTTATACGCAGGCCGGGTGGAGTGGCTCATGCCTGTAATCCCAGCAGTGTAGGAGGCCAAAGAGGGTGGATTACTTGAGCTCAGGAGTTTGAGACCAGCCTGGCCACATGGTGAAACCCCATTTCTACTGAAAATACAAATATTATGGCCCGGGCGCAGTGGTTCATGTCTGTAATCCTAGCACTTTGGGAGGCTGAGGTGGGCGGATCATGAGGTTAAGAGATCAAGACCATCCTGGCCAACATGGTGAAATCCCATCTCTACTAAAAATATAAAAATTAGCTGGGCGTGGTGGCATACTCCTGTAGTCTCAACTACTCAGGAGGCTGAGGCAGGAGGATCGCTTGAACCTGGGAGGCAGAGGTTGCAGTGAGCCAAGATCACACCACTGCACTCCAGCCTGACAACAGAGCAAGACATGGTCAACACACACACACACACACACACGCACATACACACACACACAATTAGCTGAGCATCTGTAAACCCAGTTATTCCTGAGGCTGAGGCAGGAGAATCACTTGAACTGAGAGGCGGAGGTAGCAGTGAGCAGAGATCCCGCCACTGCACCACAGCCTGGGTGACAGAGGGAGACTCCGTCTCAAAAAAGAAAAGTTATATACAGATTTTCCACTAGGAGAGGGGACAACACCCCCAAACACCATTTTGCTCAGGTGTCAACTATATAAAATTTTTCAACACTAATATAGTGATTAAAAAGGAGATTCTGAAACCAAACTTTCCGGGTTGAAATTCCAACTCTTATCAGTAGTTAATTATATGCCTTCTCTGTCCTTTAATTTGCTCACCTGTTGAATGGAATAATAGTACCTATCTCACAGGATTTTAAGGATTGAGTTGATCCAACTGAAGCACTTAAAATAATGCCTTACACAAGCCAGGCATGATAGTGTGTACCTGTAGTCCCAGCTACTTGGGAGGCTGAGGAAGGAGGATCACTTGAGCTCAGGAGTTCAAGACTAGCCTGGGCAACACAGTGAGATCCTATCTCAAAAAACAACAACAACAAAAAAAGTAAACAACAGATGATAGTGTACACCTGTAGTTTCAGTTAAAAAAAAAAAAACCCCAAACCAGTGTCTAAATCAAAACTTAATAAATGTCCATTTTAATTTTATTACTTTTTAACAATGCAGTAGAAGTGAAGAGATTAAAGATATTCACAAATCCTAGGAATTAAGTAAAGAGATTGATGATTTACCAATTATTTCATATTGTTAAATGGTTCTTTGCAAATTTCAGACCAGAAACAACACTCTTCTTGCTGTTTCCTCTGACATAGCTTACCTTATCTCTAGTACAAATATGCAACTTGCTTTCTACTTCACAGACACGGGCAAACTTAATAAAACGCTTGTAATCAAAATTATTTTGGATTCCAAGATGATGGCAATCCCTAGAAGGATTCCAAAGCAGAGATATGAAATCTTTCAACATGGAAGCCATACCTTAAATAGTAATACTAAATTTACATAAAGATTTTAGCCAATTTTTCAGAAGTGTTTAGTGCATACCTGGCAAAATAATCCCACTTGTCCACATCAATGCCATTTCTTTTATTAGCCACTATCTCATAAAGGAAGCTTTTCTCTTTAGGACGCCCTTTATATGGCCACTGGAAGGCAAGAAAACCCACTGGAAGTTTTAGGATAGGCACCAAATCTATTTATAAGCAAAGCAAAGCAATTCTATTAATCTGTAAATTATAAACAGATATGAGATAAACTAGAAGGTTCTAATCTTTCCTTCTTCAACTTCTAAACTAGTAAAGAGGGAAAAGAAATGCTAAGGTATATGATACCCTATTGTTACCACATTTTCTTGTGCCACTGAAAAGATCTTAACTCTATTACATTTCCCAAAACCAACAACTATTTTTTTCGTTTGCTTTTGAGACGGAGTTTCGCTCTTGTTACCCAGGCTGGAGTGCAATGGCGTGATCTCGGCTCACCGCAACCTCCGCCTCCTGGGTTCAGGCAATTCTCCTGCCTCAGCCTCCTGAGTAGCTGGGACTACAGGCACGCGCCACCATGCCCAGCTAATTTTTTGTAGTTTTAGTAGAGACGGGGTTTCACCATGTTGACCAGGATGGTCTCGATCTCTTGACCTCGTGATCCACCCGCCTCGGCCTCCCAAAGTGCTGGGATTACAGGCTTGAGCCACTGCGCCCGGCCAACCAACAACTTTTGTATTTTCTTGGTTTATAAGTTTTTTAAAAATATAAAACCTAGGCCAGGTGCTGTGGCTCATGCCTATAATCGTGGCACTTTGGGAGGCCAAGCCAGGTGGATCATGAAGTCAGGGGTTCCAGACCAGCCTGGCCAAGATGGTAAAACCCCGTTTCTACTAAAAATACCAAAATTAGCCAGGTATAGTGGTGGGTGCCTGTAGTCCCAGCTACTTGGGAGGCTGAGGCAGGAAAATCACCTGAACCCAGGAGGTGAAGGTTGCAGTGAGCCAAGATTGTGCCACTGCACTCTAGCCTGGGTGACAGAGCAAGACTTCATCTTAAAAAAATTAAACTTTTAAAATATATACAATCTAATAAACTAATAACGCCTGATTTCATGCATTAAAACAGAACTATCTTTCAAAGTAGCAACACACCTAATCTAAATAATATACATTCTTCAAAGTATTCTTTGAGTTTCACTTTTTTGGAAATAGGACATTTGCTACAAAACCCATCTCTTTATAAGTATACTTGTATATATTTGAGGAAAAAGCCCTAAAAGTCTCAAGGGAAAATTATTTTCCAACTTTATTTTTAATTAAAAAAAAAAAAAAAGATCAAAAAGGAAACAAAATAGATTCTCCATTGAACCAGTTCAACTTTTTTGTAGATCTTCATATATCTAAACATTTCAAATAAGATTTAAAAAAATTCAGAGGCAGGGTCTAGCTCTGTTGCCCAGGCTGGAGTGTAGCTGCACAATCACAGCTCACTGCAGCCTGCCTCAGCCTCCCAAGCTGAAGACTACAGGCATGAGACAGGGTTTCAGTATGTTACCCAGGCTGATCTCAAACTCCTGGGCTCAAGTGATCCTCTCGCCTTGGCCTCCCAAAGTGCTGGGATTACAGGCATGAGCCACTGAGCCTGGACAAATATGTTTATTTTAATGGTTAAATGAAACACACATTTACATTCCAAACAAAGTTACTTTAGGATTCTATATAAAATAATGCAGGCCAGGTATGGTGGCTCACGCCTGTAGTCCTAGCACTTTGGGAGGCCAAAGTGGGAGAATCACTTGAGCCCAGGAGTTCGAGACCAGCTTAGGCAACATAGTGTGACCACATCTCTAAGAAAAGTGTTTTTTAAATGAATAAAATACTGCATATATATTCACTAAAAAAGAACTTATGGCTGGCTGTGGTGGCTCACACCTGTAATCCTAGCACTTTGGGAGGCTGAGGTGGGTGAACTACCTGAGGTCAGGAGTTTGAGACCAGCCTGGCCAACATGGTGAAACCCCGTCTCTACTAAAAATACAAGAATTAGCCGGGCATGATGGCACATGCCTGTAATGCCAGCTACTCGGGAGGCTGAGGCAGGAGAATTACTTAACCCCGGGAGATGGAGGTTGCAGTGAGCCGAGATCATGCCACTGCACTCCAGTTTAGCCGACAGAGTGTAACTCTGTCTCAAAAAAAAAAAAAAAAAGAATTTATGCTGAGCACAGTGGCCCACACCTGTAATTCCAGCATTTTCAGAGGCAGAGGTAGGTGGATCACTTGAGTTCAGGAGTTCAAGATTAGCCTGGTCAACATGACAAAACCCCATCTCTACAAAAAATACAAAAATTAGCTGGGCATGGTAGTGCATGTTTGTGGTCCCAGCTACTCAGGAGTCTGAGGTGGGAGGATCACTTGGGCCTGGGAGGTAGAAGTTGCAGTGAGCTGAGACTGTCCCGCTGTATTCTAGCCCTGGTGACAGAGTGAGACCCTGTCTCAAAAAAAAAAAAAAAAAGAAAAAAAAAAAAATTTTTATATATTTATTTTTTGGGAAGTAACTTCTTTTTTTTTTTTTTTTTTTTTCTTTTTTTGAGACGGAGTTTCGCTCTCGTTACCCAGGCTGGAGTGCAATGGCACGATCTCGGCTCACCGCAGCCTCCGCCTCCTGGGTTCAGGCAATTCTCCTGCCTCAGCCTCCTGAGTAGCTGGGATTACAGGCACGTGCCACCATGCCCAGCTGATGTTTTGTATTTTTAGTAGAGACGGGGTTTCACCATGTTGACCAGGATGGCCTCGATCTCTTGACATTGTGATCCACCCGCCTCGGCCTCCCAAAGTGTTGGGATTACAGGCGTGAGCCACCGCGCACGGCCCGGGAAGTAACTTCTAAATAATTCAGTTGAGAGGTAAAAAAATATATAAGCCTTTTATTGTCGCATTAAACAGTAGAAATATAGAACTCATATTTTGTCATTTAGCCTCTAAAATAGCCAAATGTGTAACTCGGAAGGAATCATGAAAAGGCTAGATGAAAAGCACCAGTCAGTTAAAATTAAGTTGTACATAAACTTACCAAAGAATCTTTTTTGATAGGTGATTCAAGTGGTCCTGCAATTTGTTCCTTGATAAAGCAAATATCTTCTTCAGGGATGAGACCATAGCTTTCCATGACAGCCTTGAGTCCATTAGAATTAATTAGGTGCTCAAACATCTTAACTGAGCCTTGTTCATGCTAGGAAAAGTAAACACAATATGATGTATTATAGGTTCTGGTCCACTGAGGGCCCATCCTCAATTCCAAGTAATTCTGAGATAACGGTCTATTGCATATTAATTCTCTAGTTTCTAACCATAGTTTTAGGAACATTTTTAAAAACCTGTCAGATTTTTCACGATTTTACTAGTCTGCAAACCTTTTACAAATTGTATTATTTCATAAACATATTTAATGCATTTGTGATATAATATAGTACCTAAATGAATATTACAAGATCATGTAGATAGAATTACATTTTAATAAATATCATCATAAAATTGAATTTTATTTTTTCATCAGCCTTTGAACATGTGCAGTTATAAACTGTTAGCACTGCCATCTAGTGGTGAAAAGGAGTAGCTGCAAACTTGCCAGTAAAAACAAAGATCTCAAATTGGCCTTAGCTTGCTTCTCTCTCTCTGCTCACTCATTCACAATCAATGTAAAGGAGCAAAAGAACCCCTGAAGACATCTGCCCTTTCCTAGGACCTACAAAAACTAAGATAAAAAACAAAACCTGAATTGTCCTATATTCATATATATATATATTTTTTTATTTTTTTTTTTTTTTTTTAAGAGATAGGGAATCTCTGTTGCCCTGGCTAGAGTGCAGTGAGGTGATCATGGGCTCACTCCAGCCTTGAACTCCTGGGCTCAAGCAATCCTCCCACTTCATCCCCCCGAGTAGCTGGGACCAGAGGTGCACACCACCCCACCCAGCTAATTTTTAAATTTTTTGTAGAGGCAGGGTCTTGCTTTGTTGCCCAAGTTGGTCCTGAACGCCTAGGCTCAAGTAGTCCTCCTGCCTCAGTCTCCCAAAGTGGTAGGATTATAAGTGCCTCACCCTATAACTATTTCCACCCCCACCCCCACCCCCGCCCCCAGGAAACAATTCTTGCTCCAGAAATTACTCTTAAAAGCGGAATCAGGGTCAGGTATGGTGGCTCACACCTGTAATCCCAGCACTTTGGGAGGCCGAGGTGGGAGGATCTCTTTAGGTCAGGAGTTCAAGTTTGGCCAACATGGCAAAAACCCATCTCTACTAAAAAATACAAAAATTAGCCAGGCATGGTGGCACACACCTATAATCCCAGCTACTTGGGAGGCTGAGGCAGGAGAATCACTTGAACCCAGGAGGCAGAGGCTGCAGTGAGCCAAATTTGCCCCACACTCCAGCCTGGGCAGGCAATAGAGTGAGACTCTGTTTCAAAGAAAATAAAAATAAAAATAAAAACACAAAAACCAAAACAGAATCAGGCTGGGTGCAGTGGCTCATATTTGTAATCCTAGCATTTCAGGAGGCAGAGGTGGGATGACTGCTTAAACCCAGGAGTTTGAGACCAGCCTGGGCAACAAAGCAAGACCCTGTCTCTAGAAAAAAATTTAAAAATTGGCTGGGTATAGTGGCATGCGTCGGTGGTCCCAGCTACTTGGGAGACTAAGGCGGGAGGATTGCTTGAGCCCAGGTGGTTGACACTGCAGTTAGCTGTCTTCATGCCTGCACTCCAGCCTTGGCAACAGAGCAAGATCTTGTCTCTAAAAAAAAAAAAAAAAAATTGAATCAAGATATATATATATATATATACACACACACAAAGGGGAAAAACAGTAACTTTATAGTGGAGAAATTTGACAGACAATGCCTTAACCAGGTAAGCAGAATTAATATCATTGGTATTGGCTCAACTAGATTTTATGTGCCTCCTGAGATGATACACTATCAAGGATGTATCGCTTTTTTTTTTTGGAGACAGAGTCTAGCCCTGTCACCCAGGCTGGAGTGCAGTGGCACGATCTCGGCCCACTGCAACCTCTGCCTCCCAGGTTCAAGCAATTCTCCTTCGTCAGCCTCCCAAGTAGGTGCATGCCACCACGCCCAAATAATTTTTTTTTTGAGATGAAGTTTCACTCTTGTCCCCCAGGCTGGAGTGAAATGGTGTGATCTCAGCTCATTGCAACCTCCACCTCTGAGGTTCTGGCGATTCTTCTGCCTCGGCCTCCCGAGTAGATAGGAATATAGGTGTCCACCACCACATCCACCTAATTTTTTTTTTTTTTTTTTGAGATGGAGTCTTGCTCTGTTGCCAGGCTGGAGGGCAGTGGTGCCATCTTGGCTCACTGCAACCTCTGCCTCCTGGGTTCAAGCGATTCTTCCGCCTCAGCCTCCCAAGTAGTTGGGACCACAGGTGCGTGCCACCACACCCGGCTGATTTTTGTATTTTTAGTAGAGGTGGGCTTTCACTATGTTGGCCAGGATGGTCTCCGTCTCTTGACCTCGTGATCCCCCTGCCTTGGCCTCCCAAAGTGCTGGGATTACAGGGGTGAGCCACCACACCCGGCCCCACCTAATTTTTATATTTTTAGTACAGACAGGGTTTTGCCATGTTGGCTGGGCTGGTCTCAAACTCCTGACCTCAGGTGATCCACCCACCTCTTCCTCCCAAAGTGCTGGGGTTACAGTGTGAGCCACCACACCCGGCCTGGACACATCACTTTTGTGGCATTCTACCAAAAATGCACAGCTTGAATCCATGAGGAAACATTACACTGAAACTCAAATTGAGGAACATTCCATAAAATAGCTCACTTGCTCTTTCATAAAATGACAAAGTCACCAAAGATAAAGACTGAAGAATTGTTCCCGATCAAAAGAAACTAGAAAAATGGCAAGTAAATGCAATGTATAATTCTGGACCAGGGAAAAAAGTATTTTCCCCCTTTTTCTATATGGACAATTGGTAAAATTTGAAAGCCTGAATCAGATAAGAGCACTGCATCAACATTCACTGATTTTTATAATTATACTATGGTTATATAAGAAAATTTTTTTAGGAAATACCCACTGAAGTATTTAGAAATAAAGTATTTCAACAATTTAAGTTTATTTATTTATTTATTTATTTATTAAGACGGAGTCTTGCTCTGTCGCCACGCGGGAGTACAGTGGTGAGTTGCCCGCCCACTGCAACTTCCGTTTTCCGGTTTCAGGCAATTCTCCTGCCTCAGCCTCCCAAGTAGCTGGGACTACAGGGCTGTGGCACCATGCCCGGCTGTTTTTTGTATTTTCAGTTGAGATGGGGTTTCACTGTATTAGCCAAGATGGCCTTAATCTACTGACCTCATGATTCACCTGCCTCAGCCTCCCGAAGTGAACCGGGGGGTGATTACAAAGAGGAGGTGATCACAAAAGTTGTCAGGAATGTTCACTGGGTTACAGAAATAACGTTAGTTAGTGATTGGCCACACATTGTTGAACTACGGGGTGTACGGCATTTGATGGTTACCTGGCATCCCACATAGCAGCTGGCTTCAAGAGGTAATAATTATTTAGCTCAAGGGAAAGTGACATGATTGCTGTTCTATTTCAATGCCTCTCTGGGCCTGATAATGTAAAGGCGCTCATATTTCTGATAAAAATTTCTTTTTTTCTTTCCCAAGTAACAAGTGTGAAAACAGAACAGAATGCATAATGATTCATCACATATGAGAAGTTAATAAATGTTGGAGTTGGTATTATAGTCAGTCAGGATAGGATGAACTATTTAAAAATCTGATTTCTCCCACATACATACACAAAAATAAATTGTACATGAGCTACAGATTTAAATGTAAAAGGCAAAATACTTAAAGGAAAAGACTTGGTAATGATTAAGTAGATCCTATTAGATCAACTGCAGGAGAAAATAGGTATAAGCTCTGGACAACTCCCTGAAGGTCCTGGAGAACAACCAAAACCAAGCAGATGATAGACATCAATGCTTAGAAGGGAGAGGTATTGAGCGACATTCCAGTTTTATGGTTTTTAGCCTGAGGGCAGGCCCAGGATAGAAAAACTGGTGAGAAAGCATCCATTTTACTGGCTTGATGAACCAGAGTACTTCATCAAAATTTAAAATGTCTGTTTTTCAAAAGGCACCATTGAAAATGAATTGGCAAGCCAGAAACTGGGGAAAAATATTCACGATACATTTACCTAACAATATATATATAAGGAATTCCTGGCCTGGCATGATGGCTCACACCTGTAATTCCAGCACTTCGGGGGGCTGAGGAGGGTGGATCATGAACGAGGTCAGGGGTTCAAGACCAGCCTGGCCAACATAGTGAAACCCCATCTCTACCAAAAATAGAAAAAATTATCTGGGCTTGGTGGCAGATGCCTGTAATCCGATCTACTTGGGAGGCTGAGGCAGAAGGATCACTTGAACCCAGGAGGCGGAGGTTGCAGTAAGCCGAGATCACACCACTGCACTCCAGCCTGGGTTACAGTGCAAGACTCTGAGTCAAAAAAAAAAAAAAAAAAAAAAAAAAAAAATTCCTACAAATCAATAATCAAAGAACAAGCAATCAAACTTTTTAAATGAGTAAAATGTTGAGAGTTCTTCGCAGAAGAAGACATATCAATAACAAAGTAGAGGCCGAACGTGGTGGCTCACACTTATAATCCCAGCAGTTTGGGAGGCCGAGGCAGGCAGATCAACTGAGGTCAGGAGTTCAAGACCGGCCTGACCAACATGGAGAAACCCTGTCTCTACTAAAAATACAAAAATTAGCCGGGCGTGGTGGCACATGCCTGTAATCCCAGCTACTCGGGAAGCTGAGGCAGGAAAATCGCTTGAACCCGGGAGGTGGAGGTTGCAGTGAGCTGGGATCGCGCCATTGCACTCTAGCCTGGGCAACGAGAGCGAAACTCCATCTCAAAGAAAATAATGATAATAGGCCGGGCGCGGTGGCTCAAGCCTGTAATCCCAGCACTGTGGGAGGCCGAGGCGGGTGGATCACGAGGTCAAGAGATCGAGACCATCCTGGTCAACATGGTGAAACCCTGTCTTTACTAAAAATACAAAAACATTAGCTGGGCATGGTGGCGCGTGCCTGTAATCCCAGCTACTGAGGAGGTTGAGGCAGGAGAATTGCCTGAACCCAGGAGGTGGAGGTTGCGGTGAGCTGAGATCGAGCCATTGCACTCCAGCCTGGGTAACAAGAGTAAAACTCCGTCTCAAAAAAAAAAGAAAATAATGATAATAATAGTAACAAAATAAAAAGTACAGGAAATGGAATTCAATATACATTAGAAAATCAAACCACAAAATATCATTTGACACTCATTAGAAGGGCTAATCTGAAAGACCAAATGTTGTTGAGGCTGTAAAACAACTGGAACTCCAATATGTTGCTGATGGGAGTGTAAAATGGTACTACCACATTGGAAAACTCTGGTAGTTTCTTATAGAATTAAACACATATCTACCATATGACCCAGCAATTCTAACTCCTAGGTATTTACCTAAGCAAAATGAAAATGTATTTCTTTATCTATTTTTATTTTTATAAAATAGATAATGTATTTCTGCTGAATGTATTTGATTAAAAAAATTAACTTTCCACACTACAAAAACATAGAAAGTGTATTTCTACAAAATCTTGTACAATAATGTGCATAACAACCTTATTCATAACAGCCAAAACCTAAAAACAATGCAAATTCCAACAAAAGGAGAAAGGGTAAACAAATTGTGACTTATTCACACAATGTCACACTACCTAGGTGATAAAAAAGGGATCAACTACTGAGGCACATAACATGAACATACCTTAAAGCCATTATGTTGAGTAAATAAGGCAAGAAGTAAAATAGGGCCTCCTGTACAATACTGCTTAATCAAGTCTAAGAACAACAAAATTCGTTTATATTTGTAAAAATCAGAAGGTGACAATGGAGTGAGGGGGAGTGGGAACTGACTGAAAAACAGCACATGGGAATTTTTCGGGAAGATGAAAATGTGCTATATACTGACTAGGTAATAGTCATATGGATGTATACACTTGTCAAAACTCACTGAACTTAAGATATGGACAACTTATTGTATGTGAACTATACCTCAAAAAATGAGAGAGAAAGAGAAAAAAATTTGACATGTAAGTAGTTTTCAATATATATTAATATCCTTTATTTTTTTTTTTTTTTTTTAGACGGGGTTTTTCTCTTTTTTCCCCGGCTGGAGTGCCATGGCGCGATCTCGGCTCACCGCAACCTCGCCTCCTGGGTTCAGGCAATTCTCCTGCCTCAGCCTCCTGAGTAGCTGGGATTACAGGCACGCACCACCATGCCCAGCTAATTTTTTGTATTTTTAGTAGAGACGGGGTTTCACCATGTTGACCAGGATGGTCTCGATCTCTTGACCTCGTGATCCACCCGCCTCGGCCTCCCACAGTGCTGGGATTACAGGCTTGAGCCACCGCGCCCGGCTTAATATCCTTTTCTACTCCCGTTCCAGAAATGCAGTGTAGTTAAAAACTGGGGGGCCAAACCTAATTTTACTTCTCAAAAATTGATTCAAAAATATGGGACAACCACCTGCAAATGCCTAATTATAAAATGGTTCATTTAATATACATGACTTAGCTGGTAACAGTTAGTTCATGGTCACATCAAATGTGTCAAAATTGGAGTTGGCCTTTTATTTCTTTATTATACAATATACAATGGAGTAGAAGGAGCATTAAACTGGCAACTGGCCTTCTATTACTGATTCCAGTATTTAACAGCTTTGTGATTTTTGATGCATCAATATACTTCCAAGAGTTTCAAGTTCCTTTATTTGTAAAAAGGGAGATAGGCCGGGCGCGGTGGCTCACATCTGTAATTCCAGCACGTTGGGAGGCTAAGGCGGGCAGATCATGAAGTCAAGAGATCGAGACCATCTTGGCCAACATGGTAAAACACCGTCTCTACTAAAAATACAAAAATTAGCTAGGTGTGGTGGCACGCACCTGTAGTCCCAGCTACTCGGGAGACTGAGACAGGAGAATCACTTGAACCGGGAGGCAGAGGTTTCAGTGAGCCGAGATTACACTACTGCACTCCAACTTGGTGAGAGAGCAAGACTCCATCTCAAGAAAAAAAAAAAGGAGATAATGATAACTTCCTTACAGACTACTGTGAGGATCAAACAAAAACGTGTGTGTGTGTGTGTGTGTGTGTGTGAATGAATTAAAGCACCCTGGACACCGTAATGGGAAAGTATTCTCTAACACAGTAGTAGAAACAAGCAGATAAATTAACTAAATAACCTGCTTAAATAGTCTTTCTTTTATTAACTATTGAATGTATGAATACGTACTGTCCATTTCACTTCCGGGCGAGCAAGTGGAATAAATCGTCCATCAAACATGTGAGAAAATGGCCCATGACCTTAAAAACAAAAGCAGCCTTAGAATAAGAAGAACATCTGTAAATCGACAAAAACTGATTTTTTTTTTTTTTGAGACAGTTTCACTCTTGTTGCCCAGGCTGGAGTGCAATGGTGCGATCTTGGGTTACCACAACCTCTGCTTCCCGGGTTCAAGCAATTCTCCTGCCTCAGTCTCCCAAGTAGCTGGGATTACAGGCATGTACCACAATATCTGGTTAATTTTCTGTTTTAAGTAGAGATAGGGTTTTACCATGTTGGTCAGGCTGGTCTTGAACTCCTGACTTCAGGGGATCCGCCCGCCTTGGCCTCCCAAAATGCTGGGATTATAGGCATGAGCCACTGCACCCAGCCAAAAACTAAATTCTTTAATCTTTTTAGTTTAACTTGAATAGCAACAGAAATTAATAATCTAAAAATACAATCACAAAAAGGGATAAATCCTTCCTTCCTATTTCTAAAACAAGAGAACAGGAAGCCTTAAACTCCTGTCCTCAAGTCATCCTGCCTCAGCCACCTGAATAGCTGGGACTAGAGGCATGCACCACCATGCAGGGCTTGATAAATGGATAATTTTGTATAACTAAAAAGAATGTTAATGCCAAAAACTTATTTGAAATCTTTGGATTGAAAATATTTGGATTAGCCGGGCACAGTGGCTCAAGCCTGTAATCCCAGCACTTTGGGAGGCCGAGGCAGGTGGATCACTTGAAGTTAGGAGTTCGAGACCAGCCTGGCCAACATGTTAAAAACCCTGTCTCTACTAAAAAAACAAAAATTAGGGCATGATGGCGGCTGCCTGTAATCCCAGCTACTCAGGAGGCTGAGGCACGAGAATCTTTTGAACCCAGCAGGCAGAGGTTGCAGTGAGCTGAGAATGAGCCACTGCATTCCAGCCTGGGCAACAGAGCGAGGCAAGACTGTCTCAAAAAAGAAAAAAAAAAAAAAACTTGTAGCAAAGACGTTTAACATGAGAAATTCACTGAAAGATGCCAAGAAAATAAAATAGCAATGTTTTCTACTTATGAATCGTTCTAGGAAGAAGCAACAGTACATTTATACTAATGTCAACTGATGAATTAAAATACAATTTCCATATTCTCTTGGCTGATCTGCTTTTTTAAGGTGAAAGAGAGGTAACATATGTTATGATTTTACATAACAACTTTGGCTTTTTGTACAGCTTACCAAGATCATGACAAAGCCCAGCAATCTGAACACAGAGCATATCTCGTTCACTTATCTGCAGCTCTGGTTGTTTTTCACACAGTGCTCGAACTAGACATCCTGCCAAATACCCCACCCTGCAGAGCAAAAACACAAAAAGTCACTCTTCCGTTTAAAAGAGGAGTGTTATTTCTGGTCCTCAAGAACTTTAGTATGTTTCCTCAAACATTCTAACATATACAGGGCAACTTTACAGAACAGTCTATTTCAGAACTAGGCAGGAACACACACACACAGAACCCCAAAAGCAGGACCTCTGGCTCAATATCACCAATCGTTAGAGGAATGCAAATTGAAACCACAGTGAGATACCACTTCACACCCCTTAGGATAGATACTATTAAAAAAGAAAACTAGAAAATAGCAAAAATATCAAGTGTTGGCCATGATGTGGAGAAACTGGAACGCTGTGCACTGTTAGTGGGAATGTATTATGGTATAGCTCCCACGGGAAACAGTATGGGTGCTCCACAAAAATAAAAAATGGAATTACCACAGTGATTTAGCAATTTCACTTCTGGGTATATACCCATAATAACTGAAAGTAGGGTCTTGAAAAGATTGGCTGGGCTCAGTAGCTCACACCTGTAATCCCAGCACTTGGAGAGGCCTAGGCAGGCAGATCACTTGAGGTCAGGAGTTTTGAAACCAGCCTGGCCAACATGTTGAAACCCCGTCTCTACTAAAAACTACAAAAATTAGCTGGGCGTGCTGGCGGGCACCTGTAATCCCAGCTACTTGGGAGGCTGAGGCAGAAGAATTGCTTGAACCCAGGAGGCAGAGGTTGCAGTGAGCTGAGATGGTGCCACTGCAATCCAGCCTGGGCAACAGAGGAAGACTCTGTCTCAAAAAAAAAAAAAAAAAAAAAAAAAAAAAAAAGAAGAAAAGAAAGGAAAAGATATTTGCACAGACATGTTCATAGCAGCACTACTCAAAATAGCCAAGAGCTGAAAGCAGCAGGTATTCATCCACAAATGAATGTTTAAAAAAAATGCGGTATGCACAAACGATAAAATATTATTCAGCCTTAAAAAGTAAGAAAATACTGACACATGCTGCAACATGGATGAACCTTGAGGAAATTATGCTAAGTGAAATAAGCCAGTGACAAAAAGACAAATATTGTATGATTTCACTAAGATGAGATACCTAGAGTAGTCAAATTCATAAACAGAAAGTAGAATGGTAGTTACTAGGGAGCGGCAGGGAGGGGGATGTGAAGAGTGAAGAGTTGTTGTTTAATACATATACACAGTTTAGGGTTTGGTTTTTTTTTGAGACGGAGTCTTGCTGTGTTGCCCAGGCTGGAGTCAAGTGGCCTAATCTCAGCTTACTGCAACCTCAGGACTAGGTGAAATTATAGGCGCATGACGCCATGCCCGGGTGTTTCTTAATTTTTAGTAGAGGCGAGGTTTCACCATGTTGCCCAGGCTGACCTTGAACTCCTGACCTTAGGTTATCCACTGGCCTTGGCCTCCCAAAGCGCTGGAATTACAGGTGTGAGCCACCACACCTGGCAAATTTCAGTTTTGTAGGATGAAGAGTTTTGGCAATCGATTTGTTGCATAATGTGAATGCATTTAACCTTACTAAACTGTACACTTAAAAACAGTTAAGACCGTATATTTTCAACTCTGTGTATTTTTTTTTTTTTTTTTAAGCCAGAGTCTTACTCTGTCACCCAGGCTGGAGTGCAATGGTGTGGTCTCAGCTCACTGCAACCTCTACCTCCCAGGTTCAAGCAATTCTCCTGCTTCAGTCTCCCAAGTAGCTGGGACTACAGGCACATGCCACCACACCCAGCTAATTTTTGTATTTTTAGTAGAGACAGGGCTTCACTATGTTGGCCAGGTTGGTCCCAAACTCCTGACCTCGTGATCTGCCGGTTTCGGCCTCCCAAAGTGTTAGGATTATAGGCATGAGCCACTGCGCCCAGCCTTATTCTGTGTATTTTACCACAATTTTTTTTTTAAAGTAGGAATATCTGGCTTCGTAATGTTTACAACATAGATTGGAAATGAAGTGCTTAAATGCAATTTCAGCACTTCCATCTGAGTCATTCCTAAATAAATACAATATCATTCTTTTCCCCTGAACTCTGACAATTGCTGTCTTTTTGTGGTTTGGTAGGACTCAGTAAGTATTGGATAAATGGCTGGGCGCGGTGGCTCAAGCCTGTAATCCCAGCACTTTGGGAGGCCGAGGCGGGTGGATCACAAGGTCAAGAGATCAAGACCATCCTGGTCAACATGGTGAAACCCCGTCTCTACTAAAAATACAAAAAATTAGCTGGGCATGGTGGTGCGTGCCTGTAATCCCAGCTACTCAGGAGGCTGAGGCAGGAGAATTGCCTGAACCCAGGAGGCTGAGGTTGCGGTGAGCCGAGATCGCGCCATTGCACTCCAGCCTGGGAAAAAAGAGTAAAACCCCGTCTCAAAAAAAAAAAAAAAAAAAGTATTGGATAAATATTTGTTGATGAATGAACATTTGAGTACAGACACATGTTTTAGCTAACTAAAAATGCTTCCACACAAAAAAACAAAGTAATACACTGTGAGTACTTCATGAAAATCTGGAAGACTGTTCTTCCCTGTCCACTTCCTCCTGGCTCTATACTGAATAGTGGAAAAGCAGACCCAAGTCTCAGCTTATAGAAACACCACCTTTTCTAAAATTATGAATGCTTTTTTAACTTATGCATTTCCTGATAGGTAACAGAATGATCTGATTCGAAAAAGCAATTAAGTACCAGGGTACACAGAGAATACAGAAAATTAAATAATCAAATATATATAATTAGTCATATCAGTAACCAACTCTATCTATTAGCTTTTTTTTTTTTTGAGACGGAGTCTCACTCTGTTGCCCAGGTTGGAGTGCGATGGTGCTATCACAGTTCACTGCAACCTCCGCCTCCCTGGTTCAAGCCATTCTCTTGCCTCAGCCTCCCGAGCAGCTGGGATTGCAGGCATGCACCACTATGCCTGGCTAATTTTTGTATTTTTAGTAGAGACGGGTATTTTACCACGTTGGTTAGGCTGATCTTGAACTCATGACCTCAAGTGATCCACCTGCCTGTCCTCCCAAAGTGCTGGGATTGGCCGGGCGTGGTGGCTTACACCTATAATCTCAGCACTTTGGGAGGCCGAGGTGGGTGGATCCTGAGGTCAAGAGATAGAGATCATCCTGGCCAACATGGTGAAACCCTGTCTCTACTAAAAATACAAAAATTAGCCAGGCGTGGTGGTGGGTGCCTGTAATCCCAGCTACTAGGGAGGCTGAGGCAGGAAAATCCCATGAACCTGGGAGGTGGAGGTTGCAGTGAGTCGAGATTGTGCCACTGCACTCAAGCCTGAGTGACAGAGTGAGACTCTGTCTCAAAAAAAAAAAAAAAAAAAAAAAAAAAAGGTGTTGAGATTATAGGCATGAGCCACTGCACCAAGCCCCTATTAGCTTTTAATTAACATTTAAACACAAATCCAACTGACTTGTCTATAGATACTTTCATTATTTTTCTAGGAAAGATCTGAGGTGCTTGATAAGAATACATAAAATAATTAAAATGCAACAAGGTAAATAAAAAGCCCCAATTTTCTCACCAATGAAATCTGGACATTACCATCATTTTGTCAAACTATTCTTTAAAAGATTAACACAGGGCTGGGCGCAGTGGCTCATCCCTGTAATTACAACACCTCAGGAGGCCAAGGCAGGTGGATCACCTGAAGTCAGGAGTTAGAGACCAGCCTGGCCAACATGGTGAAACCCCATTTCTACTAAAAATACAGAAACCAACAGGGTGTGGTGGTAGGCGCCTGTAACCCCAGCTACTCGGGAGGCTGAGGCAGGAGAATCGCTTGGACCTGGTAGGAGGAGGCTGTAGTGAGCCAAGATAGTGCCACTGCACTCCAGCCTGTGTGACAAAGCGAGACTTCATCTCAAAAAAAAAAAAAAAAAAAAAATTTTGACAGCTATTTCCTTTTTTTTCTTTTTCTTTTCTTTTTTTTTTTTTGAGATAGAGTTTTGCTCTTGTTGCCCAGGCTGGAATGCAATGGTGAGATCTCAGCTCACTACAACCTCTGCTTCCTGGGTTCAAGTGATCCTCCTGCCTCAGCTTCTCAAGTAACTGGGATTACAGGCATGCACCACCATGCCTGGCTGATTTTATATTTTTAGTAGAGACGGGGTTTCACCATACTGGCCAGGCTGGTCTTGAACTCCTGACCTCAGGTGATCCTCTCACCTTGGCTTCCCAAAGTGCTGGGATTATAGGCGTGAGCCACCATGCCTCGCCTGAGACAACCATCTCATGAGACAAGGAAAATACTTAAAAACTGCAAGTTCCCCACCCCATTCCCTTCTTACCCTAGACTATGCTCAAATCGATTGTGTGAAGCTCCTGGAAAAACATAATAACCGCCTCCCAGCTGTTTGATATATCGAAGACGTTGAAATTGAGGCGTATCAATGATTCGGACGAGGAGAGGGTGGAGCTCAATGTGGCCATGAATAGGATCATTAATTACCTAGAAAAGTATGTTTAATTAACATGAGTAACAACGTAAGTCCACCTGAAGTTTTTGTGCAGCCATTCCTAACTATAGTGCAAAGTCAAAGCTATTTAATTTTTTTTTTTTTTTTTTTTATGGATTCTACACAAGGGGAGAAAAAAAAAAAAAAAAAAGATAAAAAAATACTAAGTGAAATGACGAGATATTAACATCATTACCTTATTTGCATATCACTACCAGACAGATCAAGTATATTGGATCTGAGTATATTTTACTTCTTCTTAATGAATTCTAATAACAGAAAAATAAGGATTTCAATCTTTTCATTATGTATATGACTTAATTAGTCTTAATAAGTTTGTCTTATATTCAACTTAAACATACATATTCATTTCTATTTAAACACATTCATTCACATCATGTAAGCCATATCACTATAGGCAGTATGTCTAAACTTTTTTTTTTGAGACGGAATCTCACTCTGTCCTGCCCATGCTGGAGTGCAATGACACGATCTTGGCTCACTGCAACCTCAGCCACCCAGGTTCAAGCTATTCTTCTGCCTCAGCCTCCTGAGTAGCTGGGACTACAGGCATGTGCCACCACGCCCAGCTAATTTTTGTATTTTCAGTAGAGACAGGGTTTTACCATGTTGGCCAGGCTGATCTCAAACTCCTGACCTCAAGTGATCCACTCACTTCAGCCTCCCAAAATGCTGGGATTACAGGCATAAGCCATCTTGCCCAGCCTAATTTTTGTATTTTCAGTAGAGACAGGCTTTTACCATGTTGGCCAGGCTGGTCTCAAACTCCTGACCTCAAGTGATCCACCCACTTCAGCCTCCCAAAATGCTGGGATTACAGGCATGAGCCATCTCGCCCAGCCTAATTTTTTTTTTCTAAATATAACTATACAGTACTCATCATTAAAACAGGAAGGAAAGAAGGAAGGGAGGCAAAGAAAGAAAGATGGAAATTACTCTACCATATAGATAAGAAATCATACAGGTACAAGTGCAGTGGCTCACCTCTATAATCCCAACACTGAGGAGGCCAAGAGTTTGAGACCAGCCAAGGCAACATAGTGAGACCCCATCTCTTAAAAAAAAAAAAGAAAGGCCGGGCGCGGTGGCTCAAGCCTGTAATCCCAGCACTTTGGGAGGCCGAGGTGGGTGGATCACGAGGTCAAGAGATCGAGACCATCCTGGTCAACATGGTGAAACCCCGTCTCTACTAAAATTATAAAAAAATTAGCTGGGCATGGTGGCGTGTGCCTGTAATCCCAGCTACTCAGGAGGCTGAGGCAGGAGAATTGCCTGAACCCAGGAGGCGGAGGTTGCGGTGAGCCGAGATCGCGCCATTGCACTCCAGCCTGGGTAACAAGAGCGAAACTCCATCTCAAAAAAAAAAAAAAAAAAAAAAAAAA
>NW_022436973.1:6407468-6418621 GCF_009761245.1 Sapajus apella | reverse complement strand
AAAAAAAAAAAAAAAAAAAAAAAAAGAAAAGAAAAAAAAAAAAAAGATGCAGTGGCGCACATCTGTAGTCCCAGGTCCTCCAGAGACTGAGGTAGGAAGATTCTTTAAGCCCCAGGGGATCAAGGCTGTAGTAAGCTATTATTGTGCACAACACTTCAGCACGGGGTAACAGAGAGAAACTCTGTCTCCAAAAGAGAAGAAAAAAAGAAAGAAAATAATTTTGTATCACTGAACAATGTGTTTGTGTGTGTGAGTATTGTTTTTGTTTTGTTTTTGTTAGAGACAGGGTCTTGCTTTCTCACCAGGTTGCAATGCTTTGGCTATTCACAGGCACAATCTTAGCTTACTGTAGCCTCAAATTCCGAGGCTCAAGGGATCCTCTTGCCTCAGCCTCCTACATAGCTGGGACTACAGGCATGTACCACCATGCCTAGCTAATTTCCTTTTTTTCTTTGGGGAGAGAAGGTCTTGCTATACTGCCCAGGCTGGTCTCCAACTCCTGGCCTCAAGGCCTCAAACAATCATTGTACCTTTGGCTTCCCAAAGGGCTTTTTTTTTTTTTTTTTTTTTTTTTTGAGACGGAGTTTCACTCATGTTACCCAGGCTGGAGTGCAACGGCGCGATCTCGGCTCACCGCAACCTCCACCTCCTGGGTTCAGGCAATTCTCCTGCCTCAGCCTCCTGAGTATCTGGGATTACAGGCACGCACCTCCATGCCCAGCTAACTTTTTGTATTTTTTTAGTAGAGACGGGGTTTCACCATGTTGACCAGGATGGTCTCGATCTCTTGACCTCGTGATCCACCCGCCTCGGCCTCCCAAAGTGCTGGGATTACAGGCTTGAGCCACCGTGCCCGGCCTCCAAAGGGCTTTTTTTTGTTGTTGTTTTAATCATTTTTACCATAGTTATAATCTGCCTTTTCTAAGTTTAGATATAAAATACTTACCCCTGTGTTACAATTGCCTACAGCAGAAGCCTATTGATCCTAGACTCTAATCCTAGGTAAGCATTTTGTTTTGTAACACACAAATATTTTGTTTTGTAACACACAAATACTTACCTAGGATTAGAGTCTAGGATCAGTAGGCTCCTGCTGTAGGCAACTGTAACACAGTGGTAAGTATTTGTATATCTAACTTAGAAAAGGTAGGGTATAACTATGGTAAAATGATTTTTTAAAAGTCCTTTGGGAGGCCAAAGGTGCAATGATTGCTTGAGACCAGCAGTTGAGACCAGCCTGGAGTGTAGGAGCAATACACTCTATTCTATAGCCTAGGTATATAAAAGGCTATACCATCTAGGTTTGTGTAAGCACACTGAGTTCCCATAATGATGAAACTGCTTAATGACACATTTCTCAGAATGTGTCCTCATCATTAAGCAGCAGATGACTATAGCTCAATTCAACTTGGGTATTGACAGTGTGAGTCAACTAATGACTAGAATTTACAACTCTGTTAAACAATAGGTATGTATGTTAACATATAACAGAGAGACATGTGGTTGATATTTGGTGATTATTATTTTTTCATCCTGCTATAAAACCACTTTATTATATTAATAAAATATACCAAGTTTAGTCATTTGGAATCATATACCACAAATGAGGTCAAAGTATCTCAGGAATAGAAGAAATCATGAATGCCATCATTTAACTCTGTAAATATTCTTATCAAAAAATAAAAAATTCTGCAATCTTTAAATATTTGAAAATCAAATACTGGTGGCTGGGTGCAGTGGCTCACTCCTGTTAATCCCAGCACTTTGGGACAACGGGGTAGGCAGATCACTTGAGGTCATGAGTTTGGAGTTTGACACCAGCATGGCCAAACTGGTGAAACCCCTTCTCTACTAAAAATACAAAAATTAGCTGGGTGTGGTGGCACATGCCTGTAGTTCCAGCTACGTGGAAGCCTGAGGCAGGAGAATCATTTGGACCTGGAAGGTGGAGATTGCAGTGAGCCGAGACTGTGCCACTGCACTCCTGCCTGGGCAACAGAGCCAGACTTCGTCCGAAAAAAACAAAAAACAAAAAACAAAAAACAAACATTCATTGATACATTTTTTTCTTTCTTTTTTTTTTCACTGATACATTTGAAAAATTAGTCCTTGTTATGTCAAACACTGCGCTTCCTCTTCACCATTACACAATCTCAGCTTCAGAGGCCACCTGTACTAAATTTAGCATGAAGTACACCATGTCAAGAACAAAACACAGTGACCTTGGATTTGGCAAGCGTTTCCTAAATACAATACTAAAAGTACAAGACACAAAGGAACAAAATATATATATATTGGAATACATAAAAATTTAAAACTTGTAATCCAAAGAACACCACCAAGAAAGTAAAAAGACAACCCACAGATTAGGAAAAAGTATTTGTGTATCATAGCTCCCATAAGGATTGACATCCAGAATATATAAAGAGCTCTTACAACTCAAATCAGATTGTGTGTGATTGAACAAAACTGTGAACTTCCTAAAAAACACTGTCTTACGTACTAAAAATGAGTGAATCATAAGACTTGTGAATTATATCTCAATAAAGCTATTTATGTTTTAAGTATCAAATTAGGGTAGAAATCCTTGAGGGCTGCAATTGAGTAATGAACTAGGTCAATTCTTTGTTGAACTGCTCTGCTGATGAAGTTAAATTTGTTTAAGGAATTGATTTCATTACTAGGCAGTGATTGAATAGTTTGAAAATCCATTTCCAACAACGTCATTTATAATTTATAAATGAGGTTAAACAATTTTTTTTTTTTTGGAGACAGGGTCCCACCCTGTTGCCCAGGCTAGAGTGCAGTGGTGTAATCACAGTTCAATGAAGCCTCAAACTCCACCAGCTCAGGTGATTTTACTAAATCAGCCTCCCAAGTAGCTGGGACTACAGGTGTGCACCATTACTAGCGAATTTTTCTACTGTTTGCAGATGGAGTTTCGTTGTGTTGCCCAGGCTGGTCTTGAACTTAAGAGCTAAAGTGATCCACTCACCTCAGCCTCCCCAGCTGCTGGCATTGCAGGTGTGAGCCATCACGCCTAGCCAACAATGTTGTTTTTAAGGAAAAACAGAAAAAAAAAAAAGTGGGCAACTGAAACCACTGATTACCTTAAATATTATTTCAAAAATATCTTATTGGCGGGGCATGGTGGCTCACGTCTGTAATCCCAGCACTTTGGGAGGCCAAGGCAGGCGTGTCACAAGGTCAGGAGTTCATCATCAGTCTGGCCAACATAGTGAAAACCTATCTCTACTAAAAATAAAAAAATTAGCTGGGTGTGGTGGTGCACACCTGTAATCCTAATCCCAGCTACTCAGGTGGCGTAAGCAGGAGAATTGCTTGAACCAGAAAGGAGGAGGTTGCAGTGAGCCAAGATTTTACCACTGCACTCCAGCCTGGGGACAAAGCCAGACTCTATCACAAAAAAGGTAATTAAAAGAAGAATCATGGGCCGGGCGCGGTGGCTCACGCCTGTAATCCCAGCACTTTGGGAGGCCGAGGCGGGTGGATCACAAGGTCAAGAGATCGAGACCATCCTGGTCAACATGGTGAAACCCCATCTCTATTAAAAATACAAAAAATTAACTGGGCATGGTGGTGCGGCCTGTAGTCCCAGCTACTTGGGAGGCTGAGGCAGAAGAATTGCCTGAACCCAGGAGGCAGAGGTTGCGGTGAGCCGAGATCGCACCATTGCACTCCAGCCTGGGTAACAAGAGTGAAACTCCGTCTCAAAAAAAAAAAAAAAAAGAATCTTGACCGGTTGTAGTGGCTCATGCCTGTAATCCCAGCACTTTGGGAGGCCGAGGTGGGTGGATCACGAGGTCAGGAGTTCAGGCCCAGCCTGGCCAAGATGGTGAAATCCCATCTCTATTAAATATACAAAAATTAGCCTGGCAAGGTGGCAGGTGCCTGTAATCCCAGCTATTTGGGAGGCTGAGGCAGGAGAATTGCTTGAACCCGGGCAGCAGAGGTTGCAGTGAGCCAAGATCGCACCACTGCACTCCAGCCTGGGCAACAGAGCAAGACTCCAACTCAAAAAAAAAAATTCTTATTGCTGCTAATGGTAATTGTGAAAATGTGATTGCAGAGATTTCCTGAGATTATCTGACCTAATGAAGAAATCTCACCCTTCCTATGCTCTACCTGAAGAGGACACCCTATGCTGCTGCTACTGAAGAAGGGCAAAACATAAGACAGC
Source organism: Sapajus apella (assembly GCF_009761245.1). Classification (NCBI taxonomy): domain Eukaryota; kingdom Metazoa; phylum Chordata; class Mammalia; order Primates; family Cebidae; genus Sapajus; species Sapajus apella. Next base: position 6,414,420 of record NW_022436973.1, on the reverse strand, counting down.
AACTTTCTTCCAACTGCAGGACAAGATATTTAGACATCACTTTTGATGTGTCCATTCTATTTACTTCTCTGTGATGAGAATTAAGTTTTTTTTTTTTTTTTTTTTTTAGATGGAGTTTCACTCTTGTTGTCCAGGCTAGAGTGAAGTGGCTCAATCTCAGCTCACCTCAACCTCTCCCTTCCCGGTTCAAGCAATTCTCCTGCCTCAGCCTCCAAGTAGCTGAGATTACAGGTGCCGGCCACCACACCCAGCTAATTTTTGTATTTTTGGTAGAAATGAGGTTTCACCATGTTGGCCAAGCTAGCCTCGAGCTCCTGACTCAGTTTATCTGACCACCTTGGCCTCCCAAAGTGTTGGGATTACAGGTGTGAGCCACTGCACCCAGTCTGAGAATGAAGTACTTTAATATTGGGTTCCTCTGGCCAGGCACAATGGCTCAGCCTGTAATCCCAGCACTTTGGGAGGCCAAGGTGAGCAGATCATGAGGTCAAGAGATTGAGATCATCCTGGCCAACATAGTGAAACCTCATCTCTACTAAAAATACAAAAATTACTCACATCTGTAATCCCAGCACATGGGAAGCCAAGGCAGGTGGATCACGAGGTCAAAAGATTGAGACCATCCTGACCGACATGGTGAAACCCCGTCTCTACTAAAACACAAAAATTAGCCGAGCGTGGTGGTGTTCACTTGTAGTCCCAGCTACTCGAGAGGCTGAGGTGGAAGAATCTCTTGAACCAGGAGGTGGAGGTTGCAGTGAGCCAAGATTGCGCCACTGTGCTCCAGCCTAATGTCAGAGCGAGACACCGTCTCCAAAAAAAAAAATTAGCTGGGCGTGGTGGCACATGCCTGTAGTCCCAGCTACTCTGGAGGTTGAGGCAGGAGAATTGATTGAACCTGGGAGGCAGAGGTTGCAGTGAACCAAGACTGTGCCACTGCACTCCATACTGGTGACAGAGCAAGACTCCACCTCAAAAAAAAAAAAAAAAAATTAGGTTTCTTCTTCAGAAAGGGCTAGGATTTTATTTTTCCTGAAGTAAAATATTTGCTACAGGAATTACTAATTTGTTTATTAAAAAAACATTATTATAGAGTTGAACCAAAGATGTTCATTAATATTTTCAGACATGATTGTCAATAGAAAATAAGCCTAGGCCGGGCATGGTGGCTCACTCCTGTAGTCACAGCACTTTGGGAAGCCAAGGTGGGCGGATCATGAGGTCAGGAATTTTCGACCAGCATGGCCAACATGGTGAAACCCCGTCTCTACTAAAAATACAAAACTTTAACTGGGCATGATGGCGCGTGCCTGTAATCCCAGTTACTCAGGAGGTTGAGGCAGGAGAATTGCCTGAACCCAGGAGATGGAGGTTGCGGTGAGCCAAGATCGCGCCATTACACTCCAGCCTGGGTAACAAGAGTGAGACTCCATCTCAAAATAAATAAATAAATAAATAAATAAATAAAAAATTAGCCAGGCGTGGTGGCAGGCGCCTGTAATCCCCGCTACTTGGGAGGCTGAGGCAGGAGAATCACTTGAACCTGGGAGGCGGAGTTGTGGTGAGCTAAGACTGTGCCACTGCACTCCAGCACAGCAACAAAGCAATACTCCATCTCAAAAAAAAAAAACCACAAATCAAAAAAGAAAAAGAAAAAGAAAGAAAATAAGCCTGTAGGCCAGGCATGGTGGCTCACGCCTGTAATCCCAGCACTTTGGGAGGCCAAGGCAGATGGATCATGTGAGGTCAGGAGTTCGAGACCAGCCTGACCAATATGGAGAAACTCTGTCTCTACTACAAAAATACAAAAATTAGTTGGGCATGGCGGCATGTACCTGTAGTCCCAGCTACTCAGGAGACTGAGAAAAAAGAATCACTTGAACCTGGGAGGCAGAGATTGTAGTTAGCCAAGATCGCACCATTGCACTCCAGCCTTGATGACAGAAAGAGACACCATCTCAAAAAAAGGAAAAAGAAAAAAGAAAGTCTGTAACTCGCAAAAGCAAAATTAAAATATGTATTCTTATAGGGAGGGATCTGAAATAACTCAAATACTATATATCACATGTATTAAAAAAAAACAGTGAAAAATGCAAATGATTGGGCAAAAAGCACAAGAGAAGATATCCTACATCTCCTTTCAGGTCTGAAACTAAGTTTTCTTAACCTAGGAATGTCAAAAGAGTGAATAAGGTGTATTTCCTGTCACTAACAAAACAAGAAACATTTCATCTAGTATAGTATTAGAATCACCCTGAAGAGCTTGTGAAAATTACACATTCCAGCCAGATGCGGTGGCTCACGCCTGTAGTCCCAGCACTTTGGGAGGCCGAGGCAGGCAGATCACTTGAGGTCAGGAGTTTGACACCAGCCTGGCCAACATGGTGAAACCCCAACTCTACTAAAAATACAAACACAGGCCGGGTGCGGTGGCTCAAGCCTATAATCCCAGCACTTTGGGAGGCCGAGGCAGGTGGATCACGAGGTCAAGAGATCAAGACCATCCTGGTCAACATGATGAAACCCCGTCTCTACTAAAAATACAAAAAATGAGCTGGGCATGGTGGTGCGTGCCTGTAATCCCAGCTACTCAGGAGGCTGAGGCAGGAGAATTGCCTGAACCCAGGAGGCGGAGGTTGCGGTGAGCCGAGATCGTGCCATTGCACTCCAGCCTGGGTAACAAGAGCGAAACTCCGTCCCAAAAAAAATAAATAAATAAAAATAAAAATAAAAATACAAACACATTAGCCAGGCATGGTGATAATATGCCTGTAATCCCAGCTACAAAAACATTAGCCAGGCATGGTGGTGTATGCCTGTAATCCCCAGCTACTTGGGAGGCCAATGCATGAGAATCACTTGATCCTGAGAGGCAGAGGTTGCAGTGAGACAAGATGGCACCACTGAACACCAGCCTGGGTGACAGAGCAAGATTATGTCTCAAAAAGAGAAAAACAAAAAAAAAGGCGAGGCTCTGTCTCAAAAAATAAAATTTAAAAGTCTAAAAAATATGTAAAACAATTCTATACATTGTTTTTGGATATATATAAATATGTACTAAGGGTAAAAACCATTCATGATAATGATAAACACCAAATTCAGGATGATGCTTACTTCTAGGGAAGAAAGGCTAGAAACAGAAATAAATATAAACAGGGCCAGGTGAGGAGGCTCACATGTGTAATCCTAGCACTTTGGGAGGCCAAAGCAGGCCAGGAGTTTGAGACCAGCCTGGGCAATATAGGAAGACCCTGTCTCTACAAAAAATACAAAAATTAGCCAGGTGTGGTTGTGTGCACCCATAATAGTCCAAGCTACTGGGGTGGCTGAGATGGGAGGATCACTTGAGCCAGGGAGATGGAGGTTGCAGTGAGCTGAGATTGCACCACTGTACTCCAGCCTGGATGACAGAGCATGACTCCAATTCATTAAAAAAAAAAAAAAAAAAAAAGTACAAAGGGGTCTTCAATAGTTTCTAATATTTTGCTCTAAAAATAACAGACTTAAAGCAAATTAGACAAAATATTAAGATTTGACAAGTCGGGTAGTGGTCTACTTATGCTTTCCTGTATGCTTAACATATTTTAGTTCTTCTGATTTAAATACTCATTTTACAAAGTGCAGAAAGTTTAGAAAAGATCCACTACTCACAATTCCATCACCGAGAAGCAGATTTCCTCCTATTTTCTTCAAAATGAATTTTATATAATTGAGTTATATCACTTTATACTCCAAAAACTAACAAACTCAGATCCTCTTACCTTCATTGTGTCAATGTGGATTTGACTCATTCGCTGGATATAACTAAGCAGCCTCTTCCTCTCCCACAAGGAACTAAAATTACAATAGGATAAGCAAGTCTATCATTATTTGCTTAATGATAATCCCTGCAGTATATAGTAGTACATAAGCAACTTTAGATTACTTACACTAACAGAGAAGTTAGATTGGAAGGAACTAACAATAATTCAAACATACTCCTCCTCGAAAGTCTCCCCTTCCTTTGCTCCTAAAATAGGGCATTCTCCTGCTGAATCAATGTAGGCCTCCCCTAGGCTTCTGTCCCTGATTCTCTTCTCTCTTGCTAAACTTAAGACTTGAAAAACTCCACATCTCTTTCATGTCTACTCAATGCTCAAGCTGTACTTCATTTTAACCAAACTGAAGTCAATATCTACCCTCATAATCCTGGATTGATTTATGAGCACCAGCTATGACTCAAGCATGAATGAAATACATATGAAGCCTTTAACTTTATTTATATTCATTTTCCATTGTCAGCAATCCCTCATCATGCTCCAGTTTCAAGAAAATACGTAATGGGAATTAAATATGAACAGCTCAAAGTCTTGTGATTCATTATTCTACTTCATTTACAATCACTAGTTGGGCCCAGCATATCATCCTCCCCTCGACTGGGTGTCAACACAGAGTGCAGGCAAAGGGTTTTACTGATCTACTAGCTAATCAGATTTTTAAAAAGTATCTTCTATAAATCATACATAGACTTGGAGTCAGAGGCACCACACTGGCCTCTATGGTGCACCCTGAGACCCATAGTAATAAGAACACTTAAGGATGATTTCTTGGGATGCACAGAAGCATTATTACAGCTGATAAACTGAAGCACCATACTTGTGTTTTCCTATTCCCCTATCATCCTTATCAGTTTGACATAACAAGCACAGCACAAACCAGGTTTTCAGAAGTACTTATAGGTGGACTCAGGTTAAGGGGAGTCACATAGCTGAGCATAACCAGAGTAATAGCATAAAATACCAAATCTAAACTAACCCCATGACTACCTAGTATTTTCCTAAACTGACATTCAGTATTCATCACTTAAAACCAAGAAATTGGGCCGGGTACAGTGGCTTATGCCTGTAATCCCAGCACTTTGGGACGCCAAGGCAGGCGGATCACAAGGTCAGGAGTTCAACACCAGCCTGGCCAATGGGTGAAACCCCATCTCTACCAAAAAAACAGAAACTAGCTGGGCATGGTGGGGGGCACCTGTAGTTCCAGCTACTGGGGAGGCTGAGGCAGGAGAATCTCTTGAACCTGGGAGGCAGAGGTTGCAATGAGCAGAGATTGTACCGCTGCACTCCAGCCTGAGTGACAGAGCAAGACTCCATCTCAAAAAGAAAAAAACAAAAACAGAAAAAAAACCTCAAAAATCACTGATTAGAGTATATAAAAATAACCACCCAAAACCTGGGGGTTGTTTTGTTTAGCCAAGTACATGGCATTAAATAAAGATTTAAAGTAGTCATGGGCCAAGATACTTAGACTATAAAAGAATTTTATTCCTGTGTTCCAACATTTCTGAAATTTAATGCTTCTTACAACTGACATGTACATTTAATGTGACAATGTTTCCTACTTGTTAAAAAAACCTTTATAAATCAATGGTTGTTCATAAAATTGAGGGCCTAATTAGGAGTGCTTGTCTAAGCTGGATTCTCCCTAGAAGGCAGAGTCCAGGATAAGAGCTTGCAAGTAATTAATCTTGGGGTGTGAACCCTAGGCACAGGGGTTAGGGAGTCTAGGAAGACTAAAATAGAAAATTAGATTAAAACAGTTCAAAGGTCCATTAACAAGTTGATTGCATTGGTATTACTGTGAGCAATTGAATGGAGTGGTGAGTAGGGCTGATCCCACTGTTAACCTGTAAGGTACCACTGTCCTGTAGAACTTTCTGCAATGATGGAAATGTTCTATATCTGCTCTGTCCAACACAATATCCACTAGTCATAGTTACTACTGAGTACTTAAAATATGACTAGTGTAACAGAATTTTTTTTATTTCATCTACTTCTAATTAATTTAAACATGAAGCTAGTTGTTATCATACAGAAAAATACAGCTCTAAGGAGTCCTACAGAATTTGAGTTATGAGGTGGGGCACAGAGATGTGCAATATAGTGGTCCTTCTGGAATTTTGTCTGTTTTGTTCACTCATGTGCCCCAAGTTCATGGAAGAATGCCTAGTACAGTGAGCCTTCCAAAAATACTGACTGAATGAATCAATAGCACTTGGGTCCACAAAGATGCACATGGCTTCCTTGAAAAGAAAGACTATATTAGAACAAATTCCATTCAGTTCAAATAGTAAGCAACTATTATATACAAGAAACAAGTAATAAGGGGGACTTTGAGAGGACTGAGAGGGTTGAAATGTGGTTAGGAAAGAGCCATGCTGGGCACAGTGACTCATGCCTGTAATCCCAAAACTTTGGGAGGCCGAGACGGGAAGATCATGAGGTCAGGAGTTTGAGACCAGCCTGGCCAACATAGTGAAACCCTGTCTCTACTGAAAATACAAAAATTAGCCAGGCATGGTGGCGCACGCCTATAGTCCCAGCTACTTGGGAGGCTGAGGCAGGAGAATCACTTGAACCTGAGAGGTGGAGGTTACAGTGAGCCAAGATCACGCGCCACTGCACTCCAGCCTGAGTGGCAAGATTCTGTCTCAAAAAAAAGAGCCAAGATAAGGTCCCTGGAGATTCTAATCCAAAGGATATTTACTGAAAGTCAGTTAAGGTTATGTGTTCTTTTTTTTTTTCCCACTAGAGGCCCACTGAATTCCTAGAAGAAGGGTTATGTGTTCTATAGTAATCTTGTTTCACAATCTACTTCCAGTATCAATTACTAAGTAACACTAAGTGAAGTAATGTAGTATAATTCTTTGTTTTGATTCTTGGTTACTGTTACCACAAACAACATGTAACTAAGTGAAATTTCAGAAGAGAAGACCATATTTCTGTTGCCAATTCTCTAATAGAAATAAAATCTTCACTTTATTTATTTATTTATTTATTTATTTATTTTTTTTGAGACGGAGTTTCGCTCTTGTTACCCAGGCTGGAGTGCAATGGCGCGATCTCGGCTCACCGCAACCTCCGCCTCCTGGGTTCAGGCAATTCTCCTGCCTCAGCCTCCTGAGTAGCTG
>NW_022436973.1:6402268-6407068 GCF_009761245.1 Sapajus apella | reverse complement strand
GATCTTCCTGCTTTAGCCTCCTGAGTAGGTGGGACTATAGGTACATGCACAGTGCTCAGCTAATTTTTTAATTTTCTGTTGAGATGGGAGTCTCACTGTGTCACTATCTATAAAATTTACTAAGGGCTAATCATATGCTTCAACACACTTTATGTACATCATCACGTTATTATCCATTTTACAGATACAGAAATTGAAGGGTTAAATAACTTGTCCCAAATTATACAACTAATAAGTGCCTGTTTTGCATAGTGTCTTTAAATCTAATACCAGGGCATATTACAATCTTTAGGAAGACCTGGAAATACACTCAAGATAGGGTTGTAGCCTTGATTTTCTTACCATTTTTTCCTTGTTGGTTCTTATATATTTCCCAGTGTATATAATTCAATTATTCTAAACTCGAGAGTAAAAAGTTGGTCACTACAAACTTGATGAAGGTTTATCTGCAAAATTATTATTTTTTTTTTGAGACAGAGTTTTGCTCTCATTGCCCAGGCTGAAGTGCAATGGTGCAATCTCAGCTCACCATGACCTCCACCTCCCAGGTTCAAGTGATTCTCCTGCCTCAGCCTCCAGAGTAGCTGGGATTATAGGCACTGTGCCACCATGCTCCGCTGATTTTATGTTTTTAGTAGAGACAGGGTTTCTTCATATTGATCAGGCTGGTCTCAAACTTCCAACCTCAGGTGATCTGCCCACATTGGCCTCCCAAAGTGCTGGGATTATAGGTGTGACCAACCATGCCCAGCATGCAAGATTATTTAAAATAGAAATAAGGCTGGGCATGGTGGCTCATGCCTGTAATCCCAGAACTTTTGGAGGCAGAGGCAGGCAGATCACCTGAGGTCAGGAGTTCGACACCAGCCTGATCAACATGGTGAAACCCCATCTCTTCTAAAAATATAAAACTTAGCCAGGTGCGGTGGCAGGAGCCTGTAGTCCTAGCTTCTTGGGAGGCTGAGGCGGGAGAATCACTTGAACCCAGGAGGTGGAGGTTGCAGTCAGCCAAGATCGCACCATTATACTCCAGTCTGGGTGACAGAGTGAGACTCTGTCTCAAAAATAAATAAATAAATAATAAAATAGAAATAAACAGTAATAGTAAACACAGGATTTGTACAGCGAAAACAAACAGCAGGTAGCCAGGTGCGGTGGCTCACACTTATAATCCCAGCACTTTGGGAAGCTGAGGCAGGTGGATCACTTGAGGCCAGGAGTTCAAGACCAGCCTAGCCAACATGGTGAAACCCATCTCTACTAAAAGTACAAAAATAGTGGGGCATGTTGGTGGGCGCCTGTAGTCCCAGCCACTCAGGAGGTTGAGACAAGAGAATCACTTGAACCCGGGAGGCGGAGACTGCAGTGAGTGGAGATCCTCCAGCCTGGGTGACATAAGAGACTGTCTCAAAAACAAACAAACAAACAAACAAACAAACAAAAGAAAACCAGCCGGCAAGGGATTCTGCTGTTTTAAAACACTTCATAGATTTAAAATGAGGATAGTTTATATCAGAGATTTTGGGCTTTGTCCCTCAAAGTTGGATAAAATGTGTTTGGTTACAATGTGAATTTATTTCTTCATTCTTACCTTACTCCAAGATTTTCAAAATGAGACTCATCAAGACAGGGCAGTAATGAGCCTGTGATTTTATTTTCTGTGGAAGAAAAAAGACAAATTCAATATGTACTATTAGAGATGAGCTGTGCTCTCAGAAAACTCCTCCATGCAGGCTGACCCCTTCCCCTCTTCTAATTGCTCTTCAGCTGCACTCCTGAACCCCTACCTAGGCGCCACACCAAGGCTACCAGACATGTAGCAATTAAGCAAAGCCTGATTACAGCCATCTGGGCAGCTCGAGGGAGGACAGGGAAAACATATGTTGGTTGTCCTTACTCGTACGGTTTCTGTCTTTTTTTAATGACTGCCGCCACAAGTCACAGGGTGATGTATTGTCTCTTACAAATTAACAAACTATCTCTGTACCTGTTACCAGTGAATAGATTATGCCCCTCTCACCCTATATAAACCCCTGGTTTTATAAGCTCAGGGGTACCTCCTCTGACTGTTACAGAGCAGCCCAGCAAGTTAATAAAACTGTCTTGCCTTACTTTGGGTCTATTCTCCTTTCTCTCGGCTACCCTTACATATACAACATGTTTTTCACTTTCTTTCAATTTGGATGCACCAAAATTTACCCAGATCCACATTTATTGAGCACCCACTACAGGCAACAGACTGTGCCAAGTACCATTTTATTGATCTGCTACTTGTAAAGACTCAATTTTAATTAAATAACTAAACCAACAAGCATTTTTCTGATAAATCACGTGAAAAAATTTCAAAATTATTCGTGTAAATTAGTTGCAAGAAAAACCAGTTGCAAAAAGTGAAGTGAAACCTGACTCCCTGCTGGGGTTTTGCCAAGTTAGCAGCTTCCTTTTAAACAAGAAAGGTTTGGGTTGGGGAAGGGAAAGAAACTTAAAAGTCTATTGTTTTTAGAATTAACAATTAAAACGATGGCTTCAAGAGTGCTTAAAGTGTTGATTTCTCTTAAACCTCCTGGGAAAGCACTCAATACTCTGATTTGAAAGACTCTTCTCTCTCATATATATATGGAGAGAGAGAGAGAGAGAGAGAGAGAGAGAGTTGTTTTTTTTCCTCTTTCTATACAATTTATTCTAATATTTCCTGACCTCAGATTCCAAAACTCTGGACCACTTTATTTTACTGTATTTCTTTGAGACAGGGTCTTGCTTTTTGCCCAGGTTGGAGTACAATGGTGCGATCACAGCTCACTTACAGCCTTGACCTCCTGGGTTCAAGCGATCCTCCTGCCTCAGCCTCCCCAGTAGCTGGGACCACAGGCATATGCCACCACACCTAGCTTATTTATAATTTTAATTTTAATTTTTTTGTAAATATGGGGTCTCCCAATGTTGCCCAGGCTGGTCTTGAACTCCTGGGCTCAAGTGATCTTCCCACACTGGCCTCCCAAAGTGCTGGGATTGTAGGCGTCAGCCACTGGCATGGCCTCCAGTGGTTTTTGATGAGAACACTTGTTAAGGTATAGCCCACATGAGTTCTGGAGTCCAAAGACCTAACCTTTAAAAATCTAGCTCTTTTTTGTAGTGGTATGATCTTTGAAAAGTTACTTTACATCTTTGGACCTCATATACATCATCTGTAAAACATAAAGAGTATAGCAACTTATTTCAGACTTCTTGTGAGGCTACTATATTCCACAATGAAAAAAGGGACATAGTACCTTGTTCTTGGCTTGTCAAATAAAAACAAATTTGGACTTAGATAAAGAGAGACTTTTTTTTTTTGAGATGGAGTCTCACTCTGTTGCCCAGGCTGGAGTACAGTGGTGCAGTCTCCGCTCACTGCAACCTCCGCCTCCCAGGTTGAAGCAATTCTCCTGCCTCAGCCTCCTGAGTAGCTGGGATTACAGGCATATGCCACCATGCCTGGCTAATTTTTGTATTTTCGGTAGAGACGAGGTTTCACCATGTTGGCCAGGTTGGTCTCAAACTCCTGACCTCATGATATGCCTGCTTTGGCCTCCCAAAGTGCTGGGATTACAGGTGTGAGCCACTGCACACAGCCCCTTTTTTTTTTTTTTTTTTTTGAGACAGAGTCTCACTCTGTCACCTAGGCTGGAGTCCAGTGTTATGATCTTGGCTCACTGCAGCTTCTGCCTCCTGGATTCAAGCGATTCTTATGCCTCAGCCTCCTGAATAGCTGGGATTACAGGCACCCAGCACCATGGCTAATTTTTGTATTTTTAGTAGAGATAGGGTTTCATCATGTTGGCCAGGCTGGTCTTGAACTCCTAACCTCAGGTGATCTGCCCGCCTCGGCCTCCCAAAGTGCTGGGATTATAGGCATGAGCCACTGCACCTGGCCAAAAGAGACTTTTATTAGAAAGAAAGACTATTGCTATAGGGAGGAAGCTCCAATATCAGATATCGGTAAGAGGCTCAAGAAACAAAGAGAGACCCAGCCAGGTGTGGTGGCTCATGCCTGTAATCTCAGCACTTTGGGAAGCTGAGGCAGGTGGATCACTTAAGGTCAGGAGTTTGAGCCCAGCCTGGCCAACATGATGACACTCTGTCTCTACTAAAAATACAAAAATTAGTCAGGTGCAGTGGATGCGCATGTAAGCCCAGCTACTTGGGAGGCTGAGGCAGGAGAACCACTGGAATCCAGCAGACAGAGGTTGTGGTGAGCCAAGAACGAACCACTGCACTCCAGCCTGGGTGACAGAGCAAAACTCTGTCTCAAATATAAATACATAAAAATAAAATGACAATTAAAAAAAAAAAAAAAAGAGTCAAACAGAGGCCCAAGAACCAAACAGAGGTTGGGTGTGGTGGCTCACGCCATAATCCCAGCACTTTGGGAGGCCAAGGCAGGCAGATGATCACTTGAGGCCAGGGAGTTTCAGACCACAATGGCCAACGTGGCAAAACCCTTTCTCTAATTAAAAAAAAAAAAAAAAAAAAAAAAGCCGGGCGCGGTGGCTCACACCTGCAATCCCAGCACTTTGGGAGGCCGACGCGGGTGGATCACTAGGTCAAGAGATCGAGGCCATCCTGGTCAACATGGTGAAACCCTGTCTCTACTAAAACTACAAAAAATTAGCTGGGCATGGTGGTGCGTGCCTGTAATCCCAGTTACTCAGGAGGCTGACGCAGGAGAGTTGCCTGAACCTAGGAGGCGGAGGTTGCGGTGAGCCGAGATCGTGCCATTGCACTCCAGCCTGGGTAACAAGAGTGAAACTCTGTCTCAAA
>NW_022436973.1:6391647-6402168 GCF_009761245.1 Sapajus apella | reverse complement strand
AACAAGAGTGAAACTCTGTCTCAAAAAAAAAAAAACTACAAAAAGTTATCTGGGCATGGTGGCGCGTGCCTGTAGTCACAGCTACTCAGGAGGCTGAGGCAGGAGAATTGCCTGAACCCAGGAGACGGGGGTTGCGGTGAGCCGAGATCGCGCCATTGCACTCCAGCCTGGGTAACAAGAGCGAAACTCCGCCTAAAAAAAAAAAAAATCCAACAGAAAAAGGGTCTTCTTTTATAGGGTAAAGGATGGGCAAGCAGAAATAAGCAGAATCTTTGGAAGGGAACCTGGACGAGCAAGGGAAAATGCTCAATGTAGTCCAACAGGACAGCATCCCACTGTGGTCAGCCGATTCTCAAAAGAAACTGACCAGAGAGAGAGGCATATTCCACTACTTCAGTGCCTGCCTGCTCAGATCTGGGGGTAAGCAAGAGTTGAGGGACCCGTAAGGCAAGAGAGAAGTCTAAATAAAGCTTGGTCAAAACAAAGCAGCAGGTAAGACACGAGCAACTGGAAACAGTTAGTCAGTTTTTACCAAATGAAAGCACATAGTGTCTTTGATAGCACTAGGTTGTGGGTTCAAGAGAACACACATCATTCTGGATAGTACAGAGTTCATTTATAAAACACCACTGAAACAGCCAACCACATTTTGAGACAGAAAATATGGAACTACTTCACTCCGCTTGTTGCTAGTAAAATAAAAAAACATAATAATCCATCCCAGCAGGACAAAAGGGGAAAATAAAAAAGAGAAATGCAATTTCCCTCACCCATTCAAGCTATCTTTGGGTCCTGAACCACTAATGTTCCTCCTACCCCAGTTTCCAACCTAGGCAAACAGGGCTCCACCTAACAAATGCAAAAGTTTACTAAATTTATAAATCTCAACCACCAAAGAACCACCTTCCTTTGAACACCTAGTGGAAATACGGCAGGAATGAAGTCTCACACCCACCGCAAAAAGTTGAGTAGACTTCACACGGATGGATGCTTGGACACGAATCAGTAAAATCAGCTTTAAACTCAACCTAAACACTTCTACCGGTAATGTGGCCAAATTGTTGCATGCTAGAGATTCAGTGGTCAATGGAACAACCTCAGTGTTCAGATTGTAGAGAGGAACCTGCTTTTAAAAAGCAAAACATGATCCTTACCATGTTCTGCAAGTGCAGTCAACACACACCTATCGGGCGCTACTGGGACGCTAAGGGAGGCGATGGGAATTCCGAGATTAACCAAAACAGTACCTTCCCTTTCAGGAAAAGCCTCAATTCAGGGAGGAAACAGAAAGTTAAAAGTCCCAGAACATCCTCTCATGTGGCAAGTGTTCAAGCAGCTGCGGTTAGCGCAGAGGGGTCCCCTGAGCCTGGCGAGCCTGGATGACAGCAAGCCGCCCACCAAGGTCTGGGGAAAAATCTCCTTCTAACTAAAAAAAAGACCCGAGTCTCGCCTGTCCGGCGCCGGGCTGGCAAGTTACTGAATAAACCCACCAAAGTCAGATCGCAATCTACGACTGCCTCTCCCAGGTCCTCAATCCCGGGAGCCTGCTCCCATCCTATGGATCGCCTACCCCAGACGCACCCATGTCTCCTTCCTCCGCCTCCGGGAGTTGGTCCCGTGCACCCCTGCCGCAGGTCCGCCCTCCTGGGAGCCCCCAGCTGCAGGGCTCGCTCCTCGGCCTGAGTCCTCTCGTGGGGCCCCCTCCCTTAGGGCGCCTGGCCCGCGCCCCGGGTCGCCGCCCCTCGTCCCTCAGCCCCTCCAGCGCCGCTACCTCGGATGTTCTTCATCAGCCCCGGCTCTTTGAAGCCACCGCGCCTGAGGAAGGAGCACACCTGCTCCGGGCCCCAAGTCTTGTGGTCGGGATGGAGTTCCGGGCCCAAGGACCGGTCTGCCTCTGCGGAAGGGGTGTTTGCGGGGGTTCTCGGGCTGTCATCGCAACGGGGCCGCTTGGAGGGCTGCTCAGAGTCGGCTTGCTGCATGTCTACACCCGGCGTCCGGCACAGCAAAGTCAAGAACCGCGGCGCCCAGCCCTCGCGCAGGCGCACTGACAGGAGGGACCTGGCGGGGAGTCCGGGGAGCATTGGCAACCTACTGGCCTCTCGCGCAGGCGCACTGACAGCAGGGCCCTAGCGGGGCGTCCAGGGAGCATTGGCTACCTACTGGCCTCCCGCGCAGGCGCACTGACAGCTGAGCCCTTCGTGCAGGGCAGCCCCGCGGCGCTAGCCCCAGGCCCCCTGCGCAGGCGCAATGGCAGTCCAGTCGCCCTCAATCCCTCCAGGCCGCTGGACGTGAACGCGGAAGGGCGTGGCTAGAAGCAGAACTGAAGGCAACGCTGGTGGAGGGCGGGGAAACAGCGCGTCCAGCACCCCACCCCCAATTAGGGGCTCGTCTGGTGAATTGGGGGTATCCTCCTTCGAATGAGTACACTACCTCCCGCACCTTAGCTGGGTTTCAGATACCCCAAACTTCAAAGAAACCTAAAAGGCCATCAGGCTGCCAGCACCTTCCCAGTGAAGAGAAAAACAGTCAAGGTGCTGAACTGGAAGACCCCGGAATGATTTCAGGTGTGACTTGAGGGTGTCTTCTTCATTCCACAGTATTGCTGGGCAACTAGAAGGCCCTGGGATACCTGTTGTCTGGTGTCCACACAGAAGGGGACTTCAGACTACTTTCCAACTGGAGACAGATCCCTCCATCCCAACTGCATTCCCAGAAGAAGGGAAGTGGCCAGTCTGATTACTTAAAATTTAGCTTCCGAGGACTTTTACTGCCTGGTCCTGAGAGCAGGTGAAAATGGCAGGCATTTTCCCGTCACTTAGCCCCTCTGCGGCAGGACTCAAAGTTCCCTATTAATACTGGTCCATGCAATTGACTGGTAAAAGGACCTGTCACTATTACTGCTAATAAAGCCAACACACCTTCCCAGCAACCAAGCAATAGACCTGTTTAGGGGGGTAAAGGTCGAATGAGGCGGATTAGCTTATCATCAAGCAGTATGAACTAGTGATCTACTGGTGAGCCAAAATATTGTTAGCAAACAGAGCTTTACTGTGTGCCAGGCACGGTTCTAGGGCTTTACAAATACTAAATAATTTTATATTTATACATATTACTTAATGAAATAAATTAAGAAATTATTTAAATAGTAAATCATTTTATAACTTCTAAGGGTTTTACAGATATTACTTCATTTAATTATCACAATTACCTTAGGATATAGGAAAAAGTAATTTGCCTAAGGTCTTTTTTTGAGACAGAGTCTTGCTCTGTCCCCCAGGCTGGAGTGCAGTGGCACAATCTTGGCTTACTGCAACCTCTGCCTCCTGGGTTCAAATATTCTCATGCCTCAGACTCCTGAGTAGCTGGGACTACAGGTGCATGCCACCAAATGTGGCTAATTTTTGCATTTTTAGTAGAGACAGTATTTCACCACGTTGGCCAGGCTAGTCTTAAACCCCTGACCTCAGGATATCCCCACACCTCAGCCTCCCAAAGTGCGGGGATTACACAGCCAAGCCCAGCTGCCCAAGGTCTTACAGCTAGGAAATGATGAAGCCTGTATTCAAACCCAGGAGATGTAACCTGGCTCCAAAGTCCATGCTGTTGCTAACTTGCCAGCCATTGCTTGTTAAAGGGGGTTTGGGACTGGGTGCAGTAGCTCATGCCTGTAATCCCAGCACTTTGGGAGGCCAAGGCAGGTGGATCACTTAAAGTCGGGAGTTTGAGACCAACTTGGCTGACATGGTGAAACCCTGTTTCTACTGAAATACAAAAATTAACTGGGTGTGGTGACACATGCCTATAATCCCAGCTACTCAGGAGGCTGAGGCACAAGAATCGCTCGAATGTGGGAAGTAGAAATTACAGTGAGAATCTTGCAGCTGCATGCCAGCCTGGGTGGCAGAGCAAGACTCTGTCTCAAAAAAATGAAGTGAAATAAATAAAGGGTGTTTGATATAAAACTATTTTCTATTGTTTAACCCACAATTTTCAATTGCTTCCTTTTCCTGCAGACCCATGGGGGAAAGTATAAAGAGGTGTTCTGGCCGGGCTCCGTGGTTCATGCCTGTAATCCCAGCACTTTGGGAGGCCAAGGTGGGTGGATCATCTGAGGTCAAGAGTTCAAGACCAGCCTAGCTAACATGGTGAAACCCTGTCTCTACTAAAAACACAAAAATTAGCTGGGCGTGGTGGCACATGCCTGTAATCCCAGCTACTCGGGAGGCTGAGGCAGGAGAACCACCTGAACCTGGGAAGCGGAGGTTGCAGTGAGTTGAGATCATGTTTGTTCAAAGCAATTGCTTTTAAGAACTTTTTTAAAAATTTCATTTTATGTAATTTTATTTATTTATTTCTACCCCAGCCCACATGAAGATGTTTTTATTCAATACAAACAATAACAGAGGCAACACACTGGCCACAAAATGAGAACATAAGTGCACTTGAATTTTTTGTGACTTCTGGCTAGGCTTTGACAAGACTATCATTCTTTTCTTACCAGGTAAACAGAATTCATCTGCTAATGCCAGAAACTTTAAAGCTCTTAATTCAGCTGGAAATAACTATAATTGAGGGCCTTTTTACTAGCTACTTGCTTCCCAATTTAGTGTTGTCTAGTAGGTTAATTTCAACATAACAAAAAGTGTCACCTGGCTGGCCACATCATGCACTTGTGACACGGGCAGGTTTAATGAGTTTTGTGCTCAGATTGCTGGGCCTCTTGGCTGCTCTTGTCCATCTCTGCACCTTGGTCCTGAGCGTTCTGAGACTCAGTCATCTGAGGATAAAAGGGACCTACCAGCCAGTTGAGGGGCGTGTTGTTAACAAAATAATCCATCATATCATCTAAAGATTCCTTCATTTTCTGTAGCTGCCCCTTTCTAAAAGTGAGGAGGCTGTCAGAAACCTCCTTAAAGGAGGCAGCATTGCGGAGCACTGAGTAGATGTCACCGGCCATCACCCCTATGTGCTTGGCCTGATCTTGGATGTTCTGTGGTAAGCCTTGGATGTTGGACAGGAGGGTGTGGCATGTGGTCTGGAGCTGCTGAGTCAGGTTGTGGGCAATAGCAAGAGTACATGACCCGATATGCTCAGCACAGTGGGACTCATCAGCATCATCATATCCAATGCTCCTTCTCCACTCCACCCATGAGAGGTAGAGTTTATCCTGAGCGTCCTGAATTTTCTGATGGGTATTATGCACATTCTTCCTGGCAGATTCAATCAGGTGAACAGTAGAATGGAGCTGAGAAATGGTCTCTTGGTTTTTTTGCTTAGCTTCTTTAGCCCTGCTGAGAGACTGCTGGTAGGTGCAGGAGCGAAGCTTGGTAGACAGGGATCCCAGTCTAACATAATAACTTGGCTTCTGAACCATATCAAATCCTTCAACTTTTTTTGCTTCTTTTTCTAGTTCTTCTTCAGTGAGAGGGAGGTACTGTTCTACCAACAGCTCTGATTTGGTAAGTGCATTTTCTACACCACTGCTCACGAGCTGCATCATCCAACTCCCCAAGACTGTGTTAATGCTGCCACTAACCACAGACTTGGTCTTCTCCACACTGCCAGTCACTGCCCCTTGGGTCTTGTCCATCACCCCTGTGATTGTGCTGGCCACGGAATCCTTGGCCCCAGTCACAGTAGTCATCATACCATCTTTTGGCCCAGTCACAGCACCTTTGGCATTGGCAACAACCTGAGTTGATGGCTGATTCAGATTAGGCAGTCGCTCCTCCATCCTGTCTAGCCCCTTACAGGCATAGGTATTGGCAATTGCAATTTGTGGCTCTAGCTTCTGGATGATGGGCAGAGCACTGGTCAGGGCCACAGAGGTGATGGTCTTCACGCCCTTCTCTGCCATCTCACACACAGACTTCAAGTAGGGATACTGGTCCTTTGTATTGACATAGGCCGAGGACATGAGGTCATATGTGGAGCTTACCAAGGGCAGGTTGACCACCTGAGTCACCACACTGGGTTGTGGATCAGCTGCAATGGATGCCATTTTTCTTTATGGAGAGAGAAATTATCGGACGGCAGCGAAGGGCGAAGAGTAGGTGTGTCCCAAAGGCGACTCCGGCAGCCACAACCCAGGCAAAACCAATTTATTTATTTTTTGGAGGTGGAGTCTCGCTCTGTCTCCCAGGCTGGAATGCAGTGGTACAATCTCAGCTCACTGTAACCTCTGCCTCCTGGGTTCAAGTGATTCTCCTGCCTTAGCCTCCCAAGTAGCTGAGATTACAGATGCATGCCACCATGCCCAGCTAATTTTTGTATTTTTAGTAGAGACAGGGTTTCACCATGTTGGCCAGGTTGGTCTCGAACTCCTGACCTCAGGTGATCCGCCCACCTCAGCCTCCCAAAGTGCTGAGATTACAGGCGTGACCCACCCATGCCTGGCCTAAGCCACCACGCCCAGCCAGCGAGTCTTATTCCAACATAAATTTGCTTGAGATCCCCTACGTTACAACAAAAGGGGAACTTACCATCCAACCATTAGAAGAGCTATGAAGAAGGAGTCACTACGGAAAGACCTTAGGTTTTTGATGAGAATATTCAGACATTTGATCAACCAACCAAAAAGTCCACCCTATCTTTGTACTTCTGAGGCAGGAAAACACAGTCTGAAGGCAGAAAACATAAGGCTGATTCACACTTCAGCTACGACAGGAAATATCAAATGCCAAGCAAATGGCTTTGTAAATTACTTCATCCTCTTCATTTACATAGGGCATACACCAAGTGACTAATGGAAACCCCTAGAGGATATTTAAACCCCCACACATTCTGTAATGGGGCCCTTAATCCCCTATGCTCGGGCCACTCCCACACTGTGGCGTGTACTTTCATTTTCAATAAATCTCTTCATTCCTTCCTCGCTTTGTTTGTGTGTGTTGTCCAATTCTTTGTTCAAGACGCCAAGAGCCTGGACACCCTCCACCGGTAACACTTCCAACTACATGAGCCAGTAAAATTTCCTTCATTTTGAAGCCAGTGTAAGTTGATTTTTCTCTTGTGTGCGTGTATATTGAATTTTTGGAGTTTTTTTCTCCTTTGTAACTGACAGCATCCCTGAAACACCTTGCAACTCCAACACCTGACACTCAGCTCCAGGCACCCAGTGTTATCCGGCTGGTTTTCCCCTTGTAGTGACATTTGTATGCAGTCCAGTTTACTCCAGTTCCTCATCATCTCACGTCCTACTGTCTCTAGTGAACAGCACTGTCCATCAGCCAAACTCACAAAGATCCTTTCCTCTGAGAAATTCCTCGTTGCTCCCTGAGGGGACACACAGAATTATGGACTGAATTGTGGCCAACCTGTCCCCTGCATTCACATTCTGAAGCCCCAAACCTCAATGTCACTATATTTGGAGACAGGGCCTGTAAGGAGGTAATTCAGGTTAAACGAGACCAATAGGACAGGATTCTGGTAGGAGCAGTGTCCTTGTAAGATGAGCAGACACCAGAGATCTTTCTTTTCCTGCTCACTCACCAAAGAGAGGCTGTGTGAAGACACGGCAAGAAGGCAGCCTTCCATAAACAAGGAAGAGAGACCTCACCAGGAACCAGCCCTGCTGGCCCTTTATCTTGTAATTCCAGCTCCATCACCGTGAGAAAATACATTCCTCTTGTTTGAACTAGTATCAACCACAGGTTCTTTGACTCTTGTGTAATAAAAATTGATGCGCGTTTCCCAGACAAGGCATTTATTAGGTGGTTATTTTTCTTTTCTTTTCTTTTCTTTTTTTTTTTTTTTTTTGAGAAGGAGTTTTGCTCTTGTTGCCCAGGCTGGAGTGCAGTGGTGGGATCTTCACTCACTGCAACCTCCACCTCCCAGGTTCAAACAATTCTCCTGCCTCAGCCTCCTGAGTAGCTGGGATTACAGGCATGTGCCACCACACCCAGCTAATTTTTTGTATTTTTAGTAGAGATGGGGTTTCTCCATGTTGGTCAGGCTCATCTTGAACTCCTGACCTCAGGTGATCCTCTCACCTTGCCCTTCCAAAGTGCTGGGATTACAGGCGTGAGCCACTGTACCCTGCCTAGGGACTTATTTTCAAACACAGGGAAGACAGCACAAAACAGAGAATTCTCTTACTGGCTCCCCAAAGAGAGTCAGGAGAGTAATTTTTGTGTTGTTTTTTGAGACAGAGACTTGCTCTGTTTCCCAGGCTGGAGTGCAGTGGCGACATCTCAGCTCACTGCAACCTCCGCCTCCTGGATTCAAGTGATTCTCCTGCCTCAGCCTCCTGAGTAGCTGGGATTACAGGTGCATGCCACCACGCCCAGCTAATTTTTGTTATTTTTAGTAGAGACAGGTTTCACCATATTGGTCAGGCTGGTCACAAACTTCTGACCTTAAGTGATCTGTCCACCTCGGCCTCCCAAAGTACTGGGATTACAGGCATCAGCCACCATGCCCGAACTGGAGAGTAATTTTAAAGTGGCAAAAACAGGAAGGAAGTGACATTTACATATGTAGAGGCAGAGAACTACTGGCACCTTTGCATTGGGTTACATGCTTCTTCCTGCATCGCATGTCTCATTTGCATGTTAACTCTTCACCCCTGGGTGTGAGTTTCCTATTATCCTGAAGCTGGTATTAAGGATCGGTCATTCTCCTGACCTTGTATGCATGCAGGTGGTGGGGGTAGTTTTCCTGAGCAAGATTTATGGTGGAATCCTTCTTATCTTGGTTTCTTCAGATAGCTTGCAGCAGTTGCAAGGTTTTGACCACAGGTAAGGTGCCAGGGTGGTGGTGTTACAAGGTCTGGTAGTTCGTAGGTATGTCTAGAGGAATGCAGGAATTCATTAGTTGGGTGGCACAATAGGAGACACACCGAGGGCCATCCCTACCCCATCTCAAAACCGTCCAATCTGTGATATTTTGTTACGGCGGTCCTAACAGATTAGTAATATGTATACTAACGTGTATACTATGTAATGTCCACTCCTGAGTTGATGGCCTAAAGTTGGATGTTTTGACTCAGTGGTTCCCACACTTTGGGCCCCAGGCTTCTGAGGGGCTATAAAACTGATTATTACCAGGACCCCCTGTATCTTTTAGGATATGGTGCAGGCTGGGCGCAGTAGCTCACGCCTGCAATCCCAGACCAAGGCAAGTGGATTGCTTGAGGAGTTTGAGACCATCCTGGCCAATATGATGAAATCCTGTCTCTACTAAAAATATAAAAATTAGCTGGGCATGGTCGCACATGTTTGTAATTCCAGCTACTCAGGAAGCTGAGGCATGAGAATCACTTAAATCTGAGAGGCAGAGGTTGCAGTGACCCGAGATCTCACCACTGCACTCCAGCCTGGCAGCTGAATAAGATGCTGTCTTTAAAAAAAAAGATATGAAAAAGAAATTATGCAAAATAAAGTCCCACATGTACTTATCTATTTCTCCATGCTAAATGTGCTATTGTTAACAAAACCCACATTGATTCAAGTGTTAAGGAAGCCTTTAGTCACTTTTTAATGTTATTTTCCCAAAGATAAATAAGTTGCTTACGTGGTGATCCTTACCTTGACCCCTGTCCCAAGGCCTGAAGCCATTCCTTGCTTGGGACTTGGTTGTCACTGTGATTCAGAAGCAAAGGAATAATAGTTTCAGAATTTCTCTAATTCTAGCTCTGATCCTTATTTAGAGAGAGAAATAAAGAATTTCTCTAATTCCTTAAAACTAGTAACCCAGGTGGGACTGGAAGATTGATCTTTGAAGCTGCATTTGTGTAACAAGCATATTGTTTTTACCTATATCGTGACTTCAAGTAGACTAATAAACACAGTAATGTTTAAGATGATTTTATTCACATTTTTTACAAGACTGAGAACACCTGGGTTATTATTCATATTAAAGAAGAGTATTGCCAGGTGTGGTGGCTCCTGCCTGTAATCCCAGCACTTTAGGAGGCCAAAGGAATGGATTATGAGGTCAGGAGTTCGAGACTAGCATGGCTAACATACTGAAACCCTGTCTCTACTAAAAATACAAAAATTAGCCAGGCACAGTGGCGTGTACCCTTAGTCCCAGCTACTCGGGAGGCTGAGGCAGGAGAAACACTTGAACCTGGGAGGTGGACGTTGTGGTGAGCCAAGATCATGCCACTGCACTCCAGACTGAGCAACAAGAGCAAGACTCTTATCTAAAAATAAAAAGAAATAAAAATAAGAGGAGTATAATTTTCAGTTGGGGTGGCTGCAGGGAAGTGAGGTTTCCCCGAGCAAGCATGCTCTGAATGTCAGGGAGGAAACTGGCACTAGATTCAGAGGGAGAGATCAGGTCTTCCTTAGGGGAAATACGCTTTTCCTGGTCCCAGAAGGCGATTAGGAAGAGAAGGTGTGGAAGACAAGTAACAGCAAGGAGAGAGACCTAAACTTGCGTGAAGGGAGGAGATTGATGGGAACACACTCTCCACCCCTAGAAATGTTTGTTGTGATAAAAATCTTTCAACAGACGCCGGGCGCGGTGGCTCAAGCCTGTAATCCCAGCACTTTGGGAGGCCGAGGCGGGTGGATC
>NW_022436973.1:6374960-6386647 GCF_009761245.1 Sapajus apella | reverse complement strand
AGGTGGAAGTTGCGGTGAGCAGAGATCACACCATTGCACTCCAGCCTGGGCAATAAGAGCGAAACTGTCTCCAAAAAAAAAAAAAAAAAAGTGCTAGGAAGGAAAATACAACAGGATAAGAGTGTAGGTAAAGCTGAATTGGTCTAGGAAATGTGACCTGACACTTGAGGAAAAATATCTTGATGTGATGAAATACCTTTAGCATTTTAACAGTCCTGTATCATGATGTTATAGATTAGCTAATACTTGATTTTTAACTTTGCAAACGTTATACTCACTAAACAAAATTTATTCCAAATGCCAATATCTGAAATAAATCCAACCAAAATGCTCCTTATCCTTTTTATCTTTCCTTGTTTGGTAATAAATAATGGGAGATTCATACGTTGGAACACAGCATTAAAATAGTCACAGAAGCCGGGCGCGGTGGCTCAAGCCTGTAATCCCAGCACTTTGGGAGGCCAAGGCAGGTGGATCACGAGGTCAAGAGATCGAGACCATCCTGGGCAACATGGTGAAACCCCGTCTCTATTAAAAATACAAAACATTAGCTGGGCATGGTGGTGCGTGCCTGTAATCCCAGCTACTCAGGGGGTTGAAACAGGAGAATTGCCTGAACCCAGGAGGTGGAGGTTGCGGTGAGCCGAGATCGCGCCATTGCACTCCAGCCTGGGTAACATGAGTGAAACTCCGTCTCAAAATAAAATAAAATAGTCACAGAAGTATAATTTAGACAATACAAGGATGACCCTGATGTATTAAGTGATATGCATGAACCATCTTTACATTAGAAATACATAATGTATGCATTTTTTAAAAAAGTCTAGGAAGATTCACTTCAAAACATGGCGTTGATATAGAGCAAATAGAGATTTTAAATATTGCTGGTTGGAATGCAAAATGGGTAGCCACTTTGATAAAGAATATGGCACTATCTTATGAGTGTTTTTTTGTTTTTTTGAGACGGAGTCTTGCTCTGTCACCCAGGCTGCAGTGCAATGGCGAGATCTCAGCTAACTGCAACCTCCGCCTCCCAAGTTCACTCAATTCTCCTGCCTCAGCCTCCTGAGTAGCTGGGATTACAGGTGTATGCCACCATGCCCAGCTAACTTTTTGTATTTTTAGTAGAGACATGGTTTTGCCATGTTGGCCAAGCTGGTCTCAAACTCCTGACCTTGTGATCTTCCCACCTCAGCCTCCCAAAGTGCTGGGATTACAGGTGTAAGCCACTGTGCCTGGCCTCTCTTATGAAGTTTAACATATATTTACCATTTGATCCATGAACCCAACACATACAAAATTAGAGGATTTGACCCGTGAACGCAAGACATACAAAATCAAAGGGAAATAAAAATGTATGATCAGGCCAGGGGAGGTGGCTCAGGCCTGTTGTGATCCCAGCACTTTGGGAGGCTGAGGCAGGTGGATCATTTGAGGCCAGGAGTTTAAGATCAACCTGGGCAACATGGCATGACTCCATCTCTACAGACATACAAAATAGCTGGGCATGATAGTGCATGCCTCTAGGCCCGGCTTCTTGGGAAGCTTAGGTAAGAGGATTGCTTGAGTGTAGGAAGTTGAGGCTGCAGTGAACCATGATCACACCACTGCACTCCAGTCTGGACAACAGGGTTAAAAAAAATGTTCAAAGAGGCCGGGTGCAGTGGTTCATGCCTGTAATCCCAACATTTTGGGAGGCCAAGACAGGTGGATTGCCTAAGGTCAGACGTTCAAAACCAGTCTGGCCAACATGGTGAAACCCTGTCTCTACTAAAAATACAAAAAACAGCTAGGCATGGTGGCGTGCACCTGTAATCTCAGCTACTTGGGGGGCTGAGGCAGGGGAACTGCTTGAACCAGGGAGGTAGAGGTTGCAGTGAGCTGAGATCACACCACTGCATTCTAGCCTGGGTGATAGAGCGAGACTCCATCTAAAAGAAAAAAAATGGTTCAAAGACTGCACACAAATGTTTATATTAATAGTTATTTATATATATATATATATATTTTTTTTTTTTTTTTGAGACGGAGTTTCACTCATGTTACCCAGGCTGGAGTGCAATGGCGCGATCTCGGCTCACCGCAACCTCCGCCTCCTGGGTTCAGGCAATTCTCCTGCCTCAGCCTCCTG
The DNA here is from genome assembly GCF_009761245.1 of Sapajus apella. Classification (NCBI taxonomy): domain Eukaryota; kingdom Metazoa; phylum Chordata; class Mammalia; order Primates; family Cebidae; genus Sapajus; species Sapajus apella. Next base: position 6,384,516 of record NW_022436973.1, on the reverse strand, counting down.
AGTAGCTGGGATTACAGGCACGCACCACCATGCCCAGCTAATTTTTTGTATTTTTAGTAGAGACGGGGTTTCACCATGTTGACCAGGATTGTCTCGATCTCTTGACCTCGTGATCCACCTGCCTCGGCCTCCCAAAGTGCTGGGATTACAGGCTTGAGCCACCGCGCCCGGCCTTAGTTATTTATATTAATAAAAAACTGGAAACAACCCAAACATTCATCAACTGGTTACGAAGGAAGATTGTTCAGCAATAGAAAATAAATATTTATATATGCAACAAAGATGAATCTCAAAAACATAATACTAAGTAAAAGAACTAAAATACAAAAGACTACATACTGTGCCTATATATATGTGTATATATATATATACACACACATATATATATGAAATTCTTAAAAAGGCAAAACCAAAGTGACATAAAGCAGAGCAACTGTTGCCTGGGTGTGTGGTAGGGAGGATGTGGGGAGGGCAGGCAAGGAGATCAAAGGGCATGAGAAAACTTTTTAGAGTGATGGAAATATTCTATATTTTCTTTGTGATGATAGTCATACAACTATATGCATCACTAAAATTCATCAAACCCTACACTTAAGATGAGTGAATTTTATTGTATGTAAATTATAATAAAGCTGAAAAAATTCATGCTATGCGACTTAAGATTTGCTTAATTTCCTTCATGTAAAAAATAATTGTAATAAAAATTAAAAATAGGTGACCTCTTATAATGGAGCAGCTTAACTTCAAAATGAATTTTATTTTATTTTTTTTAGTTTTTGAGACAGGCTCACAATGTGTCACCCAGGCTGGAGTGCACTGGCGTGATTAGGGCTCCCTGCCGCCTCAAGCTTCTGGGCTCAAGCAATCCTCCTACCTCAGCCTCTCAAGTAGCTGGCGGGGGGCAAGCACCATTTCACCTGCCTAACTTTTGCATTTTTTTGTGGAGACAGGGCCTCACTTTGTTGCCCAGGCTGGTCTTGAACTCCTGAGCTCAAGCGATCCTCCAGCCTGAGCCTCCCAAAGTGCTGGGATTACAGGCATGAGCCACCTCACCTATCTCAAAATGCGTTTTAAAACTTTTTTTGGCCGGACAGTGGCTCATGCCTGTAATACCAGAACTTTGGGAGGCCAAGGTGGATGGATCACTTGAGGTTAGAAATTTGAGACCAGCCTGACCAACATGGTGAAACCCTGTCTCCGCAAAATATACAAACATTAGTCAGGCATGGTAGGCCCAGCTACTCAGGAGGCTGAGGCATGAAAATTGCTTGAACCCGGGAGGTCAATGTCGCAGTGAACTGATATCATGCCACTATACTCCAGCCTGAGCTACAGCGTCAGACACCATCTTAAAACAAACAAAACAAACAAAAATCTCTTTTTCCCCTTCTCTTTTCTTCCTAGTCTTAAGATTTAACCTTAAAGCAAACTGTAAAAGCCTTTTCCCTTAAAATTTTCTTTTTTTTTTTTTTTGTGATATGGAGCCTCACTCTGTCACCCAGGCTGGAGTACAGTGGTGTAATCTCGGCTCACTGTAGCCTCTGCCTCCTGAGTTCAAGTGCCCTTTCCAGTATACATCAGGATCTTCAAGGTTTCAGAGTTTTGCTCTTGTTGCCCAGGTTGGAGTGCAATGGCATAACCTCAGCTCACTGCAACCTCTACCTCCCAGGTTCAAGCAATTCTCCTACCTCAGCCTCCCGAGTAGCTGGGATTACAGGCAGGCACCACCACGCCCAGCTAATTTTTAAATTTTTAAAGTAGAGACAGGGTTTCTCCATGTTGGCCAGGCTGGTCTTGAACTCCCGACCTCATGTGATCCGCCTGCCTCAGCCTCCCAAACTGCTGGGATTACAGGCGTGAGCCACTGCGCCCAACTAGGACCTTCAAGGTTTTATTTGAAAGGAGGGAAGTCCAGCCCCCTTTTGTCAGCTGAAAAACAGTCTTCTCATCTACTTAAAGAACATGGGTTATGGGAATATGAGAAAAGAGATGATCATTTTGTTGTTACAATGCTCAGAACAAGAGTCACTATAAGGTCATGGAGACAAGGATATAGGCTGGCCCAAGGCCAAACATGCAAAGACCAAAGTATCCACAGAACAGAGCTGAGGGCTAGTCCCAAGCCATGGTAGGCACAAAAGAGATTACCCCTAGAAGAGTTGAAGGCTGGTCCCAGACATGGGATGAGACCAGGGTTAAGGGTACCCAGTAAGTAATGGTTCATTCTGGAACTCCTAGGATGAATGGGGGATACCATGTTCATTCTGGTCTGCCATAAGTGCAGGAAAAAGATAGAAGGGAAACTAGAGGAGATGCCTTTTCCCTTCTCTCCTCTGTTCTCTCTTCACAGATGGGTAATTGCGTCTCCATACCACAGGACATGCCCCTTGAATGCACCTCAAGATTTGGGGTAAGTTCAACCCCCAAACCCTAAAACGAAAAACTTATTTTCCTTTGCAAAACCAGAGGAACTCTGGCCAAAACACAAAAGTACACATTTAAATACCACCCTCCAGCTGGACCTTTCCTGCCACCGTCATGGCAAATAGTCAGAGGCTCTCTGTTTACAAACCTTCATAGCCTGAAGGAAAAACCCCAATCCTTATAAAGGTTGTAAGGCAAACCCCACCATCCTAGTTATGCTTAGCTGCTTTCTCCAGGGCCCTTCACTGGGACTCATCTCCTGACTCCCTTCTCCTCCAAAAGCCAAGAGGAAAAACTGCCTCCTCCTCCTCAGGCCAAAAAGTGAAAAACAGCCACCCGGCTCCTCCCCTATTTATCTCACTCTCAGACATTTGGAATCAGCCCTGCCCTACACAGAGCCCCTTAGCTCTCCCTCCAGGCTCTGCCCACTAGAGTAAGTAAGTGACCCAGTTGGATCCATCCAAGTCCTCATATCCTTTTCATTCTGGACCTTTGGCAAATTAAAACAAACAAACAAACAACAACAACAAAAAAAAACCATAGGAAAGTTCTCAAATGACCCCAAGAGACTCATTGAAGGCTTCCAAATGTTGGCCCTTACATTTATTTATTTTTTAAAACATCTTGCTCTGTCCCAGGCTGGAGTGCAGTGGCATGATCTCAGCTCACTACAACCTCTGTCTCCTGTGTTCAAGCAATTCTCCTGCCTCAGCCTCCTGAGTAGCTGGAACTACAGGTGTGCACCACCATGCCTGGCTAATTTTTCTATTTTTAGTAGAGATGGGGTTTTACCATGTTGGCCAGGCTGGTCTTGAACTTCTGATCTCAGGCGATCCACGGCCTCAGCCTCTCAAAGTTTTGGGATTACAGGTGTGAGCCACTGCCCCCAGCCAGTCCTTATATTTAGATTAACTTCGAAGGACGTAAATAACCTCCTGGGACAAGCCCTCTCATGGGAGGAAAGACAAACCATCTGTGAAGCAGCCAGCCACTGTGGGGATGACTTACACCTGGCAAACGTCAACTACTCTCCATGGGCTACAGCTGTTCCCCAACAAGACCCCAATTGGGACTACAATACTCAAGCAAAAATACGCTCCAGGAACCACATACTGCTGTGTCTAATAGAGGGAATAAAATGAAGTAAGGTCAAGCCAATAAATTCTAATAAGTTAGCCACCATAAACCAGGGGCCAACCAAAATCCTATAGCCTTTCTCAAAAGGCTGCAGGAAGCCCTTATTAAGTATACCAACTTAAACCCAGAATCCCCCAAGGAATAAGTAGTCCTAAAGGACTATTTATTTATCCAAGCCATCCTGGATATTAGGAAAAATTACAAAGTCAGCCTTAGGACCCAGTGCTCCTATGCCAGAAATCCTCAAGCGATTTTCCTGCCTAGCCTCCCAAGTAGCTGGGACTACAGGCGTGCACCACCATGCTCAGCTATTTTTTTTTTTATTTTTGGTAGACACAAGGGTTTCACCATGGTCGTCAGGATGTTTTTGATATATTTATGTATGTATATATATATATATATATATTTTTTTTTTTTTTTTTTTCTTGAGATGAAGTCTCACCTTGTCACCCAGACTGGAGTACAGTGGTGTGATCTCAGCCCACTACAACCTCCGCCTCCTGGGTTCAAGCAATTCTCCTGCCTCACTCTCCCCAGTAGCTGGGACTACAGGCACAGCCACCACACCCGGCTCATTTTTTGTATTTTTAGTAGGAACAGGGTTTCACCGTGTTAGCCAGGATGGTCTTGATCTCCTGACCCAGAATCCCCCAAACCCGCCTTGGCCTCCCAAAGTACTGGGATCACAGGCATGAGCCACTGTGCCTGGCCTATCTCAATCTCTTGACCTCATGATCCACCTGCCTCGGCCTCCCAAAGTGCTAGGATTACAGGTGTGAGCCACTGCAGCCGGCCTCCTCAATCTTTTATAACCCAAATCAGGACAAGGAGGACAGAGCTAAGGAAAAAGAAAATGTAGGGACAAGGGGCAGGCTCAACTACTGGCAAGCCCAACAACCCCCTCCAGGTTGCCTTCAGGACACTCCTCCAGGTAACTGCCATCAGTGGGGAAGGCTAGGCCACTAGAGAAGGAATTGCCCAAATGAAAGGATGCTACACTAGCCTGTCCCATGTGCCATAAGTTTGGCTCCTGGAAAGACTGTCCCAGGAGCTAAAAGGCTTCCCAGTCAGACCCCCACCCAATAATGGCCTTGAACTGAATGAAGGGGCTCTCCAATTACAGCTTCCAAATCACACGTTGTCCTTAAAGGAACCAAGCCAAGAGCAACTCTGGAAGTGGCAGGTAGGACTCTACAAATTTCCTTTGAAATACAAGAACTGTCTACTTTATGCTAACTTCCTTCTACAGGCAGCTTTCCTCTAAATCCTGTCGGGTAACGGGGGCAAGTGGCACCCCCTTCCTCAGAAGAGTCAGACCCCTTTATTTCTTTTTGACATCTCTACTTAAAACCTGAAGAGCCTTCTATATTTGTAGCCAGTTATTTCACCAATGCCTCTCCACTGACTGGACTGGAATGTGTGCCATAGGCTGTGTATCCCCAGACATCTTCAAAGCCCCTGGCAATCTATCTCTTCCCATAACAATCTATGGGCATCCCATATTTCCCAGGGTGAAGAGGGGTATCCAACTAATTCCCCTTCTTGCTAGACCTGGCATTATATCTAGTATGGGAACCAGAATTGCCGGAGTCACAGAAGCCTCCTTGACATATAGCCAACTCTCAATAGAAACAGCCAACATTGATACCATGGCTAAAACCTTAATAGCCATGCAAGAACAAATTGACTCTTTAGCAGCCATACTCCTCCCAAATCACTGAGGACTACATATGTTAATGGCAGCACAGGGAAGAATTTATTTAGCTTTAGATGAAAAATGTTGCTTTTGGTTAAATCAATCGAGAAAAGTACAAGACAACATCAGACAACTCATAAGTTGAGTCTCTATATTTACGGGAACAAACTTCTCAGTGTTGGTTAGATTGGGAGGGAAAATGGAAATGGTTCTCCTGGGTTGTCCTCTTTTCAGGGCCACTTGTTAGTCTCCTACTTTTGGTCTTTTTTTTTTTTTTGAGACAGAGTCTCGCTCCAGCCACCAGGCGCCAGGCTGGAGTGCAGTGGCACGATCTCGGCTCACTGCAACCTGTGCCTCCTGGCTTCAAGCAATTCTTCTGCCTCAGGCTCCCAAGTAGCTGGGACTACAGGCGCACACCACCATGACCATCTAATTTTTGTATTTTGATAGAGACGGGGTTTCACTATGTTGGCCAGAATGGTCTCAATCTCTTGACCTTGTGATCCGCCCGCCTCGGCCTCCCAAAGTGCTGGGATTACAGGTGTGAGTCACCGCACCTGGCTTGGGTCCAGGTCTTCTAGATCTGATAACCCAATTTGTTTCCTGTCACCTTCAGGCCATCAAGCTCCAGATGATCCTCAGTGAGGGATACCATCCTCTCAGTATTCAAGAGTCACCTTTCTACAGAGGACTCCTAAGTGACCTATCAATGAGACATCACAGAGGTGAAATCCTACTCATCTCCTTTGGACCTAGCTGGACACCACTTTCACCAACCCACGGAGCCACTCTTGCCAGAATCCCAGAAGCCTCCTTGAGATTTTGGTCCATGAAGACATGGACCAAAAAAGAGTAAAAGTAAGAGACTATCAAGTGGGCCTAAAAGAAGAGAGCCCAGGAGAACCCTGACAGCTAGCAAGAGGCCCAAATCACCACTGCTCCTCTGTCAGCAGGAAGCAGTTACAGAAGACTGATCTTCATTCATTATCCCAAAGACTCGGGTGTTGGACTCTTGAATGGTGGAATGTTACAGTAGGTAGTTAGGCAGACATGAACAGGACAGTAGAGGGCCCTCCCCCAAGGAATGTCAGGCTATCATCAGGTAATGGTCAGGTGGTTGTTAAATTGTCTCTCCGAAATGATTATTGGTCTCACTCAGTGTCAGGGAAGACAGTCTCCCAACAGTCAGAAAACATGCAGGTAATCAGCAGCTTCTCGATAAGATCTGAGGAGTTGGGTGAGTGGGCTCAAGCCTGCACACCAAGAGGGAAAATGGTGGATGTATGATCTTCTTCTAGGGGCGTTCAACCAGTAAAGGACAATTGCCCATAGAGAGCATGTGCACAGCCTCAGTAAACATATGTGCATATGGCCACCCTACCAAGTGCTGACCAACACTGTGCATATGGTAGTTGAGCAATAGTCCACTCCCAGGGGAAGAATCAAGGGAAGAGAAAAGAAAATCCCAGGACAATGCCAGTGTATAAAACCCCAAGTCAAGGGCTGAACAGGGCACTGGGATCTCTCAAGTCATCCACTTGGCCCTCTTTCAAGTATGCTTTGCTTCCTTTCAAGCTTTTTTTTTTTTTTTTTTTTTTTTTTTTTTGAGACAGAGTTTCACTCTTGCTACCCAGGCTGGAGTGCAATGGCGTGATCTCGGCTCACCGCAACCTCTGCCTCCTGGGTTCAGGCAATTCTCCTGCCTCAGCCTCCTGAGTAGCTGAGATTACAGGCACGCACCACCATGCCCAGCTAATGTTTTTTGTATTTTTAATAGAGACGGGGTTTCACCATGTTGACCAGGATGGTCTCGATCTCTTGACCTCGTGATCCACCTGCCTCGGCCTCCCAAAGTGCTGGGATTACAGGCTTGAGCCACCGCACCTGGCCTTCCAAAACTTTTTAATAAACTCTCGACTGGGAGCAGTGGCTCACGCCTGTGATCCTAGCACTTTGAAAGGCCAAGGTAGGTGGATCACCTGAGGTCAAGAGTTCAAGACCAGCCTTGCCACTGTGGTGAAACCTCATCTCTGCTAAAAACAAACAAGAAAATAAAAATACAAAAAAATAAGCTTGGCATGGTGATTTGCACCCATAATCCCAGCTGTTTGGGACGCTAAAGCAGGAGAATTGCTTGAACCAAGGCAGAGGTTTCAGTGAGCTAATGCCATTGCACTCTAGTCTGGGCAACAAGTGGGAGACACTGTCTCAAAAAAAAAAAAAAAAAAAACAAAAAAGAAAAAAAAATTTTAAGCTGTCGTTCTCATGTGGAGAAATATACCTTGAAATCACTCCAAAGAGAGAAATGAGCCTTTTCCTTAATTAACTATCATAACTTAGTCCACATGTTCATTCCAAGGCCTTGAAATAATCCTGTTTCTTCACATGTATCTGATATGGTTTGGCTGTGTCCCCATCCAAATCTTATTTTGAATTGTAACTCTCACAGTTCCCACACGTTGTGAGAGGAACCCGGTGGGAGGTGATTAAATTATGGGGGTGGGTCTTTCCTGGGCTGTTGTCATGACAGTGAATGTATCTCATGAGATCTGATGGTTTTAAAAACAGTTTTCCTGCATGAGCTCTCTCTTTGCCTGCCACCATCCATGTAAGATGTGACTTGCTCCTCCTTGCCTTTTGCCATGATTGTGAGGCCTCCCCAGCCATGTGAAAGTGTAAGTCCATTAAACCTCTTTTACTTCCTAGCCTCGGGTATGTCTTTATCAGCAGCATGAAAATGGACTAATATAGTAAATTGGTACCAGAAGTGGGGTGCTACTGAAAAAGATACCCAGATATGTGAAAGTGACTTTGGAATTGGGTAATAGGCAGAGGTTGGAACAGTTTGGAGGGCTCAGAAGAAGACAGGAAAACTTGAGATAGTTTGGAATTTCCTAGAGACTTGCTGAATGGCTTTGATGAAAATGCTGATGATATCGACAATGAAATCCAGGGTGAGGTGATCTCTGATTGAGATGAGGAAATTGTTGTGAACTGGAGTAAAGGTGATCCTTATGTTTTAGCAAAGAGACTGGCAGCATTTTGCCCCTGCCCTAGAGATTTGTGGAACTTTGATCTTCAGAGAGATGAGTTAAGGTATCTGGTGAAAGAAACTTCTAAGCAGCAAAGCATTCAAGATGTGACTTGGGTGCTATTAAAGGCATTTTTTTCTTTTTAAGAGATGGGGTTTTGCCATGTTGGTCACGCTGGTCTTGAACTCTTGACTTCAGGTGATCTGCCCACCTCAGCTGCCCAAAGTGCTGGGATTACAGGCATGAGTCACTATGCCTGGCTGACAATCAGTTTTATAAGAGAAGCAGAGCATAATAAGTTCAGAAAATTTGCAGACTGACAATGTGATAGAAAAGAAAATCCAATTTTCTAGGAGAAATTCAAGCTGGCTGCAGAAATTTGCATAACCAACGAGGAGCTGAATGTTAATCACCATGACAACGGGGAAAATGTCTCCAGGGCATGTCAGAGATCTTCATCACAGCCCCCTCCATCACAGGCCTGGAGACCTAAAAGGAAAAAGTAGTTTTGTGGGCTGGGTCCAGGGTTCCAGTGCTGGTTGCAGCCTAGGAACCTGGTACCCTACATCCCAGCCACTCCTGCTGTGACTGAAAGGGCCATGGCTTCAGAGGGTGCAAGCCTCAAGCCTTGGCAGCTTCCACGTGGTGGTGAGCCTGTGAGTGCACAGAAGTCAAGAAATGAGGTTTGGGAACCTCTGCCTAGATTTCAGAGGATGTATGAAAATGCCTAGATGTCCAGGCAAAAGTTTGCTGTAGGGGCAGGGCTCTCACGGAGAACCTCTGCTAGGGCAGTGTGAAAAAGAAATGTAGGATTGGAGGCACCACAGAGTACCTACTAGGGCACCGCCTAGTGGAGCAGTGAGAAGAGGGCCACTGTCCTTCAGACCCCAGAATGGTAGATCCACTGACAACTTGCCCCATGTGCCTGGAAAAGTTGCAGACAATGCCAGTCTGTGAAAGCGGCCGGGAGGGAGGTTGTACCCTGCAAAACCATAGAGGTGGAGCTGCCCAAGACCATGGGAACCCACCTCTTGCATCAGTGTGACCTGGATGTGAAACATGGAGTCAAAAGAGATCATTTTGGAGCTTTAAGATTTCACTGTCCTGGCCAGGCGCGGTGGCTCAAGCCTGTAATCCCAGCACTTTGGGAGGCCGAGGCGGGTGGATCACGAGGTCAAGAGATCGAGACCATCCTGGTCAACATGGTGAAACCCCGTCTCTACTAAAACTACAAAACATTAGCTGGGCATGGTGGCGCATGCCTGTA